>NW_020837955.1:10187601-10396358 GCF_003676395.1 Aethalodelphis obliquidens | reverse complement strand
GCGGCGGCGGCGGCGACGGGGACGCGGCGCGGTTGCCGCAGGGGAGCGGCGGCGGCGGCGGCGGCGGCGGCGGCGGCGGCGGCGGGCGCGAGGGGCGGGGCGCTCTCCGCAACTTCTGCCGCTGCCTCCCGGGCGCTCTCGGCCGAGCCACTCGGCGGCTGAAGTCTGCGAGCGGTACGAGCGGTGCGGTGCGGCCAGCCGAGCCCGGCCCGCCGGCCCCCGATCCCGCGCGTCCCGGGGGTCCGTCGGGTGCTGGAGGCGCCTCCCGCAGGGAGTCCCCGGGTGGCCGCGCTCCCGCGTCGTCCGCTGCTGTTGGGGGACCGGGACGTGCGGGGCCGCAAGGCCGGGCCGGGGCGCCCTCCAGCGGACTGCGCGGGCCCCATGGCTGGGCCGAGCGGAGCGGAACCGACGAGGTGAAGCCCCCGGGCCGGCAGCCGGAGCGCGTGGCGGGGGCGCCGGCTCCATGGGCAGCGACGCACAGCGGCACGATGGTGGACGTTAACAGCAGCGGCCGCCCGGACCTCTACGGGCACCTCCGCTCTTTTCTGCCAGAGGTGGGACGCGGGCTGCCCGACCTGAGCCCCGACGGCGCCGGCCCGGTCGCGGGCTCCTGGGCGCCGCACCTGCTGCACGGGGTCCCTGAGGTGACGGCCAGCCCCGTGCCCACCTGGGACGCACTCCCGGACAATGCCTCCGGCTGCGGGGAGCAGATCAACTACGGCAGCGCCGAGAAAGTTGTGATCGGCTCCATCCTGACGCTCATCACGCTGCTGACGATCGCCGGCAACTGCCTGGTGGTGATCTCTGTGTGCTTCGTCAAGAAGCTCCGCCAGCCCTCCAACTACCTGATCGTGTCCCTGGCGCTGGCCGACCTCTCGGTGGCCGTGGCGGTCATGCCCTTCGTCAGCGTCACCGACCTTATCGGGGGCAAGTGGATCTTTGGCCACTTCTTCTGCAACGTCTTTATCGCCATGGACGTCATGTGCTGCACGGCCTCGATCATGACCCTGTGCGTGATCAGCATCGACAGGTAAGGGCCGGGCTGCCCCGTCCCGGGGTCCGCCTGGGGATGTGCTGGCAGCTCAGCCCCACACACTTGCCTTTCTTGGTCGGATAAACCAGACTCCCCTGCGGGAGGAAGGGCTGCGCTTACCCGCCCCCCCCCCCACATCAACCCGACACCAACCAAACAACTTCAGTTACAGCGTAGCCTATATACACCTTTAAAAGAAGAGCTCGAAATGTTCTGGTTTACGGTAGTGAGAATTTTAAGACCAAAGTTAAGAGTATTTTAAGCGTTAGAAGTTCCACCAGGGGGTCCCTTGTCTTGGTTTTCAGAAGGAAGGGATTTGATCCTCTCTGAGCCTGACAAACCCTTGCTGTGAGCCTGAAAGAATCAGTTCTTACTTTAAGAAATCAGCGGGAGAAAAGCCACCTTGCTTTCCTGATTGCACAAGCTACTTCTCAGGCCAATAAAAAGACCTAGAATGGCCCCAAAATTGGGGGGTCTACATGTTTTAACGTTGCACCTCTATGATTGCTGATTCTGAGTCACATTCTTTTGGAAGTCTGGTTTTACTGTCTGGCAAGGCTGTCTGTATCCTCCAGGCTTACTGGAACCTTATTCCCTGTCTGAATGGTTGGTTCCAGCATTTCATCATATCCCTTGGGAATCTTCTCTTGAGAACTCCCCCACTGGAGTAATTGAAACAGAGGCTGACTGTCAGTCAGGGATGCTGGGGGAAAAAATTCCTGTCTTGGATGTCAGATTGGAATAGGAGACCTGCAAGGTTTCTTCAGACTCTAGGATTACAAGATTCTGCAGTGGAGCTAGTCGTTGGTCCTAGAAATATTGTGCAGTTGACAACTTGAAGTACGGTCCTAATGCTCGGGGAACAAAACAACTCTCTGCTTCTCTGGAGACTGAAATAGTAAAACCTTAATATTCACAGTTGGAGTTTTGCTAGTGTTTTAAAACCAGCACAGGCTGGTATCCTGTTGTGTTTAATGATACAGAGAAACAGTTGCTTATTTTCTTAGTGGACCTACAGAACCTTTAAACGTGTAGACCTTACAGCAAAGGAGAAATAATTGATGCCTCCACACTTAAAATGAGAGTGTCTCAAAGGATGGTGTAGCACAAAACTGAAGTTTTCCTCCTTTTCCTCCCTGTAAACACTGCTATATTGTGTGTGTGGGTTTTTTTTTTTTGTTTTGTTTTGTTTTTTAATATTTAACATGTTGTGCTATTTTACTGCTTGGCCAGTGTTTATAGTTACTGAAGGAAGGGGATATTTTCAGGGAAGAAAAATACATTGTATTTGCATTTAGTTAAAGATCTAGATTATTTAAAAAAATTGATCCTGCCATTTTGTATGTTATGTTAGGAGCTTCTAATAGCAAACAAGGAATGATTTTTAAGAGTAGAGCATGAACTGCATACGTGAGAATATTAGCTCCAAACTTGACAGCTGAAGTTCTGAATGAGTGTAGTTAAGCATGACCACAGATATGCATTTACAGTCTGACTGCAGTCTGGCTGTGGCAACAGGAACGGGAGAGTGCAGTCAATGTACACAGTAAGTATATGCTTGAATTATAAGCGTAAAAATCCGACTGTTCATCCAACGAAAACGGTGCTTCTTGCATGAATGGAGTCCTTTTAAATGGAACTTAGTGTAATAAAGCGAATAACAATTTCTGCTGCAAGTAATGCATTTATAAGCTTTTTTCATTTCGTAATTGATAAATGATAAACAAACAGCACAGTGTGCTAATTTGTCTCCTAGGATGACCAGGTTTGGGTGGGACCACACTGAGATTCCTGTACATGAGCTAAAGGTTTTCTTTACTCATGATGCACATGTGACTTAGCAGCAGCAGGAACATCTCCAATACAGAGATGAGGTTAATCCTTTCTTTTTTTTAACATCTTTATTGGAGTATACTTGCTTTACAATGGTGTGTTGGTTTCTGCTGTATCACAAAGTGAATCAGTTATACATATGCATATATCCCCATATCCCCTCCCTCTTGCATCTCCCTCCCACCCTCCCTATCCCACCCCTCTAGGTGGTCGTAAAGCACCAAGCTGATCTCCCTGTGCTATAAAGCTGCTTCCCACTTGCTATCTGTTTTACATTTGGTAGTGTATATATGTCAATGCCACTCTCTCACTTCATTCCAGTCCCAGCTTACCCTTCCCCCTCTTGAGAATGTCCTCAAGTCCATTTTCTACGTCTGCGTCTTTATTCCTGCCCTGCCTCTATGTTCTTCAGAACCATTTTTTTTCTTTTTTTAGATTCCATATATATGTGTTAGCATATGGTATTTGTTTTTCTCTTTCTGACTTACTTCACTCTGTATGACAGACTCTAGGTCCATCCACCTTGGCCAGAGCTTCTAATTTCTTTGTCAGCTCTATCCTTACGATTGTCACAAATTGTGTTAACATAGGGATGAAGATTCTGTCTCTTAGTTTTTTTTATGAGAATTGCCCCGTTGGTGAATTCTGCTTAACAGTTATCTTAGAAGATGAATATGTCATTTATTTAGATAAAATGAAGAATTTATAGCATCGGAAGACACAGATTGCCTTTCTTCCAAGAACACACAGAACTAAAAATGAGAAAAAGGAAAATGCATTTGTTATTGGTTGACTGATAAGGTGCATTATTTCTATTTTTTCTTCAGTTCCATTGTGGAATATGGCCAATGATATAAAAGTGTGCTAAGAAAATATGAAAAGAATTTAATCTTCATTCATCCATTTATCCATTCTCTCTCGGGCACCTAATATGTGTTACGCTGTGCTTCGTGCAGCATAAGCAAAGATGAATAATAATATTCTGAGCCCATGCTATATTACAAGAATTTGGTTACCTGTTGGGCATTTAACCTGTCTAAAATGGAACATTTGATTTTTCTTAACCCCTCCCCACCATGCTGGGATGCTTTCCCAGCCTTTTCCAATGGAATTTCATGCCCTTCTTCTTCACAGGCTTCAACACTCTGATCCCCACCGTTTATAGATAGTGACCCATGATCATTGAAAAAGTAGCAGCCATTGGATGGAAACTACTTTGTCTTTCCACCACCAAACGATTTTTCCTGCATCTCTACCGTTTTTATTTCCTTCCAGTTAAAAAACAAGAAGACACTGTATCCCAGCAAAGACCAAACCACCTGCACTTCACATCCTATTCCCTCTCACATTCTGGAGGACTTCGTTTTTCCCTTGAGCCCTCATCTCTTCTTTGCCTTCAGTGTTGCCTCTCAACAGGGTCAAGCTTGATATTCCATTTTTAAGAACTCCTTCTTTGGCTTCACTCCTCCCTCCAGTTACTGCTCCACTTCACAGTTAAGCTGCTCAAAGAACTGTGACCACAACCTGACTTTATTTCCTTACTCCTCAGATAGGTGCGTTTGACCCTCACTAGGTCTGCTGTAATACTTTAACTGGCCTTCCTGATTCCACTTCTGTCCAGTCTTCATCCATTGCCTATGAAGAAGCTAGAATGGTCTATTTTTTTTAAAATGGTTTTAAGTGAGATAACATTTCCCTGTAGTGAAATGCACAGATATTAAATGTACATTTTGATGAGTTTTGACAAATGTATGTACCCATGTAACCAACACTCCAAATAAGATATAGAATATTTTGTCATCCCGGAAAGTTTCCTTGTGCCCTTTTTAGAATAATCTTTAAACAATAGAGGTCAAATTATCTTTTATATACAGTTTAAAAACATGCAAAACAGTTCTATATATTGTTTAGGTGAACTGACATAAGGAGTCAAAGTATAAAATAGTTCAGAGGAATGGTGAGCACCAAATTCATGAGAGTAGTTATCTCTGGTGGGGTGGGTGGAGGTGTAATCAGGGAGTAACATACATATCAATGATATCGGTCATACTTTGTTTCTTAATCTTGATGCTTGATACAGTCTTGTTATCCCGCATATAACTTTCTGTACTTACGAAGTATATTTTCAAACGATTTTTTGAAATACATACAGAAAAGTGAACAATCCTAAATGTAGAACTTGATGCATTTCCACTAAGTGAACCCATGGAGGTAATCTGCAGCTAGATCAAGAAATTGAACATCACCAACCTCCTAGAGGTCCCCTCTTGCTCTTCTCCAGTTTCTAATACTCCCAAAGATAACCATTGGCCTGACTGTTAGCATCATAGATTAGTTTTTCTTGGATAAAACCTCATAAAATGGCATCATATAGTGTGTACTCTTAAATCTGGCATCTTTTGCTCAATAATAATGTCTGCTGTGCGATTCATCCATAGTTTTTAGCCTGTCAATGTTTTATTCATTTATTTTTGCTGAGTAGTATTCCATTTAATTTGCTTATCAGTTCACCTGTAGATGGTCATTTGCATTGTTTCCATTTTCTATATATCACTAACAGTGCTTCTATAAATATTTATTTATGTCATCCTGTGTACATATTGTCATTCCTTTTGGGTAAATATAACACTGGATTATAAGGTACCTTATTGAATTTTAATTCTATATACCCCCTGACATCTTTTGTGTTATTGTCATGCATTTTAATCTATATATTTTAAAAACCTATTAGATATTATCTTTATTGTTATTTTAAGCAGTCAGTATTCATTCTTATTTACCCACATGGTTACCTTTTCCACTGCTCTTTATTTTTTCCTATATTATCATGCCTTTGTCTGGGATCATTTTCTTATGCCTGTTAGACTTTCATTAGCATTTTTTAAAGTGAGGGTTTGCTGGTGACAGATCCTCTCAGTTTTTACTTATCTAAAAATGTCTTAATTTTACTATCATTTTGAATGATATTTTCTCTAAGTATGGAATTCTATGTTTGAGTTTTTGTTCAGCACTTTAAAACATTATTCCATTATCTTCAGGCTTCCATCATTTCTGTTGAAAAATTAGTCATTTACCAACATTGTTATTACTTCTTTGAAGATAATGTGTCTTTTTTCCTCTGGCTGCTTTCAGGATTTTCTTTTTGTCTTTAGTTTTTATACATTTTTCTGTGATGTCCCAAGGTTTGGCATTATTGATTATTTTCTGTTGTTTATTTGCTGTCAGCCCTGCTGAGGTTCTTAGTAACTTTTGTATTTGTGTATTGATATCTCTAATCAGTTTGCTAGTATCTCTTTAAATACTTTTACTATCCTCTTCTTTCTTCTTCTGCGTGTTCAAAGTTACATAATTTAGATTGTTTTACTTTATCACACATGTATCTTACACTCTTTTCTTTCTTTTCCATTTTATATTTTTCTCTGTTCTTCAGCTTTGAAGAATTTTGACCTACCTTCCAATTTATTAATCATCTCTTCTGCTCTGTTTAATAGGTTGTTTGCTCTTATCTATTGAGTTCTTAATTTTAGAGTACTAGAAATTATATTTGATCTTTATTTTTTGCATTTGATCCTTTTTATTGATTCTAACTCTCTGGTGAAATTCTTTGCCTTTTCACTGAATTTCTCCAACTTGCTATTTTACTTCTGAGCATATTAATCATAGTTAGACTCTTTTTCTACCAACTCTAATATCTGAATCACTTGTGGTTTCTTTGTGTGTGATCTTTCCCCCCGCAACCCCGCCCTCAGCTCTGGGTTTTGGCTTTGTGTCTTGGCATGCTTAATAAACTTTAATAGTATACTCAACATTTTGTATGAAAAACTGTGGATGTTGTATATGATGTTATTCTACTCCAGAGAAAATAGCTTCTAGGCAGGCATATTGGGGGACTGATTATTGTAATCCAGTTAGGGACTTAGCTGACCGTAGGCTTTGTTTTAGTTTTGATAAAGCTGTGTCTGCCACTGGCCAACGCCTCTTTCTAAGGTGTAGCTTTCTTGGAACTTCAGCTAAGAGCATAGGGGGTTCTCAATGACTTCTCCCCTTGGCTAGTTCAGAACTCTGTTTCTTTCTCTCCTTAGCAGTGGGAGACTATCAAAACTCTCACTGAAAGTTTTTTTGGGAGATTTCTCCTTGGCTTCTTAGCCTCCTGCCCTGCACAGCTTCAGAATTCAGCAAATGTCTTGAGAGGAATACGAGCCAAGTGTTGGGCATAGTTTTCTGTTCCTTCCTTCTTATTTGGATCTTGGCATCTCAGGTCTCTAATTTTTGTTTTTCTTTCCTCAAGGGACTACTAAAATTTCCTCTGATATTTTTGCCTCTTAATAGCATTTCTGTTGAGGCTTTTTGCCTGGATCCTCAGCTCCTTACCCCTCACCTAGTTTAGGCAAATGTCCCAAGGGAAAGAGTGGCTGCAGAATTTTGGCTCATCTCTTTGTGGTTCTCTCATTTCTAGGATTTTGTCCCCTCCACTCCTGGTTTTCTCAAAAACTCTGTTATGCCTTTAGGCAGGTGTGTGTGTTTGTGTGTGTGTGTGTGTGTGTGTGTGTGTATTTGTGCTTTATCCAGCTTTTCTAGTTGTTTTCAGCAGAAGCATTGGTCTGAAGCATTAAGCAACCCCATCATAGGTAGAAGTGGATGTGTGCCTGAAAGATTTTAAATGTATGCAGATATAGAAATATAATGATGTAAATTTTGTGCTTAAAACCCTTCATTGGCTTTTCATTTCACTAGGAATACAATTCAAAGTCTTTAGCACACCTACAAGGTCCCTGATTTATTCCTCCCTTACTTCCCAACAACATTTTGTACTGTATTTCACCTTGCTTTCCATAGTATAGTCATATCGACCTTTTTCAGTTTCTCCATCATGCCAAATTCTTCCTACATCAGGCCTATTCCATGTAAGCCCACCAACTAATATATTTGCAATACTATGATTTCATGTCTGGAGTTCTGTTCCCTAATACATGTTTTTTGATCCCAACTTGGATAGCTTAAAAGTGTTAAACCCTCTAAGATGGCAACAATTAAAATGTCTGAAAAATACCAAATATTGGCGAGGATGTAGAGCAGCGGGAACTTTCGTACGTTACTAGTGGGACTGTGAATTGGTGAACTACTTTGAAAATAGTTTGCCATTATCATGTAGTGTTGATGATACATACACCCTATGACTCTGGGATTCTATTATTTTACCACTAGGTATATGTCAGAGAGACTCTTGTCACCAGAAGTCTTGTACAAGAATATTTATAATATCCACAAATTTGAAACTCCCAAACTTGAAATAATATATAAGTGTATCTGTAGTAGAATGGATAAATCAATTGTGGAACATTCACAGAATAGAATACTATTGAGTAGTGGTTATCAAACTTGAGCATGCATCAGAACTATCTGGAGGACTTATTAAAACACAGATTACTGGACCCCATTCCAAGAGTTTCTGGTTCAGTAAGTCTGGGGTGGAGCCCAATTATTTGCATATTTTCATTTAAACAAATTCCCCAATGATTCTGATGCTCCTGGTTTTGGGACCTTACTTAGAAAACTGTTGCTATATAGCAATGAAAATTGTTGTAGTAAAATGAATCTCACAAAGTAATGTAAACAATTTTTTATTATAAAATTTTTGAAACTTATTTAAGAGTCAAGAGTATAGTATAAAGAGCCTAATCTATCCATCACCTAGCTTCAACAGTGATGAATTTATGACCACCGTATTCAAAGTATACTTTGCAACTCCTCCTTCCTCACAGTATTTTAACTCAGATGTCAGACATCATGTAATTTCACCCATAAATTCTTTGGGGCCACAAACATAATGCTGAGCAGAAGAAGTGGAGTCCAGAAGAACACATGATTCCATTCATATAAAAATGAAAGAAACAACATTGTTTAGAGACATACATAAGTGTAAATATCGTAAAGAAAAGGAAGGAAGTATACATCACGAGAACAAGGATAGTAGTTAATTACTTCTGGGTGGGAAGGAGGGGTGCTGTGATCAGAGAGGTGTGCTTTTGAGGTGGTGTAATGTTTTATCTCTTGCCTGTAGAGGTAGTTACATGAGGGTTCACTTTAAAAATTACTATTAAAATATTCATGTACATTTTAGGCACTTTCCTACATATGTATTTTGTTTTACATTAAAGGGACAGAAGTATTTATTTGATGACATCTTGTGAGGTGTATATGGGTTTACATCCGATGTATGGTTAATCTGAGCGGATACAGTTATTGTTTTAATGCTCTCAGCATCCATTAGTTTTTAGCCTCATGTTTGAGGGCAGGGGTCATTTTTGGGTTGTCCACAGTTACAGGAACTCCTGTGGCTAACTTGCAAGAGCCATAAGCTTGAGTTCTGACTGGTGTCTGGCTGAAGCCTTGCTTCCTTGCCAGGTACTATGACTCATTTGCTTCGATGATCGGAGTTCTGCTCTTGGCCTTAATTCTGCTGTGATCAGCAGTGCAGGGTGCATTCTGGTTTCTCTGGATCCCCTTTATCTTTGAAGGAAGTCATTCTTGCTCATCTCTAAAATTAATTTTCAGCTTGTATATACACTTTAAGAGTTGATAGAATCCTCTTCTTTCTGTCTTTTTCTCCATCTTGTCACCTGGGCTGTGAGTATGGTGGCTAGAGCTCTGGCCTTCATCTTGGTCAAGACAGACAACCAGAGCCACACTTGGGAAGGAGAAGCAGTGCACTGGGAGGGTAGCCGGGATTCTGGAGGACTGTGGACGCCACAGGATTGCGGGACTCTGACTTCTTACTGATGGATGAACAGATACCATCATGTTGTCTGTCATAACTGCTAAACCTAAGTGCCAGTTTCTTATCTTATGTGCTTATCCTTCACACCATTGTCCATATACACTTCCTAAAACATCATTGTGAGGTGTCACTGTGCCATTCTCCTTTAGGAATAACAACTACCATTTTTGAGGGTCTTTTGTGCTACATAAATTTCTAGAGATTCACATAATATCTCATTTAGTCTTCACAACACCTTTGTAAGGGCATTTATTGAGGCCTGTGCTGTCTTTGAGGTCGGCTGGCCAAAGGTATAGGAGACAGAGTGTGAACATTTTAAATCCCATTCTGTAGATGAGGAAGCTGAGGGAACACACACATTGTATGTGGCAGGAACACCATCTGAATCAAAAGCCCATATGTGTTCCTCTACATCATTGTAGCCATTGTCTGCTATATAAAGAGAACATTGTTAAGATAGCATTCAAGGCCTCTTGTGACTTGACGCAGCCTTCTTTATAGCCTCAACCTGACTAATCCCATCATAGGCATCCTCCCTTTTAACAAGATGTCAGAACAGAACTAATGTTCTTACCCCCCAAACTTCTTCCTCTTCCAAGGTTCCCATCCCAATAAGTGGCATCAGGCTGCACCCATTTGCTTTGCTAGACATTTAGGTATCACTTTTGAAACTTTCCACCCAGCCCTCCCCTGTCACCAGTGCATCGCCAGGTCCTGCTCACTGTCCCTTCACTTTTCTTCTCCCCAGTCCCAGCGCCAGACACTCAAGCCAAGCCTCTGCCATCTTTCACTTGGACCATGCGAAGTAGCCTCCCAGGGCTTTCGTGTATCTACCCTTGCTGCACATTAATGCAGAGTGTGTAACCTTAGCTGCACGTTAGAATCACCTGGGCAGTGCTCGGAGCCCATCTCTAGAGATCCTGATGTAATTGGTCTGGGTGGACCTTGGCATCAGGATCTTTGAAAATATCCCCCAGATGATTCTAATGTGTATTCAGCCAGAGGGAGAAGCCCTGAGTTAGCGTGATCTTGTAAAAATGCAAATGCGATTCTATCCATGGTTCCCAAAGTTTACTTGCACATTAGCATCACCTAGGAATCTTCAAAAAATTCCAAAGCCCATACCCAGGCCATACACAAACCCAACTGATGCACAGTCTCTGGGGGTGAGACTCATGCATTATATTCTGGAAGCTCCCTAGGTTAACGCAATGTGCATACAGGTCTGGGCGCTGCTGAACTATGCTGTTCTCCTCTTCAAACTCTTTAATGGGTTAGTGAGTTCCCCTGCTCTTGGGATAAGTTCCTAAAATTTTAATATGATTTAAAAGATCTTATAATCTGACTTCTGCCTATCTCACTAGATCAGGGGTTGGCAATTTTTTTCCACAAAGAGCTAGATAGTAAATATTTTAGGCTTGTATGCCATATAGTCTCTGTCGCAGCTCCCCAACTCTGCCACTGTAGTGTGAAAGCGGCTATAGACAATATGTAAATGTACGGGCATGGCTGTGTTCCAGTAAAACTTTATTTATGGCTACTGTAATTTGAATTTCATAAGATTTTCACAATGTTATTAAATATTAGTCTTTTTAATTTTTTTCAACTATTTAAAAATATGAAAACATTCTTAGCTGGTGTGTGTGGGGAGGCTATACAAAAACAGAAAGGGACCAGATTTAACCCTGATGGAGTTTGCCGACTTCTGCCAAAGTGTCTGTTCAAGTCAGTTCAATTCTCTAACTATCGTGTAGGTCGTCTCTCTTCCTCCCCTGCCCCCCTTCCCCCCCCCACCCCCCATATTCTGGCAACTCTGAGCTTGTTTCTATTCCTTGAGATTTTGCAATTCAGGGACTTCACAAGTCTTTTTATTGCCTACTCCCCACCCCACCCCGCTGACACACTTATGTGCCTCTTGGGCTGGTTCATTCTTATCACTCTTCAGACAGGTCCTCAACTAGATGTTACTGCCTCATGGAAGCATTCCGAGAATCCCCAGACTATCTTAGACAGTCTTATAACTCCCTGCATGTTTTCTTTCTTGCACTCACCTCAATTTGTAATGACTGGTTTGTGAAATTAATTGTAATGGATTCATGATTTGTGGGGTCATCCATACAGCAGGCATGGTAGGACCAGGGTCTCTCTTGTTGGAGACTGAATCCCCAGCCCCCAGCATAGTACTTGGCACATAGTAGGTGTTCAGTTAATCCGTGTGGATTGACTGAGGAAGGAAGGAAGGAAGAGAGAGAAGGTGGGTGCCTCTGATTCCCAAATGTCTGGCCTTGCCTTCTTTTTTTTTTTTTACTTTTTTTTTTTTTGCGGTACGCGGGCCTCTCACTGCCGTGGCCTCTCCCATTGCGGAGCACAGGCTCCGGACGCGCAGGCTCAGCGGCCATGGCTCACGGGCCTAGCCGCTCCGCGGCATGTGGGATCTTCTCAGATCGGGGCATGAACCCGTGTCCCCTGCATCGGCAGGTGAACTCTCAACCACTGCGCCACCAGGGAAGCCCTGGCCTTGCCTTCTTATTCTCCAGCTTCTTATGAAATATTCTTCTTGGTGAAGTTTTTTAGGGAAACCAAATTAGAGTCAGGAGATTGTATAATGAAACAGAAGCAGCGTGGAGGCAATGGGACAGTCCCATCAAGGCATAGTAGGCTGGTGAGTCACTTTCTGCTCTCCACGTGGGTGAGGAACACTGACATAAACAAAGCCCTAGTGATGCAAAAGATTTAGCAGCTTAGAGCCAGGAGTCAGCTCTTTATTGTCATCATTGCTGTGCCATGAAGCAGGGTGAAAAGGTAGGCAAAATGAAGCAAAAATCCCAGATCCTTTTCGTTTCAATGAACAAAACATATTTCAACCAAGCTCATGCATCCCAGAAGGAAAGCCATAGGTGTCAGGCATGAAGGAGATACCCAAGTAGGGAAGCACAGTAACTGACAGTCGCAATATCATTTATTGAGCACGTACTATGTGCCGGGCCCAGTGCCACGGGATTTATGTGATGCATCTCATTTCATCCCCATGACCACTCTGTGGTTACTCTCATCCCTGCTACTCCTGCAGGGTGAGGAAAGGGAGGCTGAGAGAGGTTAAGTAACTTGCCTAAGAGCATGCAGGAGGAAAGCAGTGAATCCTGCTTGGCTGAGGGAAGGTCTGACTCCATCTCAGAGGGGTGTTGGCTTTGTGAACATCATCTCTGAACCATGTCAAGTGATAAGTGTTTTCTCCTGCTGTTCAGACAGGACAGTGATGATGTTAATAATAATTATTATTATATTCGTATCAGTCCGTAGTCTCTTATCTAATATCCTTGGGGCCAGATGTGTTTTGTCACAGTTTTCTCTAGTGTTCATCCATGGTATCTCCCACTCCAGTCCATCTGTTAGCTTTGGGGTTATGGTCAAGGTGAGGTCGCTGTGGAATGTTAAGATCCACATCTTCATAGTTTTAAGTTAGATGAGTAGGAGGTCCTAACAAAGAGGCCAAGTGTATATACGTGTGAGTGCGTGCGTGTGTGTGTGTGTGTGTGTGTGTGTGTGAGAGAGAGAGAGAGAGAGAGAGAGAGAGAAGAGGGGTGGAGAGAGGATTAGGTAGGTGGTGGGGATATGGATGGAGAGAGAGAAAGAGAGGGAGGAGAGGTGAGAGGGAGAGAGAGGATACATGGGCGAGCAAGCTAGAGGAGATGGTGGGGGTGAGATTTATTTACTAAGCAAACCCTTGTTGTTTGCCTACTGGGTATTGAAGTACTGTGGGGATACAAAGCTGAATAAAGACGCAGCCTCGTCCTCAAGAGGTTATCTAGTTGAGCCTAAATTAAGATTATTTTATTCACACACCAGAAAATTTGGACCTTTAAAAAGTTAGGTTGTACATGCTGCTTTGCAGTCAATCCCTGTGCGATATGACCTTTCTTGAAAGAGTTTATGATTCATTTAGCTTCTGTTTGCAAACAATTGGCTAGTTTGAGCACTTCCATCAATAAAACCCCCAGGACTCTATGGTCTGTTTTTGAACAGCCTTTCTGTGCCTGGAGAGTTCTTGTTAAGGACTGCTGCAAAACGAGGACTGCTAGGTCAGAACTAAGCGCTCATGCTTCTGATGTTGCCTGTTGAAGTACAGGATGCCAGCCTCTGGGGGCTGAGCAGCTGTGGGACTTTGGGGGAACATCTCCAGTGCATCTATTTGGGGAGCTTATATTTGCCCATTTAGCCGGTTTGTATTCTCACTTTCATCCTGACCTCTGTTCTGATTCAAATTCTGTATTTCTGGGCATTCTGATAATATTTCCCAATCTTTCAAAGAGAGGCAGCTGGATAGCTTTCTTCCTTCCAAATGGTTCTTTCGTCTGGAGCATCAGGCAGAACCGTCCACCTAAAGGGGGCTATCAATATTTATAGCCTATCATGGGGAGACTTAAATGGCATGCTTCAATCCATCTAGAATCAATCCAGCCCAGCTGCCTGAATATTTCAGAATTGTATTTTGGGAGATGTATGTTCTATACGTTAGGTTTGAAAAAGTCTCTGATATTCTCAAGAGAAGTCTTTGCAGATTCTCCCGTTTAATAAACAGATTACCTCACGGTTTTATACTTGATAGTTTTCTGAATACTGCCAGGCTCCTACCACTCTGGCTTCCTTTCTGGGTCACAAAGGTGATAGTCCTTTGTTAGCAATTTCTTCTTTTTTTTTTTGTATTTTATTTTATTTATTTTTTTATACAGCAGGTTCTTATTAGTTATCCATTTTACACATATTAGTGTATATATGTCAATCCCAATCTCCCAATTGATCACAACACCCCTCCCCCGCTGCTTTCCCCACTTGGTGTCCATATATTCGTTCTCTACATCTGTTTCTCTAATTCTGCCCTGCAAACAAGTTCATCTGTACCATTTTTATAGGTTCCACATATATACGTTAAATACGATATTTGTTTTTCTCTTTCTGACTCACTTCACTCTGTATGACAGTCTGTAGATTCATCCACGTCTCTACAAATAACCCAATTTCATTCCTTTTTATGCCTGAGTAATATTCCATTGTATATATGGACCACGTCTTCTTTATTCATTCATCTGTCAATGGGCATTTAGGTTGCTTCCATGTCCTGGCTGTTGTAAATAGTGCTGCAATGAACACTGGAGTGCATGTGTCTTTTTGAATTATGGTTTTCTCTCGGTATATGCCCAGTAGTGGGATTGCTGGGTCATATGGTAATTCTATTTTTAGTTTTTTAAGGAACCTCCATACTGTTCTCCATAGTGGCTGTATCAATTTACATTCCCACCAACAGTGCAAGAGGGTTCCCTTTTCTCTACACCCTCTCCAGCATTTCTTGTTTGTAGATTTTTTGATGATGCCCATTCTAACTGGTGTGAGGTGATACCTCATTGTAGTTTTGATTTGCATTTCTCTAATAATTAGTGATGTTGAGCAGCTTTTCATGTGCCTCTTGGCCATCTGTATGACTTCTTTGGAGAAATGTCTATTTAGGTCTTCTGCCCATTTTTGGACTGGGTTGTTGGTTCTTTTAGTATTGAGCTGCATGAGCTGTTTATATATTTTGGAGATTAATCCTTTGTCCGTAGATTCGTTTGCAAATATTTTTTTTCTTAATTTTTTTTTTTTTTTTTTTGCAGTATGCGGGCCTCTCACTGTTGTGGCCTCTCCTGTCGCGGAGCACAGGCTCCGGGCGCGCAGGCTCAGTGGCCATGGCTCACGGGCCTAGCCGCTCCACGGAATGTGGGGTCTTCCCAGACTGGGGCACAAACCCATGTCCCCTGCATCGCCAGGTGGACTCTCAACCACTGCGCCACCAGGGAAGCCCCGTTTGCAAATATTTTCTTCCATTCTGAGGGTTGTCTTTTCGTCTTGTTTGTAGTTTCCTTTGCTTTGCAAAAGCTTTTAAGTTCCATTAGGTCCCATTTGTTTATTTTGTTTTTATTTCCATTACTCTTGAGGTGGATCAAAAGAGATCTTGCTGTGATTTATGTCGAAGAGTGTTCTTATGTTTTCCTTTAAGAGTTTTATAGTATCCAGTCTTACATTTAGGTCTCTAATCCATTTTGAGTTTATTTCTCTGTATGGTGTTAGGGAGTGTTCTAATTTCATTCTTTTACATGTAGCTGTCCAGTTTTCCCAGCACGACTTATTGAAGAGACTGTCTTTTCTCCATTGTATATCCTTACCTCCTTTATCATAGATTAGTTGACCATAGGTGCGTGGGTTTATCTCTGGGCTTTCTGTCCTGTTCCATTGATCTATATTTCTGTTTTTGTGCCAGTACCATGTTGTTTTGATTGCTGTAACTTTGTAGTATAGTCCGAAGTCAGGGCGTCTGATTCCTCCAGCTCCATTTTTTTCCTTCAAGACTGCTTTGGCTATTCAGGGTCTTTTGTGTCTCCATACAAATTTTAAGATTTTTTTGTTCTAGTTCTGTGAAAAATGCCATTGGTAATTTGATAGGGATTGCATTGAATTTGTAGATTGCTTTGGGTACTATAGTCATTTTTACAATATTGATTCTTCCAATCCAAGAACATGGTATATCTCTCCATCTGTTTGTATCATCTTTAATTTCTTTCATCAGTGTCTTATAGTTTTCTACATACAGGTCTTTTGTCTCCCTAGGTAGGTTTATTCCTAGGTATTTTATTCTTTCTGTTGCAGTGGTAAATGGGAGTGTTTCCTTCATTTCTCTTTCAGATTTTTCATCATTAGTGTATAGGAATTCAAGAAATTTCTGTACATTAATTTTGTATCCTGCAACTTTACCAAATTCATTGGTTAGCTCTAGTAGTTTTCTGGTGGCATCTTTAGGATTCTCTATGTATAGTATCATGTCATCTGCAAACAGTGACAGTTTTACTTCTTCTTTTGCAATTTGTATTCCTTTTATTTCTTTTTCTTCTCTGATTGCCGTGGCTAGGACTTCCACAACTATGTTGAATAATAGGGGTGAGAGTGGACATCCTTGTCTTGTTCCTGATCTTAGAGGAAATGCTTTCAGTTTTTCACCACTGAGAATGATGTTTGCTCTGGGTTTGTCCTATATGCCCTTTATTGTGTTGAGGTAGGTTCCCTCTATGCCCACTTTCTGGAGAGTTTTTATCATAAATGGGTGTTGAATTTTGTCAAAAGCTTTTTCTGCATCTACTGAGATGATGATATGGTTTTTCTTCTTCAGTTTGTTAATATGGTGTTTCACATTGATTGATTTGCATATATTGAAGAATCCTTGCATCCCTGGGATAAATCCCACTTGATTGTGGTGTATGATCCTTTTAATGTGTTGTTGGATTCTGTTTGCTAGATTTTGTTGAGGATTTTTGCATCTATATTCATCAGTGATATTGGTCTGTAATTTTCTTTTCTTGTAATATCTTTGACTGGTTTTGATATCAGGGTGATGGGGGCCTCCCAGAATGAGTTTGGGAGTGTTCCTTCCTCTGCAGTTTTTTGCAAGAGTTTGAGAAGGATGGGTGTTAGCTCCTCTCTAAATGTTTGATAGAATTCACCTGTGAAGCCATCTGGTCCTGGACTTTTGTTTGTTGGAAGACTTTTAATCACAGTTTCAATTTCAGTGCTTGTGATTTGTCTTCATATTTTCTATTTCTTCCTGGTTCAGTCTTGGAAGGTTATACCTTTCTAAGAATTGTCCATTTCTTCCAGGTTGTCCATTTTATTGCCATAGAGTATTGCCATAGAGTTACTTGTAGTAGTCTCTTAGGATGCTTTGTATTTCTGTGGTGTCTGTTGTAACTTCTCCTTTTTCATTACTGATTTTATTGATTTGAGTCTTCTCCCTCTTTTCTTGATGACTCTGGCTAATGGTTTATCAATTTTGTTTATCTTCTCAAAGAACCAGGTTTAAGTTTTATTGATCTTTGCTATTTTCTTTGTTTCTATTCATCTATTTCTGCTCTGATCTTTATGATTTCTTTCCTTCTGCTAACTTTGGGTTTTGTTTGTTCTTCTTTCTCTAGTTCCCTTAGGTGTAATGTTAGGTTGTTTATTTGAGATTTTTCTTGTTTCTTGAGGTAGACTTGTATTGCTATAAACTTCCCTCTTAGAACTGCTTTTGCTGCATCCTATACCTTTTGGATCATTGTGTTTTCATTGTCATTTGTCTCTAGGTATTTTTTGATATCCTCTTTGAGTTCTTCAGTGATCTCTTGGTTATTTAGTAACATATTGTTTAGCCTCCATGTGTTTGTGTTTGTTACAATTTTTTTCCCTGTAATTGATTTCTAATCTCCTAGCATTGTGGTCAGAAAAGATGCTTGACATGATTTCAATTTTCTTAAATTTACTGAGGCTTTATTTGTGACACTAGATGTCATCTATCCTGGAGAATGTTTCATGGACACTTGAGAAGAAAGTGTAATCTGTTGTTTTTGTATGGAATGTCCTATAATTATCAATTAAATCTATCTGGTATGTTGTGTCATTTAAAGTTTGTTTCCTCATTAATTTTCTGTTTGGATGATCTGTCCATTGGTGTAAGTGAGGTGTTAAGGTCCCCCACTATTATTGTGTTACTGTTGATTTCCTCTTTCATAGCTGTTAGCAGTTGCCTTATGTATTGGGGTGCTAATATGTTGGTTGCATATATATTTATAATGGTTACATCTTTTTCTTGGATCTATCCCTTGATCATTATGTAGTGTCCTTCCTTGTCTCTTGTAACATTCTTTATTTTAAAGTCTATTTTATCTGATATGAGTATTGCTACTCCAGCTTTCTTTAGATTTCCATTTTCATGGAATATCTTTTTCCATCCCCTCACTTTCTGTCTGTATGTGTCCCTAGGTCAGAAGTGGGTCTCTTGTAGACAGCATATATATGGATCTTGTTTTTGTATCCATTTAGCGAGCCTGTGTCTTTTGGTTGGAGCATTTAATCCATTCACGTTTAAGCTAATTATTCATATGTATGCTCCTCTTACAATTTTCTTAATTGTTTTGGGTTTATTTTTTATTTTTTTATTTTTTCCGGTACGCAGGCCTCTCACTGTTGTGGGCTCTCCCATTGCTGAGCACAGGCTCTGGACGCGCAGGCTCAGTGGCCATGGCTCACGGGCCCAGCCGCTCCGCGGCATGTGGGATCCTCCCAGACTGGGGCACGAACCCGTGTCCCCTGCATCGGCAGGCGGGCTCTCAACCACTGCGCCACCAGGGAAGCCCCTGGGTTTATTTTTGTAGGTCCTTTTCTTTTGTGTTTCCCACTTAGAGAAATTCCTTTAGTATTTGCTGTAGAGCTGGTTTGGTGGTGCTGAATTCTCTTAGCTTTTACTTGTCTGTAAAGCTTTTGAGTTCTCCATTGAATCTGAATGAGATCTTTGCCAGGTAGAGTAATCTTGGTTGTAGATTCTTCCCTTTCATCACTTTAAATATGTCATGCCACTCCCTTCTGGCTTGTAGAATTTCTGCTGAGAAATCAGCTGTTAACCTTATGGGAGTTCCCTTGTATGTTATTTGTCGTCTTTCCTTTGCTGCTTTCAGTAATTTTTCTTTGTCTTTAATTTTTGCCAGTGTGATTACTGTGTGTCTCGGCGTGTTTCTCCTTGTGTTTATCCTGTATGGGACTTTCTGTGCTTGGGTGGCTATTTCCTTTCCCATCTTAGGGAAGTTTTCGACTATAATCTCTTCAAATATTTTCTTGGGTCCTTTCTCTGTCTCTTCTCCTTCTGGGACCCCTATAACGCGAATGTTGTTGCGTTTAATGTTGTCCCAGAGGTCTCTTAGTCTGTCTTCATTTCTTTTCATTCTTTTTTCTATATTCTGTTCTGCAGCAGTGAATTCCACCATTCTGTCTTCCCGGTCACTTATCCATTCTTCTGCCTCACTTATTCTGCTGTTGTTTCCTTCTAGTGTATTTTTAATTTCAGTCATTGTATTGTTCACCTCTGTTTGTTCTTTAATTTGTCTAGGTCTTTGTTAAACATTTCTTGCATCTTCTCGGTCTTTGCCTCCATTCTTTTTGCGAGGTCCTGGATCATCTTTACTATCATTATTCTGAATTCTTTTTCTGGAAGGTTGCTTATCTGCACTTCATTTAGTTGTTTTTCTGGGGTTTTACCTTGCTCCTTCATATGGTACATAGCCCTCTGCCTTTTCATTTTGTCTGTCTTCCTGTGAATGTTAGCAATTTCTTGACAGAAAAATTGCCTTTTCTTATTATGGGAGTCCTAGGGGATTCATCTCTTCACATCTTCAGTATTTATTGATTACTTAATCTTCATTGGTTACTCTTGTATATCCTCAGCAAAAGCAAATAAGGCCTCTGCTGTCTTGAATCTTACATTCTAGTAAGAATAAATAGGCAAGAAACATATAAACTAAACACACACACACACACACACACACACACACACACACACACACACACACACTGATTCATTAGTAATAAGTGCCACATGGAGAATTAAAACAGAGTGATGTGTTAGAGTGGTTGATCATGGAAGGCCTGTCTGAGGAGGTGACATATACATCATGATGTAAATAACGTGATGGAGCTGCCTATGTGAAGATCAGGAGGAAGAACATTCCAGGCAAAGGCAGCAGCTGGTGCAAAGGCCCTGGGCCAGTGTGATTGGAGTAGAGAGATCAAAGGAAAGCCCAGAAGGAGATGAGAGTAAAGCAGTGGTCACAACTCATATTGGGATTTGGGACAGGTAAAGAGATTGGATTTTATTCTAAATGCAGTGGAGGCCTTGGAGAATTTGAAGTCTTGGGTGACATGATCTGGTTTGTAATCTTAATAGTTCCTTGTGGTTACTTTGTGGAGAATGAAATGGAAAGTAGTGTGAGTGAAAGCTGGGAGACCAATGGGAAGGCTTCTGTTGTTGTTGAGATAAAAGATGATTGAGAGGAGTGAAGATGGAGCAAAGTGGAGGAGTTCAAGATACGTCTGGGAGGCACGCTGGCAGAACTAACTGATGGATTGGATCTGGGGGTTGAGGGACAGAGAAGAAAAAAGGATGACTATGTGCTTTGGGCTCAAGCAACTCAGTTGATGGTTATGCTGTTGATCAAATAAGAGAGTAGCAGAACTGGTGGTGAAAATCAAGAGTTCTATCTTGGTTTCTTAAAAAAATTTATTTTATTGATATATAGTTGATTTACAATGTTGTATTAATTTCTGCTGTACAGCAAAATAATTCACTTATATATATATAATACATACACACACACACACACACACACACACACACATTGTTTTCCATTATGGTTTATCACAGGATATTGAATATAGTTCCCTGTGCTGTACAATGGAACTTTGTCGTTTATCCATTCTATATATAATAGTTTGTATCTGCTAACCCCAAACTCTCAATCCTTCCCTCCCCCCACCCTTGGCAACCACAAGTCTGTTCTCTATGTCTGTTTTGTAGATAAGTTCATTTGTGTCATATTTTAGATTCCACGTATAAGTGATATCATTTGGTATTTGTCTTTCTCTTTCTGACTTCACTTAGTATGCTAATCTCTAGGTCCATCCATGTTGCTGCATATGGCATTATTTCATTCTTTTTTATGGCTGACCGCTACATTCCATTGTATATATGTACCACATCTTCTTTATCCATTCATCTGTTGATAGACATTTAAGTTGCTTCCATGTCTTGGCTATTGTGAATAGCGCTGCTGTGAATATAGGGGTGCACGTATCTTTTTGAATTATAATTTTGTCTGGATATATGCCCAGGAGTGGGATTGCTGGATCATGTGGCAACTCTATTTTTAGTTTTCTTTTTTGAGGAACTTCCATACTAGTCTCCATAATGGCTGCACCAATTTACATTCCTACCAACAGTGTAAGAGGGTTCCCTTTTCTCCACACCCTCTCCAGTATTTGTTATTTGTAGACTTTTTAATGATGGCCATTCTGCTTTCTGCCTGTGGACGCCACCGAGTAAGCATCATTGATGTCTCCCCCCAGCTCCACTGCCGTCATGTGTAAGTCAGAGTCTCCCAAAGAGCCCGAACAGCTGCGGAAGCTCTTCGTCTGAGGTTTGAGCTTTGAAACAAGCGATGAGAGCCTGAGGAGCCATTGTGAGCAGTGGGGAGTGTGCACAGACTGTGTGGTAATGAGGGATCCAAGCATCAGGCGCTCCAGAGGCTTCCGGGTTGTCATGTATGCTACTGTGGAAGAGGTGGATGCGGCCATGAAGGCAAGGCCACACAAGGTGGATGGAAGAGTCGGGGAACCAAAGAGGGCCGTCTCAAGAGAAGATTCTCAAAGACCTGGTGCCCACTTAACTGTGAAAAAGATTTCTGTTGGTGGCATTAAAGAAGACACTGAAGAACATCACCTAAAAGATTATTTTGAACAGTATGGAAGTGATTGAAATCATGACTGACCAAGGCAGTGGCAAAAAGAGAGGCTTTGCTTTCGTAACCTTTGATGACCATGACTCCATAGACAGGATTGTCAGTCAGAAATACCACACTGAATGGCCACAACTGTGAACTAAGGAAAGCCCCATCTCAGCAAGAGATGGCTAGTGCCTCATCCAGCCAAAGAGGTTGAAGTGGTTCTGGAAGCTTTGGTGGTGGTCGTGGAGGGGGTTTTGGTGGGAATGACAGCTTTGGTCGTGGAGGAAACTTCAGTGGTCGAGCTGGCTTTGGTGGCAGCCGTGGTGGTGGTGGCTATGGTGGCAGTGGGGATGGCTATAATGGATTTGGTAATGATGGGAGCAATTTTGGAGGTGGCGGAGGCTACAACGATTTTGGCAGTTACAACAATCTTCAGATTTTGAACCCATAAAAGGAGGAAACTTTGGAGGCAGAAGTGCTGGCCCCTATGGTGGTGGAAGTCAGTACTTTGCCAAACCATGAAACCAAGGTGGCTATGGCTGTTCCAGCAGCAGCAGGAGCTATGACAGTGGCAGGAGGTTTTGATTACCGCCAGGAAACAAAGCTTAGCAGGAGAGGAGAGCCAGAGAAGTGACAGGGAAGCTACAGGTTTGTGAACTCAGTCAAGCACCGTGGTGGCAGGGCCTAGCTGCTACAAAGAAGACATGTTTTAGACAGTACTCGTGTATGGGCAAAAAAACTCGAGGACTGTATTTGTGACTAATTGTATAACAGGTTATTTTAGTTTCTGTTCTGTGGAAAGTGTAAAGCATTCCAACAAAGGGTCTTAATGTAGATTTTTTTTTTTTTGCACCCATGCTGTTGATTGTTAAATGTAATAGTCTGATCATGACGCTGAATAAATGTGTCTTTAAAAAAAAAATGATGGGGCTTCCCTGGTGGCGCAGTGGTTGGGGGTCCGCCTGCCGATGCAGGGGACATGGGTTCGTGCCCGGGTCCGGGAGGATCCGGCATGCCGTGGAGCGGCTGGGCCCGTGAGCCGTGGCCGCTGAACCTGCGCGTCCAGAGCCTGTGCTCCGCAACGGGAGAGGCCACAGCGGTGAGAGCCCCGTGTACCGCGGAAAAAAAAAAAAAAAAAAAAATGATGATGGCCATTCTGACTGGTGTGAGGTGATCCCTCGTTGTTTTGATTTGCATTTCCAAGAGTTCCATTTTGAATGCTAAGTTTGATATCATTAGACATTTGGATATAAGAGTCTCGGGTTCCAGAGAGAAGTCAGGACTGGAGATACAAATTTGGGCTTCATTGGAAATGATATTTAAAGCCATAGGGTGGGGTCCAGCTACCTGTCCTTAGCAAGATAAAATGTTTAGAGGTCAAGAGAAGAGGAAGAGCCAGCAAAGTTTAAAAAGGGATGGGCAGTGAAGTAGGAACACCTGGAGAGTGCTATCATGGAAATTAAGGGAAATGTTTTGACAAGGATAGAATATCACCTGTGTCAAACGCTGTTGTAAGATAAGCTAGAAAAATGGCCAGTGAATTGGGCGACCTTGAAGTCACTGGTGATCTTGAGAAGAGAGGTTTCAGTGAAACAGTGGAATGGAAGCCCCGGTGGAGAGAGGTGAGGAGAGATTGGGAGGAAGGAAGGAGAGACATTGACTAGAAACAGCTCTTTCAAGAAGTTTAGCTACTCACCTGGGAGTCGGGAAACCTGCATTCCAACCCTGTATCTGCTGCGTTGTACCTTCGAGATAATTGTTTATGTGCCTGTCTTAAATTCCATTAGAATGGGCAAGAACTTTGACTTCGATTTTCCTAGCATTTGCAGAGTTCGTGGCACACAGTAGGCGCTGAATCATATTTGTTGAAGGAATGGATCAATGGATTAAGGAATATCCTACTAGAGTAGAAACACTTTAGGCTCAAGACAGTGTCTGATTCATCTTCCTCAGGCTCATGTACACTAGTGGGAATGCAAAAATATCCCTGAATGAATAAATGAGTCTGGTAAATTTGGGAGTAGAGTAGGGGAGCTTGGTGTGGAAAGGTCAGGGATCGGGGCTGTTTAGACCAGGATTCCCGTAGGAAAAGTCTATATGGGGTCTTGATGAGGCTTCAGGGAATGCCAGCCTGCCTGCAAACCACCCTACCTGTCCAGTGATGCCAGAAATAGGGGCCAAGGTCAGTTCCATGATTTCCTTCAGATGCTGCTTGAGGCACGTCAGGGACTTGGGTTCATTCATGCTGAGGTGCGCTCTGGGTCAGTCGGGAAGGATAAATGACTGGTACCTTGTATAATGTTGTAGAGAATGGGGAGGGGAGGGTTTGTGGTGCACCGTCACTCCTCAGATAACATCCTAGCTGTCTCCTGCGCTTGCCCTTTCCTCTGTGTACTTCGTATGTGTCACAGGAGGTATAGGGGCTGCTTCTGTTTTCCTGCATATACCATGTCCTCCTTTGCTTCCATGTCCCAGTACATTCTGTTTCCTCTGCCTAGAATGCCCTCCTCTTTTCTGCCTATTTCCCAAGCATTCTTCATGACGCAGCGAAAGTGTCATGGTCTCCAGGAGGCTGTCCCTGACACCTTGGTCTGGCTTAGGTGCTCCTCCCAGGCTCTCCCTGATCACTCTGAGCTTCCTTCTCTATTACCATCAGGCTGAAATGTAGTTGATTATATTTCTCTGTCCCCCACACATCAAGTGCTGAGGTTCATGGGGATAGAGACATCTTATTCATCTCTGTTTGCTTCCAGCTTCTGTTGGTATGTGGAAAGTCTCAATAAATATTGGCTGGAGAAGTGAACGAACGAACGAATGAATGAATGAAACTGGCAACAATTGACTATTTAATTGTGTCTTGAGTATGAAACAGGAAGGGAAAATGAAAGAGGGACATAGAAGCCACACCATTTATGACACAGTTCTGCTTCGGCGGGTCTTGTTTCCTTACTCCCTTGAGTGGGTACCTCATCATAGCTGCCAGAGCCTTTTTTCTATATCTTTGAAGGCACAGTTCTGCTTCTCATGGCTTATGAAGATGCTGTGGATTTCATTTCCAGGATGTCCTGTCACCAAGGTCTCCCTGTAAGGAGGGTCAGTATAATAGGGTTTTTACCTGCAGAGCGTATTATATGAGTGTCCCCAGCAGCCTTATTGGGTTAGCTTCCAAGCCCCAGGGGCAAGATTAGACACTGGAGACAGTATGATGGGATGCACTACAGCCACAGATATTTCAGATATACTTGTACAAAAAGAAATCATGTTTTGAATCTAACCTTGCCTCCAGAACCTCTCATTGCTCCATCTTTGGTGAGTCTGAGGCATTTTTCCATTTACATGCTGGTTCCTGTCTTGATTCTTCTTCCAGGGAATAGCTCTTACCCTGGTAAATTCCTAGGAGACTGTTACATTCCCCTCAGATATCATTTGTGTGTAGCCTTGTGATAGATTATAGAAATGGCTCCCAATTCTTCCCATGTCTGTTGTGCCTTTCAAGTGTGACTTTACAACCCTTCCCATGTTGACTCTTGGCGTGGCCATCTAACTTGCTTTGGCTGATGGGACTTTAGCAAACATGATGTAGGCAGAGACTTGGAATTTGCCTTCTTTTGCTGGTTTTGGGAACCCTGTGACTGCTATCACGTGAGGAAGCCCAGGCTGGACAATGAGAGACCCAGGGCTTAGTCCTCCGACTTCCCTGGCTGCCAGTTACCACTCAGGTGAATGAAGCCATCCTAAACTACTCAGGCACCAGCAGGTCTACCACCCGACCACAGACATAAGAAAACCCACCCGAGATGGACTGACGTTGCCTGGCCCAGAACGGCCCCCCTAACCTGCCAATAGGGAGCTGAATAAATGGCTGGTGTTAAACCACATGGTTTTCGATTAGTTTTTACACAGCAAAGGCTAACCGACAGCAAGCCTTTGGTATTTTGACCCTCCTTTCCCCTGAATTTATGTTCCCATGTTGATTTGTTTGTGTTACGGCACAATGTCCATAATGCTCTCTGGATGACTGTTTATAAGTCTACCTTCCCAGTAGACCTTGGATACTCCGAAAGCAGCAGTGGTGTCTGGAGGGCTAATAGGATTTGCTCACCTAAGGCCTATCCCAGCGCCTGGACCAAGAACGCACTCTGGAAATGTGGACGGGCCAGATGAGAATGTGCAGCTCAGTTGTGATGTCTTTGGGTCTTGGCTTCTGTGTCACCAACAGTCTCTTCACTTATTTCTTCCCCACTCCCCAGCTAGGTATCCAAAACCTGATGTTTGCTATACGCGTGACATTTTGTATTTTCACATTCTCTTTTATAGTTATGGTGGTCTTTTTCCCATCCTTATCCTATCTTTGTGTATCTATAGATAATAAAGTCCCCCAAGTTTTTTAAAAATAGGATTATATAGTCATAAAAGATACTGCCGGAATAAATCCTTTAGATGGAATCCAAGTTTCCTTTTTCTAAATTATAGTTTTCAAATGGCATTACATGATGATTGATTTATATTTTCTTTGATTTTATTTTCAATGTGGAAGATTTATATTCTCAAAATGAACAGTTTTTACACTGAAAGCTATTAATTTCATCTTGTCTAAGGTGATAACTTCAAACAAATTCATTTAATGTGTAGCTTCGGTAAAAATCTATGATTGATTGTTGGCATTTTGGGAACCGTAGAAAGTCAGTCATATGAAGGAGTCCTTCAGAGTCAGAATGAAGGAAGAGGAAGGTAACTCAGGTAATAGTCATTAACAACTCCCCAAGAAATTTTTGTTGGATAAATGCCCAGTGGAGGATTAAATGTTGCCTTGTATCAGTCAGACTCTGGGCTACATGCTGACCGTCTCTTTGAATCTTCCCAACAGCCCCACGCGGTAGGTTCTATTATCACCATTTTACAAACGAGGAGAGGCTTAGAGAGTTTAATCAGGTTACCCAGAGTCAGAACCTGGAATCAAACTTGGGTGTATCTGATTTCAGCGCTGGCGTCTTAACTCTTATGCTTCACAGAGAAGTGGATAGAAAATGTGGTCTATTCCTTTTAGGTCATGTATCCTCTTTTGAAGATAAAAATCAGATAACATATCTAGACCTTGGAGGTTCATCTAGGAGCATGATATCAGCACCTTGAAATATTCTGTACAGTGATAGCATAGGGACCGACCTTGGTGTGTATGTTGCTCCATACCCATTCCTAACTGCCCAGAAGTTCCAGGTTTGGCATGTCAGTGGTCAAATTAACAGACAAACAGAATCAGTGAGTGTTAAAACTGGAAGGGACCTGTGCTAGTTCCCATCTCCAGGTCTTACTCTCTACCCTTCTCCACTCTGTTCTCTTCCCTGGGAAACTGATATGTTCTTTGACTTCTTGTTGAGTTCAGCCAATGGCAAGTCCAGGGAAGGATATCAAAGGGAGATCCAGCCCTTCCTGCAAGGTGATCACCTTGCACTGACTGTGCCCCTTGATGGGAAGTCGCTGCTCCTCTCAAGGTGGCCCTTGCTACATGACTCCTTCCTTTTGGGTCCTGTAACTGCCTCCTTCCCTCCTGCCTTTGGACCTGGGATGGTGATTATTCTTTTGTGGCTGCCCTGTCCTTTGTAGTTTCCCTACCTCCTGCCCATACCTCCGTAAATAGTCACCTTGAATTATCCTAATTTGAGTCTATTTCTTGCTGAGACCCTGATTGATAGAGAATTCTAGAGATTATGTAGTCCAACCTTTACATTCTATAAAGAGAAAACTGAAGTACAGAGAAAGTAAGTACCTGCTGAAACAACTAACTAAGTGGCAGAACCAGAACTTGGAAGGCACACTGGACTGACTTGTCCAGTGACTCCAGTGACAAAAGACAGTGACTGGCACAACATAAGTTGAGGAAGTTGTTCATTTATTTCCCTTTTTTGTAGAGCAACTTTTCTGGGTCACATCTTCCTGTGATGACTTTGGGCCATGTCATTGCTCAACCGCACTTGGGCAACTTCTCAGCTATGACTTTTGCCTTACCTTGGGTGCTCTAGAATAAAAAAATTCATGAATAGTCTTCTGTGTTTATCTGGTTACAAATTGAAAAGCAGTGTAGGCGGGTGGTTTGTGTGCGATTGTAATTGTCTTTCAGGGTAAATGCTTTTTGTTCTTTAGGAAAGGCAGGATTTTCATCAGCTTAATAACATCCACAAACCAATATGGCAGTGAATCAGGTTCTTACCATCAAGGGAAGAATATCATTACACTGTTTATTGATACCAATTATTGAACTGTATTCAAGTTGTAATTACTGAAACTTGGCTTTTGTCAATGTACTAGTACAAGATAAATAGTCAATAAATAAAAGTCTGTTGAATTATTGAATGAATGAATATTCTTATTGTTTAGTGGGAGAAGGTTTAAAGTTAGCAGTAGCACCTAATCTGTCTAGAGCAGGGCTTCATTCTTTGACCTCTCAGGTGTTCTCTGTTGGCTATTGAAATCTGATAAATTAATTAAAATTTTATTGACGCCCTTTTTTTTCTTGTTCCTTTTCCATACCTGTGTTGATATAGAAAGAGCACTGCTTTCAGAATGGAAAGGCCCTGCTTTTTGTTCTCATTCTGTGACTTCCTTAGTAACTGTAAGGTATCATTTCACTCTCCCCGTTGTGAAGTTGGGTTGGTAATACCTTTCTCTTAGGGTATTTTGGTGGTAAAAATAAAAATGTATATGCAAGAGTGCTTTTCTTGTAAGTTGTGGAGATTGTTGCTTTTACTGTAGTATTAGGGTGTTACAGCTGTTCTTTGAAACAACAGACTTGGCAGGACTGTGGGGTCTGTGTTGATGTTTTAATCCTTGTGTGTACTAGTTCAGATGCTTGGGATCCTCTCCCGGTATCTGTAAAAGTCACTTGTAGTTCTTATGATTCTAAAGAAATAACTCAAGAAAATGATCAGAAACCACATTTCCTATAGTGGATATTCCCCTTTTGTGGGTTGGGTCGTTCTAAGAGCCTCCAAGTCCTTGCTCCAAATGATAATGGTCTGAATTCATGTTCAGTTCCTCTTCTCATCAACTCTTTCCCCCGCAACATCTCTTTCAACGTGTTGGGGTCCTTTTTTTTGCGGTACGCGGGCCTCTCACTGTTGTGGCCTCTCCCATTGCGGAGCACAGGCTCCGGACGCGCAGGCTCAGCGGCCATGGCTCACGGGCCCAGCTGCTCCGCGGCGCTCCGCGGCATGTGGGGTCCTCCCGGACCGGAGCACAAACCCGCGTGCCCTGCATCGGCAGGCGGACTCTCAACCACTGCACCACCAGGGAAGCCCAAGCCGTTACTCTCTTAATCTGCCTGGGAACAACTTAAAAGATCTGTATTATTTTATTATGTGGAACAATTTGTTTCCTTTCAGCCCCTTTCTCTCTCATCAGATTAGCCTAGAACCTTCCCTTTCACGACCTAGAATGACTTTTTTCCCCCAGAGGTGAATTCTTCACTTTCTTAGAACACAGAAGCAGCTGGAGTAAACGTTTCCCCCTTTTTCAAAATAGGAGATTTTCCTTCCTGATAAATATAGATGTAGTTATGATTAATAAAATGCAAATTTACTTAAGAGCATTTAAGCTATCATAGCTTTTCGTCATTCTGTATTTTTTCAGACAACCGATACTAAAAGTACAATTACTACTAAGTGTGGGCTTGAAAAATGTTTTGACATTTAAAAGGGGTCCTCATTTTTGAAGGAGGATAGGAATCCCTGGGATATACCTTTTAGATTGTGAGATACTGCCTGCACTCTATTCCTCCCCAGAACTAGTGGGAAGCTAGCTGGTGCCAGTATAAGTGAGGTTCTTTGAGCAGGATCTAGGATGGAACTGAGGGGTTTTGTTTCAGGTTTATACAGTGAAGAATAAGGCTGAACTAAAGCTAGTGTCCAGAACAAAAGTGAGCTTGGGAACCACGAGGACAGTTCGAAGCAGGTAGGCCACAGAAGTAGAAACCATATATCAGGTTAAGCCTTCATGGGGCAATTTGGGGTTGTGACTCCAAATTACCCACAAATCATTGGCTGTTTGGGAGAAGTTATGGCGGAATGGGGTATGCTGTTCAAAGACAATGTCCCAAACCCAGCAGATCCCTCTTGACTTGGTTCCCAGCCCTAGACATGTCTGCTTGCCATAGTGGATAAAGAAGCAGTATTTGTGAAAAGGAAGTAGGAGAGATTTTTTGGGAGGGAGCGCAATGAACACGTATTTCCATAGTGGTTTTTATTTCATCTTTTCATTGTTGTTTAACAGCTTTAGTGAGGATAATTTACATACCATAAAATTTACGTGTAAAGTACACAGATCAGTGATTTTGGGTGAATTTACGGAGTTGTGTATATATCACCTCGATGCAGTTCTGGAAAATTTTCAGTACATCCCCCAATTCCCTGTGCCCTTATTTCCCATTTCCCATTCCTAGGCAACCAGTCTTCTGCTTTCAGTATTCATAGATTTGCCATTTTTTTTGAAATTTCATGTAAATAGAATCATACAATATGTGGTCTTTTGTGTCTTGCTTCTTTCAGTTGGCATAATATTTTTGAGGTCCATCCATACCGTAGTATGTATCAGTAGATCATTCCTTTTATACACACACACACACACACACACACACACACACACACACACATATTTGCAGAATAGTATTCTGTTGAATGGATATACCGTGTTTTGTTTATCTACTCAACAACTGAAGGACATCTGAAATGTTTCTACTTTTTTGGCTGTTATGAACAGTTCTAAGTCCTCGTGTGGATATTGTTTTTATTTTTCTTGGGCAGATAACTATGAGTGGAATTACTAGTAAGAATATGTTTAACTTTCTAAGAAACTATCGAACTATTTTCCAAATTGGTTGTACATTCCCAAAATCGATGTATGGGAGTCCAGTTTCTTTATGTTCACACGTCTTTTTTGCTTATAGCCACTTTAGTGGGTGTATAGTGGAATTTAGTTGTCATTAAATTTGCATTTTCCTATCCATTCCTGATTTTGAGCAATTTATTAGCCAATCGTGTATTTTCTTTGGTGAGATGTCTATTCAAAACTCCACCCCCCTTTTTAGTTGAATTGTTTGTGGGGTTTTTTTGTTTTTTTTTTTTTGGTACGTGGGCCTGTCACTGCTGTGGCTTCTCCCATTGCAAAGCACAGGCTCCAGACGTGCAGGCTAAGCGGCCATGGCTCCCGGGCCCAGCCACTCTGCGGCATGTGGGATCCTCCCGGACCGGGGCACGAACCCGCATCCCCTGCATCGGCAGGCGGACTCTCAACCACTGTGCCACTAGGGAAGCCCTGTTTGTGGTTTTATTATTGAATTGTAGGAGTTCTTTATATATTCTGGACACAAGTCCTTTATCAGATATATGATTTGCAGATATTTTCTTTCATCCATATATTTTCTTGGTAGTATGTGAATTATTTTATTCATTTATTGTTGGCAAATATTGATTATCACTTACTGTGGAATGGATTCTGTTCAACACTTTGGGAATAGAGAGCAAACAAACCAGACCAAATCCTCGTTCTCACAGAACCTTGGATCTAGTGGAGGGACTCAAACAACACATAAACTAAAAAGTGTAATAGTAAGTAATTTGTGCTTTGCAGCAAATTAAAACATGGTGAGGTGAGTAGAGAAGTGCCTTTTTAGAGTGAGTGGGTCTGGGACACATTTTCTCCAGTACTTGGACACTTGAACAAAGACCTGAATAAAATTAGGCTGTAAACTGCATGGCTGTCTATGCAAAGGGTCCCACTCATAATCTTTACAAATCATGACTCTAAATTTCATTGCTCTGGGACAAAGTCCTAGGTCATGCACACCAGGGATGATATTCAAGGTATTTAACTGTGACCACTGACCAATTACAGTGGATGTGGGTATTGGGGCTGGATGATGGAGATAGTGGGGGCCACTCAGAGAGCGTGGGGCAGTAGCTGTTTGCCAGCTAGAATGGAAGTATTATATTAACAAGTGGTACAGTCATACCAGTGTATATACCTGGTATGAGATCAGACTCACACCAGACATTGTCATGCAATTTGAGGGAAAGAGGAGTTGAGTCAGGGGAGGGTCTCAAAGTATCAGTGTGGAAGCACCAAGAAGAAACCAACCCAGAGTCTGGCCGGTGGACAGGGGACTTTTAGGGGTCCTGATCCAAGGCAGACAGGCATGGAGGCTCAGCACGGCTCGAGGTCTTTCTCTAGAGTATTAACTCACAACCTGGGCTCCTATGAGAATCATCTGGAGAGCTTTTAAAAAGTGTCTGCACCTGGGTCCCAATCCAGGCCAGTCAAATCAGAATATCTGCAGGCGGGGCTTAGGCAGCAAGCATGTTAAAAGCGCCCAGATGATTCTAATGGGATCTACATTGAGAAGCCCTAGGGAGAACCCATTTTGCTTTGAGCAGGATTGCATCCAGTCCTGAAGGAGATAAGTAAAATGAAGATACTGTGGAGCATCTGCAAACATGCCTTCTTGTGTTGCTTGAGGAAAAGCAGAGAGAAGCAGCAGCAGCAACTTCCGTTTTTTGAGCACTCGTTAAAGCACATGACTTCATGTAATCCACTAATTATTATCCTGGTAGACTTTGTTCCCTTTATACACGTGAGCAAACTGAGGCTCAGAATCACATGATTACATGTGTGATTACTCAAGATCACACAGTTCATAAGGGGAAGAAGTCCTCCTTTTCAGAGGATGAGCGTTCTTCATGTGACAGTCCTGGAAACCTTCAGTTTCTTATTGCAAACAGAATTGCAAAACCTGAAGTTTGGAAAAGAGGCTTCCATGTTCCCACAACGTATGGCCCAAGAGAACAACGTTAAAAGTCATACTTTGGGGCTTCCCTGGTGGCGCAGTGGTTGAGATTCCGCCTGCCAATACAGGGGACACGGGTTTGTGCCCCGGTCCGGGAAGATCCCACATGCCCCGGAGCGGCTGGGCCCGTGAGCCATGGCCGCTGAGCCTGCGTGTCTGGAGCCTGTGCTCCACAACAGAAGAGGCCACAACAGTGAGGGGCCCACGTACCACAAAAAAAAAAAAAAAAAAAAAGTCATACTTTGTATTCTTAGCATATTTTTTTCTATTTTGATTATTGTTATTTTTGGTGTAGTTCTAACAAGATTGCTTATCTGGTTTCCCAGTTGTCAGATTAGAGGCAGAAAATCAGAAAATGGAGAGGAGTTCATCAAGGCAGGAGCATTAAAATGGCACTAAGTTAGAGGCAGAACTTCAGAGTAAAGGAGGAAACAGCTTCCTCCTCTGAGATGAGTGCGTTGAACTGGTTAATCTCTGAGTTCCCTTCCAGCTCTAAAATTCAATGTATTTAAGATAAAATTTATAAAAAGCTGCCAGAAACACAGACAAGAATGAGAAAAACCTAGAAATCTGGACCCAGTCTGGAGGAAATAATCCTAGAGAAACCAATAGCTCTTGAGAGCATGTGAGAGCTGTGTCACAGGCAGCAGAATACTTGATTCTTTGGATGATGGCACTGAGTCATCAGGAAAGCATTAGATTTTGTTCTGCATATGCTGTTTCAGGATGCAAAGAAAGCACATTACTTTTGAAAGATTTAATTCAAAAATGCTTATCAAAATGTTTGCTTCCCAAACGTGTACTGTTTGAACAAGCTGCTCAGTGGGACATCTTCCTTGATATATTTTCCGTGGTTTTATGGGGGTTTTGTTCCTCAGTGGAATAATTCAGATAGTTATGACAATATCTTGCATCTACTGGTTTATACTAATTCAAAGTATTTTTCCATCCTAGATTCTAGTTGGTACTTTGACCAGGTTTCTAGTTCTTGTTATGGTGTGTGCTTGGTACGAAGCATGCTTGCAGTGCTTCTCACATGGCGTTATGGTGAGCTGACTATGAGTCTGTTAGACTCACGGCTACTTGAGAGCAAGGACTGGGTCTTCTTCATTTTAGTTTCCTTTGAATATCGATCAATGTGTGTTAGACCAGCGAATCAGCAAATGAATGAACTGCAAAAGGATAAAGTCCCTCAGTGGCCCTGCCCCTATCCTGTAGACTTGTCTTTCACGAGGCAGTGTCTCTTGTTTACCTTTCTTTCATGCCCATCACCCCTCCCCTGTTTTTTTTACTGCACTCCAAAACAACCACTGAAAAATAAATCCCCACATGCTGGCTGTAGAAAGTTTAGAAAATGCATAAATGAATACACGTGAAAAGGAAAAAAAAATCACCAGGAGTCCTGTTATCCAGAAATAACCATCACTGACCGTTAGGGGGTATCCTTCCAGTCTTTTTTCCTAGACATTTCTTATATAACCCAGGTGTCAGCTGCCACTCAGCCTCGTCTCTGAGCTTCCCCAGAAGAATCCACTTGCACAGAAGTATTTATAAGCCATTTCTAATGTATTGTAAATTTTCTTTGGCAATGGAGTTTTTGTTTTCCTTTTAATCCTCCTCTCGCTTTTGTGGGCTCCCATCTTACTAGATCCTGCCTTCTTCCACCTACCTCTTTCCTAGACTTCTACTATCTTATGGAAGATACTATTTTATTTTTCATTATTCAGAGAACTTTTAAGCTTTTGCGCTCATACCATCAGTTTACTTAGTAAATTGTGGTAGTGGAGGTGGTTGAAGGAGGTGATAATTTTTTTTCTCTTACATATCAATGTCTTTCGAAAGTGGGTTCATGCTTATTTTTCTCCCCCCATTTAAAAAACTGTGGTAGGGTACAAATAAAATTTACAATCTTGACCATTATTAACTGTACACTTCTCTTCATCTTGCAAAACTGAAATTCTGTACCCATTAAATAACTCTCCATTCTTCTCTCTCCTCAGCCCCTGGCAACCACCGTTCTATTTTCTGTCTATGAATTTGACAACTGCAGGTACCACATCTGTGTGGAAATCAGACAGCATTTGTCTTTTTGGGAATGTTTTATCTGTCTCAGCATTATGTCCTCAAGGTACATCCATGTTGTAACGTGTCGGAATAACCTTCCTCTTTAAGGCTGGATAATATTTCATTGTATGGATATATCACATCTTGATGATGCATTCCTCTGTTGATGGACACTTAGGTTGCTTCCACCTTTTGGCTATTGTGAATAATACTGCTTTGAACATGGGTATACACATGTCTCTTCAAGACCTTGCTTTCTGTTCTTTTGGGTGTATAACCAGAAGTGAAATTGCTGGGTTATATGCTAATTCAATTTTTAAATTTTTGAGGAACCACCATACTATTTTCCACAGCAGCTGCACCATTTTAAATTCTCACTGTAGATAGAATTTTATCTCTTGCTGTTTTCATTTAAAATTATTTTGGGTGCAGTTACCCCACAATTAAGTCATTTTTCAAAAGTATGTCTTTTGGAGACTGCATAATTGTGTACCATAATTTATGTAGTTATTTCCCTATTTATTGATATATTCAGGTTATTTCTGGGTTTTGACTGTTATTAAAGAGTATGATGAAAATACTTGTTGGTGTCTTCCCGCCACCACTGCCGCCACTGTCACTGCCGCTGCTACCGCTGCTGCTGCTGAGGCTGAGGAGTTTGCCGAAGCCCTGGCCTCAGAATCAGCCCATTCTTACCGCCCGCGCTACAGGCACCAGCTCCGGGAGCACTGACCACTCTGACCGGTGCAGAAGCAGGAGCTGCCTCAGCCTGTGGAGCAGCGGGGATGGCGCCGGCTCCCCTTGCCCTCCCTAACCACTTCCTTTCATTGTCTCAGTCATGGGGAATGCGGCGACCGCCAAGAAAGGCAGCAAGGTGGAGAGCGTTTGCTTTAGACAAGTGTTTTAATACCTCCAAGCTGTACTATAAAACTGAGAAGGATGAATTTGATAAAGAGGCTGTGATCTTTTCCAGCTTTATAATTCAATACATATATTTCAATGCATATATATTATATGTTATATATATGTTATATATATGTTATGTTATATGTTATATATGTTATATATTATATACAATACACATATGTATTATAATTCAATACATATATAATACACTTATTAAAAGAAAGAAGGTATATTTAAAAAGTAACAAGACTTGGGAATAAATTATAGAAGGCTCTCACAAAATTATGTGGGTAGAGAAGTGGCAAGTGAGCCTCAGTGTGAGCAAATACAAGAAAATGTATTTAGGGGAAATTATTGATCTGTACTTAAAGAATGATAGCCTCTGATCCACCAAAGGGCAGACAGCAGAAGCAAGAAGAACTATAGTCCTGTAGCCTGTGGAACAAAAACCACATTCACAGAAAGACAGAGAAAATGAAAAGGCAGAGGACCATGTACCAGATGAAGGAACATGATAAAACCCCAGAAAAGTAACTAAATGAAGTGGAGATAGGCAACCTTCCAGAAAAAGAATTCAGAATAACGATAGTAGAGATGATCCAGGACCTCGCAAAAAGAATGGAGGCAAAGATTGAGAAGACGCAAGAAATGTTTAACAAAGACCTAGAAGAACTAAAGAACAAACAAACAGAGATGAACAATACAGTAACTGAAATGAGAAATACACTAGAAGGAATCAATAGCGGAATAACTAAGGCAGAAGAACTGATAAATGACCTGGAAGACAGAATGGTGGATTTCACTGCTGCAGAACAGAATAAAGAAAAAAACAATGAAAAGAAATGAAGACAGTGTAAGAGAATTCTGGGGCAACATTAAACTCAACAACATTCACATTATAGGGGTCCCAGAAGGAGAAGAGAGAGAAAAAGGACCCAAGAAGATATTTGAAGACATTATAGTTGAAAACTTCTCTAACATGGGAAAGGAAATAGCCACCCAAGTTCAGGAATTGCAGAGAGTCCCAGGCAGGAGAAACACACCAAGACACATAGTAATCAAACTGAAAAAAATTAAAGACAAAGAAAAATTATTAAAAGCAACAAGAGAAAAATGACAAATAACATTCAAGGGAATTCCCATATGGTTAACAGCTGATTTCTCAGCAGAAACTCTACAAGCCAGAAGGGAGTGGCATGATATATTTAAAGTGATAAAGGGAAGAACCTACAACCAAGATTACTCTACCTGGCAAGGATCTCATTCAGATTTGATGGAAAAATCAAAAGCTTTACAGACAAGCAAAAGCTAAAAGAATTCAGCACCACCAAAACAGTTCTACAACAAATGCTAAAGGAACTTCTCTAAGTGGGAAACACAAGAGAAGAAAATGACCTACAAAAACAAACCTCAAAAAATTAAGAAAATGGTAATAGGAACTTACATATTGATAATTACATGTGAATGTAATTGATAATCACATGTGAATGGATTAAATGCTCCAACCAAAAGACACAGACTTGCTGAATGGATACAAAAACAAGATCCATATATATACTGTCTACAAGAGACCCACTTCAGGCCTAGGGACACATACAGACTGAAAGTAAGGGGATGGAAAAAGATATTCCATGCAAAAGGAAATCAAAAGAAAGCTGGAGTAGCTATACTCATATCAGATAAAATAGACTTTAAAATAAAGAATGTAACAAAAGACAAGGAAGGACACTACATAATGATCAAGGGATCGATCCAAGAAAAAGATATAATAATTTTAAATTTTTATGCACCCAACATATGAGCACCTCGATACATAAAGCAAATGCTAAAAACCATGAAAGGGGAAATCGACAGTAACACAATAATAGTAGGGGACTTTAACACCCCACTTACACCAAGGGAAAGATCATCCAAACAGAAAATAAATAAGGAAACACAAGCTTTAAATGACACAACAGACCAGATAGATTTAATTGATATTTATAGGACATTCCATCCGAAAACAGCAGATTACACTTTCTTCTCAAGTGCACCCAGAATATTCTCCAGGATAGATTACGTCTTGGGTCACAAATCAAGCCTCAGTAAATTTAAGAAAATTGAAATCATATCAAGCATCTTTTCTGACCACAACACTATGAGATTATAAATAAATTACAGGGAAAAAACCCGTAAAAAGCACAAACACATGGAGGCTAAACAGTATGTTACTAAATAACCAAGAGATCACTGAAGAAATCAAAGGGGAAATCAAAAAATACCTAGAGACAAATGGCAACAAAAACATGACAATCCAAAACCTATGGGATGCAGCAAAAGCCGTTCTACGATGGAAGTTTATAGCAATGCAATCCTACCTCAGGAAACAAGAAAAACCTCAAATAAACAATCTGACCTTACACCTAAAGGAACTAGAGAAAGAAGAACAAACAAAACCCAAAGTTCGCGGAAGGAAAGAAACCATAAAGCTCAGAGCAGAAATAAATGAAATAGAAACAAAGAAAACAATAGCAAAGATCAATAAAACTAAAAGGTGGTTCTTTGAGAAGATAAATGAAATTGATAAACCTTCAGCCAAACTATCAAGAAAAGAGGGGAGAGGACTCAAATCAATAAAATTAGAAATGAGAAAGGAGAAGTTACAATGGACATGGAAGAATACAAAGCATCCTAAGAGACTACTACAAGCAACTCTATGCCAATAAAATGGACAACCTGGAAGAAATGGACAATTCTTAGAAAGGTATAACCTTCCAAAACTGAACCAGGAAGAAATAGAAAATATAAACAGACCAATCACAATCCCTGAAATTGATTAAAACTGTACCAACAAACAAAAGTCCAGGACCAGATGGCTTCACAGGTGAATTCTATCAAACATTTAGAGAGGAGCTAACACCCATCCTTCTCAAACTCTTCCAAAAAACTGCAGAGGAAGGAACACTCCCAAACTCATTCTGTGAGGCCACCATCACCCTGATACCAAAACCAGACAAAGATACTACAAAAAAAAAATTACAGACCAATATCACTGATGAATATAGATGCAAAAATCCTCAACAAAATACTACCAAACAGAATCCAACAACACATTAAAAGGATCATATACCATGATCAAGTGGGATTTATCCCAGGGCTGCAAAGATTCTTCAATATATGCAAATCAATCAATGTGATAAACCACATTAATAAATTGAAGAATAAAAGCCATATCATCTCAATAGATGCAGAAAAAGCTTTTGACAAAATTCAACACCCATTTATGATAAAAACTCTCCAGAAAGTGGTCATAGAGGGAACTTACCTCAACATAATAAAGGCCATATATGAGAAACCCAAAGCAAACATCAAACTCAATGGTGAAAAACCTAAAACATTTCCTCTAAGATCAGGAACAAGACAAGGATGTCCACTCTCACCCCTGTTATTCAACATAGTTTTGGAAGTCCTAGCCATGGCATTCAGAGAAGGAAAAGAAATAAAAGGAATACAAATTGGAAAAGAAGAAGTAAAACTGTCACTGTGTGCAGATGACATGATACTAAACATAGAGAAGCCTAAAGATGCCACCAGAAAACTACTAGAGCTAACCAATGAATTTGGTAAAGTTGCAGGATACAAAATTAATGCACAGAAATCTCTTGCATTCCTATACACTAACAATGAAAGATCAGAAAGAGAAATGAAGGAAATAATCCCAATCACCATTGCAACAAAAAGAATAAAATACTTAGGAATAAACCTATCTATGGAGGTAAAGGACCTGTACTCAGAATATATGACACTGATGAAAGAAATCAAAGATGACACAAACAGATGGAGAGATATACCATGTTCTTGGATTGGAAGAATCAATATTGTGAAAATGACTATACTACCCAAAGCAATCTGCAGATTCAATGCAATCCCTATCCAATTACCAATGGCATATTTCGCAGAACTAGAACAAAAAATCTTAAAATTTGTATGGAGACAAAATAGACCCTGAATAGCCAAAGCAATCATGATGGAAAAAAACGGAGCTGGAGGAATCAGGCTCCCTGACTTCAGACTATACTACAAAACTACAGTAATCAAGACAGTATGGTACTGGCACAGAAAGAGAAATATAGATCAATGGAACAGGATAGAAAGCCCAGAGATAAACCCACACACCTATGGTCAACTAATCTATGACAAACGAGGCAAGGTTATACAAAGGAGAAAAGACAGTCTCTTCAGTAAGTCGTGTTGGGAAAACTGGACAGTTACATGTAAAAGAATGAAATTAGAACACTCCCTAACACCATACACAAAAGTAAACTCAAAATGGATTAAAGACCTAAATGTAAAAACGGATGCTATAAAACTCTTAGAGGAAAACATAGGAAGAACACCCATTGACATAAATCACAGCAAGATCTTTTTTGATCCACCTCCTAGAGTAATGGAAGTAAAAAAACTGAACAAATGGGATCTGATGAAACTTAAAATCTTTTGCACAGCAAAGGAATCTACAAACAAGATGAAAAGACCACCCCCAGAATGGCAGAAAATATTTGCAAATGAATCAACAGACAAAGGATTAATCTCCAAAATATATAAATAGCTCATGCAGCTCAATATTAAAAAAACAAACACAAACAACCCAATGAAAAAATGGGCAGAAGACCTAAATAGACATTTCTCCAAAGAAGACATACAGATGGCCAAGAGGCACATGAAAAGCTGCTCAACATCACTAATTATTAGAGAAATGCAAATCAAAACTACAATGAGGTATTACCTCACACCTGTTAGAATGGGCATCACAGAAAGTCTACAAACAACAAATGCTGGTGAGGGTGTGGAGAAAAGGGAACCCTCTTGCACTGTAGATGGGAATGTAAATTGATACAGCCACTATGGAGAACAGTATGGAGGTTGCTTAAAAAACTAAAAATAGAATTACCGTATGACCCAGCAATCCCACTACTGGGCATATACCCAGAGAAAGCCATAATTCAAAAAGACACATGCATCCCAACGTTCACTGCAGCACTATTTACAATAGCCAGGTCATGGAAGCAATCTAAATGCCTATCGATAGATGAATGGATAAAGAAGGTGAGGTATATATATATAATGGAAAGTTACTCAGCCATGAAAAGGAACGAAATTGGGTCATTTGTAGAGACATGGATGGACCTAGAAACTGTCATATGGAGTGAAGTAAGTCAGAAAGAGAAAAACAAATATCGTATATTAACGCATATATGTGGAATCTAGAAACATGGTACAGATGAACCAGTTTGCAAGGCAGAAAGAGAGACACAGATGTAGAGAACAAACGGATGGACACTAAGTGGGGAAAGCGGGGGTGGTGATGGTGGTGATGGTGGGATGAATTGGGAGATTGGGATTGACATATGTGCACTAACATGTATAACATAGATAACTACTAAGAACCTGCTCTATAAAAAAATAAAATAAAATTCGAAAATACTTGTTTGCTGCTATGATTATTTTCTCAGGGTAATCTCCTGTAAGTAGAAATTATAGGAGTTTGTTATTTTTAATACTTACTGTATATATTGCCACGTTCTTTGGAAAGATAATACCAGTTTAGTTTCCACCACCAAGAGTATGTGAGAGTATGTTTCATTGAATTCTTGTCAACACTTGGTAGTATCATTTAAAAAAAAATTGTTTTTTAAACTTCGACAATTTAAGAAACAAACATGGCATTCTATTTTATTTTGTTGTTTTGATTAGAGATGTCCACCTTTTATCATATCTTATCTGGCCTTCTATTTCTTCTTTTGTGAATTGTCTTTGCCTGTGTGTTCATCTTCATTTTACTGATTTGGAAATAACTTTTATTTCTGATTATAAAAATACTGTGTTCATTGTAGAAAATTTGGGGTATACAAAAAAATATAAAGGAAGTAAAATTTTACTTTTACGACTTAGAGATAAATACCGTTAAAATGGTGAATATTCAAGGAATCTTTTTTCTTTGTATCTCAGTATCTATACTAATTAAAAATTAAGTCATAAGAGCTCTCTATATTTGGAGGCTAATCCCTTTTTTGTCATATATTTTGCAGATATATTTTTCTGATTTATTGTTTGCTTTTTATTTTTGTGTAGTTTTTTTTTTTTTTTTTTTTTTTTGCGGTACGTGGGCCTCTCACTGTTGTGGCCTCTCCCATTGCAGAGCACAGGCTCCGGACGTGCAGGCTCAGCGGCCATGGCTCACAGGCTCAGCCACACCGTGGCACGTGGGATCTTCCCGGACCGGGGCACGAACCCGTGTCCCCTGCATCGGCAGGCGGACTCTCAACCACTGCACCACCAGGGAAGCCCTGTGTAGTATTTTTAATACAGTCAAAACTATCTTGTTTTATTTCTTAGATTGCATTTTTGCTTAGGATGTCTTTATCCTTTGATAATTTAAATATTTGTGAATTATTTTAGCTATTTTGTGGATTTTTTTTTTTTACAGTCAGTTCTTTCATTATTTTCGTTGTTGTAGTAAGGTTTAATACATACTGAGGTCTGTTTCTGGGCTATTATCCTACCTGATTAATTATCAATTCTTATACCACTATCTTGCTGTTTTAATTTTTTATTATCTGATAAGACCATTTATTTCCTTTCCAAAATTTCTTGGCTAAGATCATCTAGGTATTCTTCTAGATGAGCTTTAGAATTACTTGACTCATTTTGAGAAAACAAATATCCTATTATATTTCGAAGATACAATTTCTTTATAAACTTCTACTTTTTAATGACTAATATCTTGCCTGATCATTTTGGGATTATTAATTATGCTTTTAAAAATTATACTTATTTTAAAGTCTCTCCCTGTTTGTTCCAATAATTCTTCCTCTGGTGTTAGGTCTTGTTGAGTTTGGTGATTTTGGTTGTCCCCAAATGTTTTGGAGTTCTTGGTTGTGGACTCATCTTGCCTGTCTGCTAATGGTGTCTCTTTCACTGAAGCAGCCTAGTAATGATAAGGGAGGGAGGATGCATTTCCAGTGGGCTGTTCTACTGGTCAGTGTTTGGGGCACAGGGGTGAGTGGGCAGTGACAGGTTTTGCCTGTCTGTTCCTACTGTGATAACTATCTCCACTCAGATCACACTATTGGTTGCCCTGGATCCCTCTCCTATATCCATTCTACTTCTTAGCTTAGAACACCCCCAGAAGCTCTACCACATTGTTCAGCAGTCATTTTCTCTGAGTATTTTGGACTGTGGTTCCTCTTTTCATCTTATCCAGTCTACTTTCTATCTTTAAGGTATTCCATATGAGTTTTGGTTCGCTGAAGGTTCCCCTTCTTGCTTTCCAACACTGTTGTGGGTTTTTAAAAAAATACTCTTTTATACATCAAGGAATTAGCATATAAGTGTTAAGGCCACAGTTTACACTGGTCTGCAATTCTGAGCTGATCTTATTTTTGTTTGTTTTTTAAAAAATTTGTTTTTAATATAATTAAACTTTTCACTAGCTATACATTAGCATGTGTGTGTATATATATATTAGATATGTTGACATACAACCATATTATATAAATAAATTTATTTTTTTATTGATTTAGGTACCTGAATCCAAGCCCCAGAACTTTATTTTATTTTTTAAAATTTTTATTGGAGTATAGTTGTTTTACAATGTTGTGTTATTTTCAGGTGTACAGCAAAATGAATCAGTTATATATATACATATATCCACTTTGTTTTCTATGTCTGTAACTATATTTCTGTTTTGTAGATAAGTTCATTTGTACCCCCTTTATAGAGTCCACATATAAGCGATATCATATGATATTTGTCTTTCTCTGTCTGACTTATTTCATTCAGTATGACAATCTCTAGTTTCATTCATGTGGCTGCAAATGGCATTACATTGTTCTTTTTCATGGCTGAGTAATATTCCACTGTATATATGTACCACATCTTCTTTATCCATTCCTCTCTTGATGGACATTTAGGTTGCTTCCATGTCCTGGCTATTGTAAATAGGGCTGCAATGAACATTGGAGTGCATGTATCTTTTCAAATTAATGTTTTCTCCAGATATATACCCAGGAGTAGGATTGCTGGGTCATATGGTAGTTCTATTTTTAGTTTTTTAAGGAACCTCCATATCGTTCTCCATAGTGGCTGTACCAATTTACATTCCCACCAACAGCGTAGGAGGGTTCCCTTTTCCCCACACCCTCTCCAGCATTTATTGTTTGTAGGTTTTTTGATGATGGCCATTCTGGCCTGTGTGAGGTGATATCTCATTGTAGTTTTTTTTTTTTTAATTATTTATTTATTTATTTATTTTTGGCTGTGTTGGGTCTTCATTTCTGTGCAAGAGCTTTCTCTAGTTGCGGCAAGCGGGGGCCACTCTTCATCGTGGTGCTCGAGCCTCTCAGTATCACGACCTCTCTTGTTGCGGATCACAGGATCCAGATGTGCAGGCTCATTACTTGTGGCTCACGGGCCTAGTTGCTCTGCGGCATGTGGGATCTTCCCAGACCAGGACTCGAACCCATATCCCCTGCATTGGCAGGCAGATTCTCAACCACTGCGCCACCAGGGAAGCCCTCATTGTAGTTTTGATTTGCATTTCTCTAATAATTAGTGATGTTGAGCATCTTTTTATGTGCTTTTTGGCCATCTGTATGTCTTCTTTGGAGAAATGTCTACTTAGATCTTTTGCCCATGTTTTGATTGGGTTGCTTGTTTTTTTTTGATATTGAGCTGCATGAGCTGTTCGTATATTTTGGAGAGTAATCCTTTGTTGGTTGCTTTGTTTGCAAATATTTTCTCCCATTCTGAGGGTTGTCTTTTCATTTTGTTTATGGTTTCCTTTGCTGTGCAACAGCTTTTACGTTTAATTAGGTCCCATTTGTTTATTTTTGTTTTTATTTTCATTACTCTAGGAGGTGGATCAAAAAAGATCTTGCTGCGATTTATGTCAAGGCATGTTCTTCTGCCTATGTTTTCCTCGAAGAGTTTTATAGTGTCTGTTCTTACATTTAGGTCTTTAATCCATTTTGAGTTTATTTTGTGCATGGCCTTAGGGGGTGTTCTAATTTCATTATTTTACATGTAGCTGTCCAGCTTTCCCAGCACCACTTATTGAAGAGGCTGCCTTTTCTCCATTGTATATTCTTGCCTCCTTTGTTATAGATTAGGTGGCCATAGGTGCGTTGGTTTATATCTGGACTTTTTATTCTGTTCCACTAATCTATATTCTGTTTTTGTGCCAGTACCATACTGTTTTGATGACTGTAGCTTTGTAGTATAGTCTGAAGTCAGGGACCCTGATTCCTCCAGCTCCATTTTTCTTTCTCAAGATTGATTTGGCTATTCAGGGTCTTTTGTGTTTCCGTATAAATTGTAAATTTTTTTGTTCTAATTCTGTGAAAAATGCCATTGGTAATTGGATAGGGATTGCATTGAATCTGTAGATTCCTTTGGGCAGTATAGTCATTTTCATAAATAAATTAACATTAAACTATACTTGCATTCCTGGGATTAACCTCCTCTGTGGTCATTATGAATGATTCTTTTAGTTTATTTTAAAAATGTTTGTCAATATTTTGTTGTGATTTTCACATATGTACTTCATGACACTAATAATTACTTGTTTAATGGCTAGACTGTAAGTACCAGGAAGACAGAGAACATATTTTTTCTTATGTTTTAGCATAGTGCCTGGTAGATAAGGGATATTAAAATTAAAGACATGGGACTGGTCCATAGTTTCAGCAATTTTTTTTTTATAGGATTTTATAGCAATTGCTATTTTATAGCAATTTTTTTTTTATAGGATTTACTCTTTTTTTTTTTCTTAATTAATTTATTTATTTAGGGCTGTGTTGGGTCTTCATTTCTGTGCGAGGGCTTTCTCTAGTTGTGGCAAGCGGGGGCCACTCTTCATCACGGTGCGTGGGCCTCTCACTATCGCGGCCTCTCTTGTTGCGGAGCACAGGCTCCAGACGCGCAGGCTCAGTAGTTGTGGCTCACGGGCCTAGTTGCTCCGCGGCATGTGGGATCTTCCCAGACCAGGGCTTGAACCCGTGTCCCCTTCATTAGCAGGCAGATTCTCAACCACTGCGCCACCAGGGAAGCCCCTCAGCAATTTGTTTTTAATGGGAGCTAGTTTTCTCAGATATTAGAATTATATTAGATTTATAAAATGAATTGGTTGGTTTTACATCTTTTTGTCCATATTAGAACATCTGGTTCTGGAGCCTTTTTCTTCCCTTTAATTTTTCAGTTTCTTTCACTACTAATTAGTCTCTTTACACTGTGTACTTCTTTGGGGGGGTTATCTGTGAAATTTATATTTTCCTATAGACATTTCAGGTCAGCTGAATTGTATACCCTACTTCATCTGAAATTAATATGGCCATCTGCTTTTTTAAAATTAGCGTTTGCCTAGTGACTCTGTTTATCCTTTAACTCTTTGTGATTTTAATAGATGTGTTTATTTTAAGCTATCTCTTGTTGAATATTTTTAAAGATAATCTGAGGGTTCTTGTTAATAGTTAGATTATTTACTTAAGTGATTTTATAAGTCTTACGTCTTTGTTTTTCATGACGGGTGGTTATTTTTGTGGGAAGCAGGGAGTGGCTGCTACTGGAATGTTGGCCAGTTGTCATTTTCTGTGACATTTTCTTGTACAACTCTGAACTTTCTGACTTTGGTTTCCTTCCCTTCGGACTGTTTTGGTTATATCCATCCTGCTGATTTTCCCCAAACACTACTTTGATCATTCATTTCCCCTTTGAGAATCTCCCCGTTGTCTCCAGAATAAACTTAAGACCCCTTAGGTGGTGTTTAGAGCCCTCTAACCATAAGGTGTATCTTCTATTGTTTCTCATTAAGCCCGTTCACAAATTATTGTTCCGCTGAATGAGTCTTTGTATCCCTCCTACTCCCTCCACAAACCTGCCTTGTAGTTTTTCGTGTTTGAACTTTGTTCAAGATTTTATTCACGTTTGGATATTATTTTCCATGTATCCAAATGCTAGTGAGCATCCTCGGCTCAAGTTGGACCGACTCCACTGAGTCTTCCCTTATTAACAGCAGGAAGTGGGCTTCCCCTCCTGTGTGAGGGAAGGCAGAGAAAGGGACAGGAAGGTGCCCATCGGTAGATATGATCATCTGCATCGTGGTTCTTGGGATGGATGGGGCATTCATGGTGTTCACTGTATTTGTAAAGATAAATAAAATAAATGAAAAGGAGAGTCATACATGGAGCAATGTTGATAATGTGTTATAAATGAAGAATTATGATTATTTCCATCTGGTATGGCTGTAGCCAAAAAAAAGTCTTCTATTTATAGACTTTATCTGTTATCTCCCCAATTAGACATAGAGGTCTTGGAACCAGGGACTTGGTGTTGCCTTATTTTTAATCCCCCACTGGACCCTGCAAGAAGATAAGCTTGGCTCGGAAGTCAAGAAACTTAAATATTGGAATCATGCTATCATGTTTATAGTCCTAGCACTGAGAACTTGTGTGATGAACTTGTTTGACACTTAAAAAAAATTTTTTTTAGTGTTTTTTGAGTTAAAAAATGGTTTCATGCTCCGTTTCATTTCATCCCTTCAACAGAGTCATTTAACCTTTATGGGTCATAGATGCCTTTGAAAATGAGGAATTGGAGTTACATGATTTTATGGTTTCTTCCCTCTTAAAAGTTCTTTAATTTCATGATGTATTTTTTGTAGACTATACCGAAAGCAGACTTGGAGATTCCTCAGGTAGATACCAAAGAATTATAGGGAGCAGCTGTGACTAGATACTTCAAATTTGAAGAATTAAAACTCTTGTCAAATACTGGAATAATTTTCACATTTGTGAGGAAAGATCAAGAAACAGGAGGATTATCAAGCTTCAGTTTACTGGAAATGATACTGATATCTTGACTGAAAGAAAAAACTGGAAGGGAATATCAACAGTTCACTTTAAACATTTTCTCTTTGGGCTCATTAGATATAGGATAAATACCAAACGTACATCTTTATTCTAGGTGCAGTTTTAAGGGCTACAACATATTTTAATTTAAGCTAGCCTTATCTCAGGTTGTTCTCTCTCCTCCCCTCCCCCCTTCAGTGCATGTGAACAAAAAAGTATATACACACACTGGACCATGCATTTTTCTTGAACATTTCCTGAATCTGCTACCTTGAGTCTTTCCATTTAACCCTCCTATTGAATTCTATTCAGTATTCAATGTGCAACTTCAATACTAATTATTTATATAACTTTTCCTTTAACTTCCCAGTTCAAATTGATCATCCCCCAATCTACCTCCTCATTCCTTCAGGTGTTATATATAATTACACACACACACACACACACACACACACACACACACACACACACTTTGGTGGCACTTCCCGTGTACTGCCTTATTGTAAATGTGCATATGTCTGTCTTTTCTAGATTTAAAGCTTGTGGACAGGTACTTGGTAATATTTTTCTTTGTGTCCCACCTAGGAATCATAATAGTTACTGGCCTATGGTAATTGCTCACTAAAGAGAATAGCTTGGAACAAAGTTTTCTGAACCCCCCTCTTTTAAATGAAATATTATGTAAGATTCAAATATGAAGAAGAGATTAAAGGGACATTTTGTTAGTATAAGCTGTTTGTTTGAATTTGCGACATTCGATTACTATAAGTCATTCAAAAGATCAATGAGGCTGATTTAATAAACTTCCAATGAAATTTGTGTTTATAGAAAACAGTTCTAGTCACATCAATCTAAGCATCCAATTTAATTTTCTCTCTTTTCATTCTGTGTCTCTCTGTATCTCTTTCTCTCTCTCATATACACACACACTCTCTCTTTACATGGTATCCAGAAAATCTGGGTTCACACAGATGAGTAGCTGCACATGGTAGTATCTTTTAATAGCTTGCTCTTCAATTTAACTGTTACAGTAGCTCAAAAGAGTAGGAAATGCTCATTTCAAATTAATATCACAGCAAGTAACAAGTGCATGCAATTATTAATTGTTAAGTGTTCAGTTTAAAGAGTCAATTAATGTGTTCCTTGACCATCTTAATTTGTCACCATTTAGCAGAATATACCATATGAATGTATCTTGTCATTTAATTGAGAGGAGCACACGTCTGTTGTGCTGTATTGGCTTGTATGATTTTATGTGAGTAGACATGGGTAGGTCTGAATTTTAGCAAAACAAAACAAGAAAAGACCTGCAGTCTTCTTAATCAGCATCACATTCCCAAGAAGTTCAAATATATCCACAAGGAAACTTTATCACGAGGGCTCCAGAAAAAAGCAGAGGTAACCAGGCAGCACAAATTAAATCATTTGGGGTCTGCTTTTTGTTAAAATTTGACAGAGAACACAAGTGAGTGCGGCTGATGCTTTATAGCACAGTTCCAAAAACATGATTGATATATTTTAACAATGAAATTTGAACCAAATATTTGCAGAACCCTGGTAGCCATGTTTGACTACTCACACAACTAGGATAAAAGATGTTGGCATTGGAAAGTTTCATCATGTCTAACCCTTTTCATTTTTCCAGATAGGAATCGCAATGGTGTGTGAAAGTCTCCAGCACAATGTTTAGTGTCTGCATTAAATGTTTAGTTTCTTGAACTAATGAATAAATAAATGAGATAAGAGAAAGAATGGTAAGTGTTAATACTTATTGAACATTTACCATACGCCAGACACTCTGCTAAGTGCTTATAACAAACCTGGGATTGTACTATCATCATTCCCATTTTACAGATAAGAAAACTGAGGCATAAAAAGATCAAGTAACACGTTCAATGTTGCCCAGCTTATACATGGCGGAGCATGGATTTAAATTCTGGCTCTGTGATCTCCCTAAATCCAAACATTTAACCATGGCCCTATACCAGCGAGATGCGTTTAGCAAGCACAGTGCTTTCTCTAGTGGCTTATTTTTGTTTAATTGTAGCTGATTTTATGCAACGATGCAAGGCTGATCTTTCTGTTTTATTCATCATTTTCATTGAACTACAGTGATTCTTAATTGTCTGTTAACCTTCAGCCGTACCTTTGCCAAGAGCATTTAAAGAAAGAGATCATGTCTGGGCACTTGGATTTATAAAGTAGGTTTGATGTTCCCAGTGAGCCTTTCCGCATTCTTTTCAGTTCAGGCAGATGCACTGATGTGTGTGGGGTGTCCTTACTGACAGTTTTATCGTGGGCAGAACAGACAAAAATAGCATTGAAAACCAAAGTCCTTGGTTATTTCTTCTTCTTTACATTTCAGTGATGGTTGATTTTGTAGCTCAGCAGGACTAGTTTTGAAGACCATACGGGAAAAAAAAAAATCACAAAATCACAAAAAACCACAGAAGGAGAGTCAAAGTAAAGGCCTTGAGAATTGCTGGGTCTTTATGCTGCTTTGAAGAGCTTTTTGTTGTGCAATAATACAAATAGCTTAGAAAGAAGGAAATAATATTTGTTTAAATGATCATTGTTTACTTCTCGTTTCAGTAGTTAGTTAGCTGGTGGATGTACTGAGAAACTTCATGAGGAAGGCCTCATATTCTCTGTGGGAGAAGGATGTCAGTACATAGTTATAGTATGATATGATATGATATGATATGATATAATATGATACGATAATGTTACTTCTCAGGTGCTATAGGATCTCAGTAATGAGAGTGAGCAGCTGGAGGTAGGGCACAGAAGGGAAGAGCTTCACAGTGGAGGTGACACTTGAGCAAGGTATTGAAGGATGAATAGGAGTTTACTAGGTTAGGAAGTGGGGATTAGAAGTGTACAGACTCTTCCTGACATTTGCATTTTGGCCTATGACAGTGTTTCCCAGCATTTTTCATTGACTTCTTCTCTTTCTTTATCTTCACTTTATGTCAGAGGGGAAAAGCAACCACAAGTGACTAACTGAAATAAGATACTCTTATTTTTTCTATTATTTTTGACAAGAGGTCTTAAAAAAGCAGTTAATTCAGTTTGTTTGGTTTAGATAGTACCTTAATTCTTATCTCCTACTAATACATTGATATCACAATGTATTAGTAAAAAAAATGTGCAAAGAGAATTGGGTTCCTGCAGAAGTAGACATCAGGAACAGTCATTTTCTTTTGGGCTTTATATCTGGACCCAATTGAATTCTTGGTCTCCAAATGATTGGTTTTATCTGCTTTTCACAAGATTAGTACAGTCTTTTGTAGCTACACATATGTAGGTTCTTCCTGTAAGAATTTGAGATCTTCCTTGTTATGTTGTGTCCATGATCGTGGATTTTTCAGAAGAGCTCTGTTTAAAATGTTCTGCTTTGTTGACCCCTTAAGAATACCACGGATCGATTGGTTTTAGGTTTGGAATGTTAACTTTATATACTAGGCAACTAGCGTTGGTTATCAGATCAAGCGTGAGGTGTGTAGCATGATGGCAAGGCACCTACATGGAGACATTTTCCTGACATTTTCAGTTTCCTCGTTTGTAAAATGCGAATAACAATGGTACCTCCCTCACGGGGCTGCAATGGAAATTGGGGGAGCTAATGTGTAAAACACTTAGCAGCCGACGGAAGTGTTGGTTCTTCATCCCCATCCCCAGCTGCCGGTGGAAGGTAGTGAGCTTGGTCTGCACTGTTTGCTGATGGACCCTAAGCATGCCAGGTAATTGCTATAACCTTTGGCTGCCTTTGACAATGCCGTCAACCACTCGGTAATATTAGTAGTCTTTCCTGTGCCAGGCCTCTTTCCACTACAACTGGCCGTTGTAGCTCCAGGGTAATTTAATAGTAATAGAAGGTGAATCATTTATTCAGTAAATATTTATTGAGTACCCACGACCCAGACTCTGTAGGGGTTGTGAATGGTGATTTACCAAATAACTAGGGTGTGGACCCTGCCCTTGGGAGGGTGCGCTCATTGTTGTAAACAAATAGTAAGGCAGCAGGAGGCCAGAGCGAGAGGTAAACTAGTGAAGTGGTTAAAGCGTGCTGATTCTGGAGCCAGGGTGTGTGGGTTCACATCCCAGCTCGTCTGCTTACTAGTTCGTCAGCCAGATACCGTCTCTGTGCTTCAGTTTCCTCATCTGTAAAATGCGAATAATCATAGTGCCTCCCTCGCAGGGCTGCAATGGGGATTGGGTAAGCTAACGTGTGAAACACTTATTACTGCAGCTGATGGAAGTGTTGGCTCTTCATGCCCATCCCCAGCTGCCGGCAGAAGACGGTGAGCTTGGTCTGCACCGTTGACTGAGAGATCCCAAGCATGGCAGGCACATAGTAGGCACTCCTCCTGAATAAATACATTGAATGATACGGGAGGGTGTGACGATGGGCTTTGTGAGTCTAGCTGAGTGAGCAAACGATGGAGTTACGGGTCCAACAGGGAGTCAGAAACTTTCTAGTTTACTCAGTTTCTAGATTTCTGTCCTGCTCATTCGGAAGAGAGATCGTTAGACTAAAGAATGCCGTTTTTATGAGAAGGTCTTCCTGAGAAAATGCAACAGCGCAGAAGATGGTTCTTCCCTTGTCCTCTGCTGGAGGAGAAGGAGGGCTCCCAGCATAACCTTTCATCCCCTGAGGGCATCTTATGCGGGACTGGCCTCCTGGCGGTTGTTGTGGCCACTCCTGTCATCTGCTTCTTCCCTGCTCTTTCTCTCTACATTGAACAAACATCTTGAAGGTAAATGTCAAGACTAGGAGCTTAATTTGTCACATTGAGTGCAGCTGTGTGTGGAACTGCACTTTGCATTTTAATGTCCTGCTTATTCCAGAAAAGTGGCATTTTACAGATTTCCTGTATTATTCATGAATTTCAAGGCTTTGTGGTTTTAAAAATAAAAGTTTAGGTAATAACCGAGAGTAAAGGGAAGTTAGACTCTGTCAGGGTTTCTCACCCTTTCCCCATCTCATCGCTTTTCCATTTTTTAAGCATTTCTTATCTTGTTCCTATGTCATGTACCCTGATGTCAGGAAGAGACACACATGGAGTGTTAACCCAGGCATCACAGCTGGCCTCTTTATTAGCTTCAAAGTTCCCAAGAGAATGTGTGTGGGAAGAAAAAACATCCCTGACCTGCGTAGAGAAATATGAACAGGTCTCTAGCAGCAGGCAGGTATACCCAGCCCTTTCCTGCGGCTGAAGCGGATGAACCTTTCTTGGCTGAGGCCTACCCTCGGCCACTTGGCACTGACAGAGCGTGAAGGCCCCCAAGGCGGTTATCCTGCTTGTTGGGTGTGTGGGCAAACGCTGAGCTGGTGGTCCTCCAGCTGCTTTTCTAAATTATGTGTTTTTAATGAAAACACAGGTTGGTTCAGGTTGCAGATCAACCTGGGCAGAATGTGCTGAGGAAGTTCCTCCCCAGAAAGGCCTGGAAGGAGCAGTATTTTAGCTGGAAGCCAGGTGGTGTGAAAGCTCCTCACAGAAAGGCCACATCCCCATGGGCACATGAATCTAGGTTGGGAAGCACACTCCGGGGGCAGGTACATCCTCACGTTGGGCTGCTTAGCAGGCCACACAGTGACTGTTTCCTAGCTCTCCTGAGAAGCGCTGCTGAGGGCTGGAGGACTTTGTGGATCTCCGTATTCAGGGCTCAGTCCTTATCATCAGGCATTACAGTGCACTTTGAAGAGCAGTAAGAAATATTGGGGAAAAAACCCCCATGATGTTAAGACGGCGTAAAGAATAAGGATCAACTATAAAAAAAAAGTCACAAACAATAAATACTGGAGAGGGTGTGGAGAAAAGGGAACCCTCCTACACCGTTGGTGGGAATGTAAATTGGTGCAGCCACTGTGGAGAGTTATCTATTCTATATATAATAGTTTGCATCTGCTAACCCTAAACTCACAATCCATCCCTCCCCCCTCCCCTTGGCAACCACAAGTCTGTTCTTTATATCTGTGAGTCTGTTTCTGTTTAATAGATAAGTTCATTTGTGAAAACACTATGGGGGTTCCCCCCAGAAACCTAAAAATAGAGTTGCCGTATGATCCAGCAATCCCACTCCTGGGCATGTATCCAGAAATACAACTATAACTCAAAAAGATACATGCACCCCTATATTCATACGGCAACACTATTTACAATAGCTAAGACATGGAAACAACCTAAATGTCCATCAACAGATGAATGGATAAAGAAGATGTGGTCTATATATACAATGTAATATTACTCAGCCATAAAAAAGAATGAAATAATGTCATTTGCAGCAACACGGATGGACCTAGAGATTATGATACCAAGTGAAGTAAGTCAGAGAAAGACAAATATATGATATCACCTATATGTGGAATCTAAAATATGACAAAAATGCACTTATCTATGAAACAGAAACAGACTCACAGACATAGAAAACAAACTTACGGTTACCAAAGGGGAAAGTTGGTGGGGAGGGATAAATTAGGAGTTTGGGATGAGCAGATACAAACTACTGTATATAAAATAGATGAACAACAAGGTCCTACTGTATAACATAGGGAACTATATTCAATATCTTGTAATAACCTATAATTAAAAAAAATACGTAACTGAATCACTTTGCTGTACCCCAGAAACTAACACAACATTGTAAGTCAACTATACTTCAATAAAAACAATAAATTAAAAAAATGCCCAAATCCCAAAATTAATGAAAGGAAAAAATACCTGGCCATATACTAATGAAATATCAGTGATTGCCTGATATAGCATGTATTATTTTTAAAAGTCCTTAAATGATATTAATAAAATACTGTGTATGTTCATTGAAAAACAAAAGGATCAACTATAGTTAATATTATTTAAAATACATCACAGAAATGGAGGCTGGAGGTGGATTGCTGGAAGTTAACACTTTAACCACAGGCAAAGTGTTAGGATTGATGGGGGGAAAATATAGGGGTGCCACTCAGTTATTCAGGTAATATTTATTTAGTGGCTACGTACCAGGTAGCAAGTCATGTACTATATGGAGGTGTGTGTGTGCATCAGAGAGAGAGAAAAAAGAGAGAGAGAAAGAAACAGACAGACCGATGGGGGACCTTATATAGGTGAAAAGGAATTTGCATCTAGGGTTTAAAAATCCCTTAGACTCTTCTTGGCTTTCACCAAGAAGACAGCATTCAATGTGTATGTCTCTGCCACTTCTTCAGTTCGATTACCTCAATTAGATATTTAGGTCTGTCTGAGTGATCAAACACCTTTGATATTTCTTATACCTCTAAGTGATGTCTGTGGGACAAATAAGTCTTTTGCTATAGTTGTGTGTTTAATTCATTCATTCATTCATTCATTCATCCATCCATTCATTCATCCAACCAATATTTAATGCCTGTCAGCCATTGTACCAGGGTTTGGATTTCGTGCTGATCAAGGAAGAACATGGTTTCTATCCTAATGCATCTTACCTTACTGAGGATCCAAACAAATAAGTGTGTAGTCATGGTCCAGGGTAGTTGATGCTGTGATGAGGAGATGCTCTAGGAGCTCAGAGCAGGGCTCTCAGTAACACTGGAGGGTCTGGAGGAAGCTGCGTCCAAGCTGGTATGTAGAGAATGAGTAGGACTTAGCCTAGGAAAGACTGTGGAGTATTCCAGGCAGAGTAGCATCCAGTGCGATAGCTGGGAGCGTGAGTGTTCCCCAGAGTGGTCAAGAGCACGGACAGCTGATGCATGAGCTGGGCAGTAGAATAGAACTATATGTACTTGTGCTAATGATGCTGACTCACACAACCAGCTCTTACAGATTCTGAATTGAGGCTTTATCCTGACTGATCGTCTTGGAGAGTGAGTTAGTTCCACAGAGGACCAAGTAGAAGAGTGGTCAGGTCAGCACACATTAATTCCCATGCCTTCAAGAAACCTCTTGGCTTCCTTACACTTTACCGATACTGGCCCAGTTGTGCTCACTACTCCATTTGTGAGAATTCTGGGAATTTTTTTTTTTAAACTATGTATTAATAGAATTCGTTCTTTTAGCTGCTGTTTATTGAAGACAACCTATGTGCCAGGAACTGTACCAAGGATTTTACAGATGTTCTTATTTAAACTCTGTGGTGTGATGTGGTCCTGTAAGGGAGGAGCTGTTATCCCTGTTGTGCAGGTGAGGACCAGAGGCTCGCAGAGATGTAGAGCAGGGATTCAAACCCAGGCTGTTTATCTCAGAGGCTGGGCTTGGAATCCCAATGCTTGAGCATCAAAGAAAGAACAACATGGAGGTATTTAGTATGTTTTGCGGGGACTATTAATGGATCTCTTCAGAGTCCTTTGTGATTAATTTTAAGGTAATGAAAGCGTTATAGGATGTAGATGGTTATATCCCCTGAGGTGGTTGGCAACATAATTAGATAGTTTTGTGTGTGGTGTATTTTAAGACAGATAATGTATAAAATGCCATACTATTCCACATCATCTCTACAATAGGACTTGTCTTAGTGAGAATGTAATTAATCCCCATCTTTCTGTGTGTAATTTTATTGTACGTGTCACGAACTAAATTTTCTAGAACTCTTGCTTGAAGTCGCATGATAAAAATAATAATTATACAGTAACCTTTCTCCTCTGGGCAGACCTGGTTGGAAAAATCCATGGTGAAGAGCCAGAGCTTAATGGAAAATGAGAGGAGATAATAAGAGACAACTCAGGCAGAGGTGAGTTTGACGGGGCGCCACAGTATAGCAGGAACATCATGATTACTGAAGCAGATGACGAGGAGAGGGAAACAAACCATTCAAATAATGGCGTGAACAAAATACTGAGTAAATTTTAGCATCAGATTAAAATCCAGGCTATTTCTGGTAGTATTATGGATGGACTAGTTATTCTGTAAAGTCTATCTGATGCAAAACCCTAGAATGCCAGATAAAATTAAAAGGAATATATGTCATTTAAATTGCATGGCTGATCTGGCAAGAAAGTGAGAGGAATCCTTATAAGCCTGAAATGGAGAGAAAGCAAGCAGTCAGAGGGGGAAAACCAGCATGGAAGCTGGTGGCCTCCCTTGGGAGAGCTGCTGATTTTTGGCGACCTAGAACCTTGACTGCAAAGACTGCAATCTGTAGGCAAGAGATAAACCCTGGGTTTTTACAAAACGGGGAATGAGATTGAAGCTGCCACTCGAATTCAGGACCCTTGCAAGGATGCCCTGTGGGTGTGGGGACTTGCAGGGAGTTAGCAGGGAAATTTGCTTTTCTTAACCCTGGCACTGTATGGTGCAAAATCTCTCTTAAGGATTTGTAACCAGAAGCAGGCACTGAGAAGATTTAGGTTCAAGTTCATACTACTCCTGAGGTGTAAGGAAAACAAACAAAAAACCCCAAACTAGAATTTGGTATAAAGGGGTTATGGATTGACAATGCTGCCCGGCCTGGCAGAAATGGAGGCAAATGGTCCCTGGAGAAACACACGTTCATTATAGGCCTCAGAGAGTCCCTGCAGTTAAAGTCCCAGGAAGCCCAGGCCCACAATCACCACATCATAAAACTCCTCAGGAAACCAGGCACTGCTAGCAGACGCTACTCACAGCCCAGTTGGGTCTGTAGACTTTAGATGTAATTATAAAATACTGAACCTCAGATACCCATGTTTACTGTTTTTAAAGAAGTAAAAGATGGAATCGAAAGTATGAGCAAGGAACAAAAACAATCAAAAATGACCAGGCAGATTTGTGGGAAGAGGAAATAAAAGGCCCCAGGATGAGTGTTAGAAAATTGTCTGAGCCTCAGATGAGCTCTTGGGAGCCTCAAGAACATGGAAAGGGGCAAGGGTTTGCCTTGTTTTGGAGGATCCTGGTTGAGTCTACTTGGCCATTCCAGGGCACTGTCATAGCGTTGTCAGAGTGCCTTTCCTCTGGAAGGATCCAGGCAGCTCATTCCTTGATATCTAGGAAAGGTAATGGGGCATGATTCTAGGGAGTTAATTACTTAGGAAGTCAGTAATTCTAAAGACTTTTGGAGAGGTCTGTATTGACCATATAGTACTCTTCTGATGTCTTCTGGATTTTCTGTGGAATATGAGCTCAGTTTTCTCATTGTTTCCATAGGAGAATGTCTTAAACTCTTCTTCTCTTTGAAAGATATATTTAAAAGCAAAACTCCAAAAAATTGTGGCTTATTGGTTTGGCTTAAATTCCTTATTCTCACTATTCAGCTTTAAAATAAAGGAGACATAATAGAGACATGTCCGATATATACAGTGAAGAGAAAAAAGCAGGTTGTAGAATTTGTAGGGTATGATCTCATTTATGTGAAAAGATTACATATCAACACGTCTGAATGCAGTATGTGCAGAGACTTTCTAGAAGAATACGCCGTTATAGCGATTTCTTCTGGGAGTAGTATTGGGAATCTAGGGTAGAAATGGGCAAGGAGACTTTCACTTTTTTTTTTTTTTTTTTTTTTTTGCCGTACGCGGGCCTCTCACTGTTGTGGCCTCTCCCATTGCGGAGCACAGGCTCCGGACGCGCAGGCTCAGCAGCCATGGCTCACGGGCCCAGCCGTTCCGCGGCACGTGGGATCTTCCCGGACTGGGGCACAAACCCATGTCCCCTGCATCGGCAGGCAGACTCTCAACCACTGCGCCACCAGGGAAGCCTCGAGACTTTGACTTTTGAATTCATACCTTTTCATATTATTCAAAATTTTTGCTATGGGTCTCATATTACTTTCTAATATAAAAACTGAAAAAGGTTTCAAAATTTCAATCATATATGTAAATATTTATTCCCTGTAAGGGAGTTTTGATTGTCCTTGTTTTCTTCTTCAAGAGTACCAGTGGTACTCTTAGGCGAGAGGGAGAAACTTAAGACATACGGAATCCTACAATGTTCTAGGCACCGGGCTATGTCTGTCTCTCGCTGGGACAAACAACTACAGCACCACCTAAAAAACTAACAAAAAATCAGATAACTTCCCATAATTCCATTGGATTTTACTTCTTAGATTTACAAATGTAGGGAGCTTGATTTTGTCAGTCTTAGTGATGATTGACCTTCACACTGGACATGAGTCTGTTCCATTTCCCTGTGGCATTGTGCCTCTCACTATTCCTTCGTACCCCCTGAGCTGCTCTGTGTTTATTCACTTAACCCTTTATTGCACATTGATGAATCCCCTACTATGTGCCCCTTCTATACCATGTACTGAATTCCATACTTGAATTTTTAAAAGACAAGTAAAATCCCTTTGGAAGCATGCAATTTTGTGAGTAAGACAAATAATAACATGCTGTGACAAGTATAATGATATCAGCACAGTTCTCACTTAGCCTGGGTACCGGGCTGGAGGGTGAGGAATAAGTGATGGGAACGGAAGTTAACCAAGGTCCACTCTGAGGACCTAGAATGTGGAGGTGGAAGAGAACATGGACTGTGTGGCAGGGATTAGCCTTGCTCGCCAGTGTTTCCATCGTCCTCCTTTTGGACACGTGGCGGATTGACTTCCTGTCCCACTGTGGTTAGTTAAGGCTACATAATATGCCATAGCCAGTGGAATGTGGGTGGAAGTGACAAGCATTCCTTCTGGATGGGAGCGCTCATCTGTGGGTGTGGGGCTCCAGAGCACACTTCCCCTGTCACGGGGATGGTGGAAGCATGCCTTGACACAGAGATGCACCGCTTAGCCACCACTAAGGTGGAGAGCTGGACTACCGTGTTGCCTGGACTCACAGAAGATGTGACATGAGTGAAAAATAAACAACTGTTGTGATCTTAGAGTTGCTTTTGCTCAGAGCATAACGCAGCTTCTTTCAACCAACACAGTATGTGAGAAACAAAAAGCAGGTGTAGGGCAGGAGTAGCCCGCGGTGAGGTTGGAGCAGAAGGCAGGGGTCAGATCACAGCGGGCCTTGGCTGTCGCTTGCTATTTCCTAGCTGGGATGTAACACTGGCCGCTTTCCAAAGTCACATCCGATTTTACTTCTTAGCAGACTCAGAAACGTAGAGAGTTTCGTTTTGTCATTTCTGATGATGTTAGTCCCTCTTCCCCTGTCATTTGTAACCCTCTTCTGTTCCAGCATTCTCTGCTCCAAAGGGGAAGAAAGAGGAAGAGAGCTTGCTGGAATTCTGGGTTTTTAAATTATTATTATTATTATTATTTACCTTTTGGCTGTTTTGGTTCTTCGTTGCTGTGCGCGGGCTTCTCATTGCAGTGGCTTCTCTTGTTGCGGGGAACAGGCTCTAGGCACGCAATCTTCAGTAGTTGAAGTACACGGGCTCAGTAGTTGCGGCATGCAGGCCCTAGAGCATGCAGGTTTAGTAGTTGTGGCTCGTGGGCTCTAGAGCGCAGGCTCAATAGTTGCGGTGCATGGGCTTAGTTGCGCCACAGGAACTTCCCGGACCAGGGGTCGAACCCGTGTCCCCTACATTGGCAGGTGGATTCTTAACCACTGCACCTCCAGGGAAGTCCCTGGAATTCTTCTTATGAATCTTCGGGGGCACACACGTTTCCCCAGGGACCGCGCTTGGGGGCTGTGCAAGACAACAGCGCCATCAAGTGGCCTGTGTGAAATTCTCCCTCCCACGGGCGCTTCACCAGTGTTCCCAGCCGGGATCCGGGTGGCAGCTCTCCCACTTCCAAGTAGAAATTTAGGGGTGCCTGATCTCCTCTCTGACAGGTGGGACAACACCAGCTGCGGGTCACCCAGGAGCAAGGGAGAGGTCAGGTTGCCTGGGGCTGGAGGGAGAGTGTGCTGAAGTCTGGAGGGATATTGCAGTCAAAGCTGAAAAATCAGGTTCAGAGTTGAGCCATATTTGGACGGTGGAAGAAACAGGAAAGCCCTGTGTGAGAGGCGGTGGGTGCGGGCAAGTGGGAAGTGGCCTGGATTAATTATAGAGGTAGAAGGCGAATATCTAGCGTATGTTTCTGTGGGGGACCCCAGTTCGTTTAAAGGGGTCATGTTTGAGCATCCGGAGCCGTGAGACTTGTCTTTCATTTTAATATTACAGTCTCTGTTTTTAGGAGAGTCAGGAGCCTCAGCATGTCCAGTGGTCTCGCCTGCTGGCTGACACGGCTGGCGTAGAGAGAGTCATGCCATTGTCCACATCCTTTGGGATCCATGGTTCAGCTAGTTAGAATCAACTTCAGGGGAATCAGAGGAGGAAAGAACAAGTAGGAATTGTACACTTGGGAGTGTCTGTCCATGGAGGACTTTCCAACATCAAGTGAAGAGGAATTGATGAAGAGGCATGTGTGGATGTGAGGTGGCATTGTTACTTGTCGATACAAATTGTGTCCCCTCATTACTGATCCTATTTGCTTCTCACTTCCTGTTCAGCTGCCACAAAACATAGGGGATCCAGGAGCCAACTCCCTGTTTCCCACAGTAGGAATTCCTTGTGTGCAACTGCCGGTTGTCTTTTCCAATACATTCTACCAGTTTTCTTTATTAACAAGACACTGGTTGGTTTGGATGGCAATGCTTCCACTTGAACTACTAGCCTCCCGGCCTCTCTTGGCACTAGAGCGGTCATTTTACACAGTCCTGGCCAAGGAGACTGGGATGGAAGTTCTTGGCGGCAGCTCCTGGAGAAGGGCTTACAACTGGACAGTCTTGGTTGGCTTAATCTTTTGCCTTTTGGCCTTTCTCCTGTCTTTTTGCCTGGAATGTGGAAGTTATGCCTCTCTTTGTAGGAGCTATCTTAAGGTCACAAAATAAGTCTGTTAAGAATGGGAATTTAGAAGGATAGGGAATGGGAATTTAGAAGGATAGGTCCCTGATGGCATTGCTAACTGGTACACTCTCACTTACTCTATAAAATAATAGTTATTCTCATTTGCCATGCTGTAGGGAATTCTGGCCAGACCTCAGCTAAACTAAGACCTCAGATAATTGGATTTTCTTTATATCTCTGTACAAGAATGGCTGTTAGTCAGAATAATAACACCGAAGCTGCACAACTTCTAGAATCATCAAATAAAATTATGTTATAGTAAGTAGACTACACTTATTTAAGTGGAAGTCTGCCTAATATATTTTAGAAAGATTTTTCACAATTAGGAACAAACATTAACTTTAGAATTCAATTAACAAAACCATCTTATTCCCTAAGTATTCTGGTTAATCAGCATTTTTATACCTGATAATTTTATTTTACTCTGCTTAAATGCTGCTTTTAAAATTAAAAAACGATGTTATGTTCTTTCAGCCTATGAGAAGTTCTTTCAACCTATGAGGTGTGAAGTTTATGAAATTACTTACATGACTAAATTAAATTTAGGTCATGAACTTAAAAGAAAGAAAAAATAATTCAGCTTCACATCTTTTCGAAGGTTAATAAAATTTATCCAGTTAATTGCAGGATATAAAGATTGCCAGTATTCTACTTTTTTCAAGTAAATATTCTGAACTAGAGCTAGCCAGCCTACAACTATATGAGTGTGTTTTTTAATTAAAGTATTTGAAACTAAAATGTTAATCTAAAGATATAATAGAATGAGACAAGTTCCACCCAACAGATCTGAGTTATACTGGATATTAAAGTTAGCCAGACCTTTTAAAATCAAAATATTTATGAAGTTAAGTCCTCAAATCTTAAAGGTATGATATAGCATAAGGGACACATTCGAAGGAATACAGAACAAGTAGAAACTATTGTCCCAAACTTCCAGGTCCAGTATGGTAAGCAGTAACTACATGTGGTTAGTGAGAATTGTGATGTGCTGTATGTGTAAAATATACATTAGATTTCAAAGGCTTTTTTACAAGGAAAAGACTGTAAAATATCTCATTAAAATTTTTATATTGGTTATATGTGGAAATTATATTTAGGAAATATGGGTTAAATAAAATATTAAATTCAAGCTCACCTATTTCTTTTTACTTCTTTTTTTTACTAGAAACTTTAAATCTGTGGCTCTCATTATATATTTCTCTTGGCCAGTGCCTGTCTACAATAAGGAATTGAAACAGACTCTCAGAGACATAGGAGAAAGCTTGTGAATAGACAGCATTGTTCTTATAATGAGGAAAAAATGACATTAAAAAGCTGTCAGAAATTCTTGAAAGAAGTCTGCTTACTAGAATTTTGTGTCCACAGAGTCTCTCCTGCATAGAGCAGCCCGAGTGAATGTCGCAAAATGTAAGTCAGGCCCCATCTCCCCTGCTCAGCCCTCCAAGGGCTTCTCATCTCATTGAGAATAAAACCGAAGGCCTCATAAGGGCCTGCCAGGCCCCACAAGGTCCGGCTCCTGGCCAGATGTGTCACTCACATCTCCCTTTCTTGCTCACCCGATGATGCTGGCCACTCTGGCCCCTCCGCTGGCTTTTGGACATGGCCGTGTGCCGCTCTCAGGGCCTCTGCGTATAGGATTCCCTTTCTCTGGATCCTCCTGTGACTCACTCTCACCTGTCTCAGGACTCTGCTCAGATAGGCCTGCCCTCACCTCACCACCTGTCCTCGCCCACTGCACTGTCCTCGCTCTCAGTCCCTTTTTAATTCATCTACCTGGCACCTAACGCTGCCTGGAAAAGCCATATCCGATTGTTTCCTTGCCTTTAGCACCACCGTGTCTCCATTGCCTAGAACAGTAGTGGGAAGCAGGTAGGTTCTCAATAAATATTTGTCAGGCAAATGAATGAATGAAAACACTTTAACAGAAGCAACCAGAAAAGACGGAAAAAAAGTTTGGAAGGAAATACACCACAGTGTTAATCAGATCTGTTTCTGGGTTGATGAGAGTATGATTGATTTTAACTCTTTTCTGCTACCTCCCCAAGTATGTCCCCTCTTCTTCCTTGTTAAAAGAACCTTATTTTGGGGCTTCCCTTGTGGCGCAGTGGTTGGGGGTCCGCCTGCCGACGCGGGGGGCGCGGGTTCGTGCCCCGGTCCGGGGGGATCCCACATGCCGCGGAGCGGCTGGGCCCGTGGGCCATGGCCGCTGGGCCTGTGCGTCTGGAGCCTGTGCTCCACAACGGGAGGGGCCATGGCGGTGGGAGGCCCACGTACCGCAAAACAAAACAAAACAAAACAAAAACCTTACTTTGTTCAGGTGCCCCCTCTTCTACACATGGTCATGTTTCACTCAACCACTCATGGTTGTCTCGTGTTTCTATCTGTGATTGGTTTAGGGATAAATACGTGATGTCATTCACAGCTGGAGAGCTTTGAGCAGAAGGCTGTGGAGAAGGCCATCTGGGAGGGTTTTATTGCTTAAAAAGAGATGCTCATGAAGAAATGGTATATCAGAATCCCACTGGGTTTGGTTTGTGTGTGATGCTTGGAATGGCGGTTGCCATATCCTGTCCATGGAGCTGCCGGTCCCAACACTGAGGATGTCAGAGTGAAAAGATGGAAGGAAACCCAGTCCTGCACGATGTTCTTGGGCTGGCAAATTAAGTACCTCAGAGCCAGCCAACTTTGTGACTTCATGTTTGGGGAGATAATAAATCATTCTCAGTGTTTAGGCCATTTTGAGCTGGTTTTTCTGAAAAAAAATTTTTTTCCTAGCCAAATGTATCTAACTGATCCTCTGTTATAACAAAATTCGAGTGAAGCAGCCTCCAAATTATAAACCTGTCAGACAAAAGTGCAGAAGTCATGATAAGAAATACGGTTGTAGAATCTCCCCAAGGAATAGGCTACAGTAGGGACACAGTTAGCACAAAATGAGTGCTCAGTACTTGAGAGAAGAACAACTCCAACAAAGAAGAAACACCTCGAATTACCAATATAATTATATAAGCTTGAATCATAAATCTAACACACAGATGTGAAAAAATGATTCTGCTTTTCACATAATCTATGCTGGTTCAGGCACATTTGGAGTCGTGAGTTCAAGTCTGTAGTCATGCTGTAAGATCACTGACAAATTCTACCGAAAAGAAGGATGATTTGTTTTCAGTAGAACTACTATTTTTGTCTGGGAAACTATCCCTACCCCTATTCTTACTCCATGTGTTTTGGTGAAGTGGATGCCCCAGTCTGGGGTGTTGGGTATTTTTCCTAGCCTGCATGATTTGTTCAGGGATGGATGTGTGAACTGATCAGAGCCAACAAAACACAGTAAGACATTTTCTGGCTGTGCTGGGGGAAAGCATACACTTTTGAATCAGATTGAACCTTGCAAAATATAACTCTGGAGCTGCTGGACACCATATTGCCATTCGCTGAGCTTGAGAATTAAGCCACGTTGATGGGAATAGAGATGAGAATTGGAGAGAACCCAGATTCTGGTGACATCATTTTGGGCCCCTGGATTGAGACGTGCCTGAAGTGTAACCTGAACTTTTTTTTATCTATGAACGCTTACACTTGCCTTCTTGCTTAATCTTGTCTGAGCGTGGAGTTCTGTCATTTCCAATGGAAAGGACCTAACTGAACAAAAGATGTGAAAAGATCACAGATGGCTGCAGTCATTTGAATAGTTGTCATATGGAAAAGATTAAGAATTAGTCTCAGTTGCTCTAAAAGAATAACACCCATGGAAGGGAATCCGTCAAAAGGTACAGTTGTCCTGGACTTAGCGTAGAACTTTTTAAACATTTGTGACCATCCAACAGTGTAGCTGTTTGCTTCAAGCAGCTGTGACTTCTCTTGTCAGTGTATGAATTTAACTAAAAGCTAGTCATGCTCTAAGTGGGAATTTCCATATTGAGTTAGAGTCAGGGCTTCTAAGCTCTTTCCAGCTAGATATTCAATGATTCTCCAGTATAAATCGGAAACAGGGATTATACTAGACCAGGTATATGGATGCGTTTTGTAACTGATTCAGTAGAGAAGTGTGTATTGATCAAGGGGAGGCTCTGGAGAAAAACCCATGTTTGAAACCCAGTTTTGAGCTTTATTAACTATGTGACATTGGGAGAGTAAGTTAACCTCTCTGAGCCTCAAATTCCCCATTTGTAAAATGGGGATAATACCTACCATTTAGGGTTGTAGGGACTGAATCCAATGCTGTGTATAAGCATTTATCACAGAGCCTGGCATGCTGTATGCTCAGTAGATATCAGCTGGTATTATTCAAATGCTATGAAAACATGAGGCAGAATTATTTTTGCTCTTCTTGTCCTTTTAGCATAATCATTCTGGGGATAAAAGGAAAAAATAAGCCATATTTCATTAAACTTACACAATGGAGGGTGGGTTTATGGGTAGACAAATGTATAAAAAGAACACAATTTTTTTCCCCCATACATGTAGAAAGTAAGCTTATCAGCTATGATTTTTAATTCTGGAAGGTTTTTACTTTAGTGTAAAGACGCATGTCGTGAAACAGGACTAAGGGAAAGAAGAGAATAGAAATAACCTCTGCACTAAAGTTGTAGTGGGTTTTTTTTTGTTTTTTTGGTCATTGAATTTTTAATTCTGTTTCTTTTTCAATAAACTCGTCCCATCGGATGACTTTCCTAGAAAGGGTGAGTATTACCTGGACAAAGCACTTACATAGGCCAACATGAAAATTACAAAAGGAAAAAGGATAAAGAGATTGCAACATTTGATTGAAAAATATTAATAAAAGTCTTATTCCTTTTAAGTAGTTCCCCTCTCTCCTTGGGGGATAAATGTCCCTTTCATATGCCAGATAACCTTTAAATTAAAGTTGTAGTGGGTTTTTAGTGATCAGTGTGCCAAAGGAGGAAGGAAGAGGAGGGGAACGTCTCTCTCTTACTGATGTACGTCGTGTATCCAAGGAGAGGAAGACAGCTAAGCTATTAGACTCTGCGATGGCTCACATAGACTACTAATACTGAATATTATTTCAAACTGATAAGTAATGCCATTTTGTGGGGAAATAATTTTTAAAAATGCAAGAATAAAGGATTAAAATGAAAGACAAGAATAAGTAACCAAATACCTGATGCCTATTTGCTGTTTTAAAGTATTATGTAGATAAGAATAAAATTGTGCTGCTATGATGTGGAGGTTTTGTTTTTAAGAATTTGTCTTAATATCCTGTGAACTTAGGAGGTTATTGAATTATTTGATGGTAATTTTGTCATCAGTTTTCAATTGAGATGCCTTCCCAAATATTATTTTTAAAGATATACTGATTTATGGCTCTTCCCAAGAGGTTTTTCTTAATTCTTTCTTGTATGTTTTAATTTACTTTGAAAATTATTGGTCTTTCTATGTGATATTTTCTTCCTCTTTTCGTTTCTTTCCTCTTTTAATTTCTTTCTCATCTCACGGTCCACAAAAGGGATTTTCAGTTTTACTCATTTCGTTCAAAGCACTGACTCTTGGCATTTGGTGTTTTGCCAACTGGTTCTGATGTTACTGTTGTATTTTTGCTTTGGGTTTTAGAACCTAATTTTTAAAATTCCTTTTGTAGGTTGGAATATATTATATCATTGATTTTCTAACTGCAAAACATCTTTTGTTCATTGTTCTCATAATTATTTAAAGTATGTATTTGGTTATAGTTAGTCATGAGGTATAAAGCTGAGTATGTTTAAAACTTTAAATGAGAAAATGCATTTTGGTAAGTACAGGCTGATCTATATTCTACTCTATTTCAGTGGAAATATGTGAACATTTGTGATGGGCCTAGGTCAGATAAGCAATTGAGTTCAGAAAGAAAATACGTCAGAATTATGTATTCATATGCATACATATATGCTTTTGAAGATGAAATATACTTGCTAGTTGATTGCTTTGGGGGAAGATTCATGGAAATGGGCAAATTAATTATCAACAATAATGAATAGAAAAGAGTATAGAGTAAATTTCATTTGTAACTTTCCATACAATTCATTTAAGGGGAAATGGTGTTTTCAAAATATTAAATAGAGAGACATGTGTCTTTCCCAAAGCTATATATGCCATATTTTTCTATGCTTTTTAATAACTTGAATATCGATGAATTTAGACTGCTATGCATGATATTCTTAACGCAGGAGTGAAATGATGTTCAGATTCAAATGGTGCAGCAACTTGGGGTACATTAAGGAAACTTGCCTTCTTGTCTTTTATGCGAGGATGGCTCAAGGACACACACCTTCAGCCGTTGCAGGATTTTTGTGAACTGGGCCCTGGGCTCCAGATAATGGGAGTGTTCTTGGCTAATGGGAAGAAACATCAATTCTGTGCTGTGTGTCAGTGGGACCTTGAGTGGCTGAACACCAGCCTTTGCCAACCACATCCTTCCTTTTCTTCAAAGGCCAACTGAAGGACAGGTGGCCCCTAAGTTTTAGGGTTCATATCACCAAGATGTTGGAATCGTTTCATCCTTTGTATGTCTGGGTGTTCGCATCTGAAGTGTGGATGTCCTTGATTGGTGGGTGGCGTAGGTAAAAATGTTGTTGATACCAGTTAAATTTATTTATCCTATTATTTCTGGATTACTGGATAAATAAACGATGACTAAGCCCTGCAATGGAATGCTATGCAGCTCTGAAAAAGCATGAGGGAGCTCTCAGTGCACTAGTGTGAAAGTATCTCCAGGATATATTGTTAGGTGAAAAATGCAAAATAGTGTGTCCAGTATGCTGTCTCACGTGTAAGAAAGTGGACGTGAACACGTATTTCTGTTTGCTTGCCTTTGTACAAAGAAAAGCTGGAGGAGTGCGCAGGATTCTAATAAAAGTGATACCTATACGAGGATGGAAATAGGATTTGAAGTAAGACTTCTCACTATACACCTAATTATATGTAAAATTTTGAAGTATGTGAAGATGTTACTTATCCAATGAAATAAGTTAACATTAAAAAATTTAAAAAGAAAATATCACCCTGGATGCATGAAGCGAATGGATTAGGAAGGAGGAGAAGAGATATGGAGGGCCGATTTAGAGGCTGTTGTGGTGATCCCTGGAGAGAGAGTGATTCTAGAGTGCTAGCAGGGGAGACAGACAGAAGCGGGTAGGTTTTAGAGGCACTGAGGAGGTAAGACAGGCAGGGCTGTGGCGATAATGGGGAGGGGAATGATGAAAGAGGAGGAGTCAAGGGTGACTCCCAGGTTTCTGGACCACACCCTTAGATGGATTCACGAATCAGGGGAATAGAAGAAGGCTCAGTTGGTGGAGATGATGATACGTGTGCACATGTCGAGATGGGGCCAGACCCATACAAGGTGTTTGATAGAAGTCTGTTGAACAAAGGAGTGAATAAAATATTTCAGAGATAGCAAAGTAGAGACGTGAAGGAGGCAGTTGGATTTGTCAGTCCAGGGCTCCAAGGGGAGGTCTGGGCTAGGGATTCAAATTTGGGGATCACCAGCCAATAGATTTTGAAGCACTGGTAATTGTGGAGGACAGCTAGGAAATTAGAAATAGAAGAAAAGTGGGGTTGGGACGCAGCCTTGAGGAATTCCAAAACATCAAGGCCCGCTAGTGGAGGACAAGGCAGCAAAGAAGACTGGGCAAGAGTGGGCAGAGGGGTGGGAAAACTGGGAGCGTGTGGCAATATTGGACCAAGGAAAGAGTTTCAAGAAGGAGGCAGTGAGTGTATACTGAGAGCTGCAGAGCTATCGGGTATGATGAGGATGGAGAAATGTCCTCGGGATCTAGAGAGGGCATCAGTCATCCCAGCGAGATCCGTCTCAGAGGCCTCTTGGGTGAAAGGTGGATTACAGTGGATTGAGAACTGCTTACTTCAGATACTGGCCCACCATCTTCCCTGTCATCCTGGCTTGAAAACAGATGAGCTTCTTCAATTCCTCCTTTACCTTTATCCCTATCCCTCATCCTTACTAAACCATTTTCAAGTTCTGTTTACTCTGTTTCAACATTATCTCTTGCTTCTGTCTTCTTTTCACCATTCGTACTGCCACTTCACCAATTCAGATCCAGCCAGCAATCGCACCAGTGAATTCTACAAACACCTACTGTGTGCTGCTATACTCTGTTGTATGTAGAGATAACTCCCCTCTAGTCTTACTTCCTTTCTCAGATGCTTTGTATTACAGCCCTCTTACTCTCTTATTGGATCGACTCAGGTTACAGTTTTATTTGCCCATTCCTTTCTTTAAAAGGGGGTTCGGAGGAAAGGAAGTCAGCTATATATTTTGAGTGGCTGTTAGGTAGAGAGTGGGGCAAAAGCTTTAGTTACATACATGTTCTCATGTAATCATCATAGTGAATCACAAGATAGATATTCTTTTCCTGTTGCTTTATGTGTGAGGCAGAGAAAGCTCAGGAACGTTGAGGATCTTTTTCAGAATACTTTAGCTAGTTAAAGGGACAGAGCTAGAATTCAAACCAGATGTGCCCAGTGCAAGGTTTAGATTGTTTTCATTGTCTCGAGGTTAACTATCATCGAGCCACTCCAGAGATGGTACCTCTCCATGCAGCCTAAGATAAGGAAGGAGGCAAGGCAGTGCCACAGAAGTTGAGGGTGGAGAGCATTTTGAGAAAGACTGGGCAGTCTGCAATCACACTTCAGGGAGGACAGAAGTCGAGCCTTATCAGAAATGAGAGGGCTTCCCTGGTGGCGCAGTGGTTGAGAGTCCGCCTGCCGATGCAGGGGACATGGGTTCGTGCCCCAGTCTGGGAGGATCCTACATGCCGCGGAGCAGCTGGGCCCATGAGCCATGGCCGCTGAGCCTGCGCGTCCGGAGCCTGTGCTCCGCAGCGGGAGAGGCCACAGCAGTGAGAGGCCTGCGTACCACACAAAACAACAACAACAACAACAACAAAAGTTAGAAATGAGAAAAAAAACAATTAGAATTGACTAAGAGGGAGGTAACCTTTTATAGTAAAATGCTTTTGAGTGATGGGGGTGGAAACCAGATTATTGGGAGAATCAGAAGGAAGTGGGTGGGTAGGAAATAAAAGCAGCTGAGATAGACAAGGTGTTCCATAAAACTGGGGTGAAAAGGAATGAGAACTATGGAGGATTGAATGGAATATAATATAGACACACAGTAGAAACACATGCACCCACCCATACATTTATACCTGTAGGTGGAACAGAATAAACCTGTAGACTTGGAAAGTTAGAGAGAGAGGAAGAGAAATAATTTAGAAGCTGGGCCTTAGAGGAGGGAAGAAAGCACAGGCCCACAGTCAGTGTTCTTTAAATACGTCCTTGCACGGGGAAGGTTTAGATTCTGTTGAATAAAACTTGTGTAGGAAACTCCTGCTTGAGATAACGGGGATCTTCAACTCAAAGGGACATGCCAATCTCAAATTTCAAGGAAAAGCTGAGGTCCAGACACTAGCCTGGCAGGTAGAGGTGAAAGGGCTTCGAGGTTGTGATCACAATGCAAATCTGTGTTGCAGCTTGCCCCCAACCCCACCCTGAACTCCCTAGTCCCCTCCCCTGCCTTATTTTCCTCCATTGCACTCATAATTATCTGACCCTACTATATGCTTTTACTTATTTATTTATGAGTTTTCTCTCCACCCCACACCAGTTTGTCAGCTTCATAGATTTTTGTCTGTTTCATTCACTACTGTATCTCCGCAGTCCTTAAAGCAGTACCTGGTATACTGCAGATAATAGTCTTTGAATGAATAAATTAATCAGTCAAGATGGAGTCAAAGTCCCAGTGTAGGCATGGAATGGATTTTAGAGTTGCTTCAAACACTAGTGTTTGTGGCTCACTTTTTAGAGGATGCAGGTGTCAAGCTAAAACAGTAGGGTTGGACAGACTCATTCCTAGTGGTGTGGTGAAGGACTTGCCAGCGAATCCAATTTCTAAGGTCACGTGCTAGTTAGGAGAATAAGGCATTGTTACCGCTGTCTCAATTATCTACTGTTGCCTCATAAACCACGCTGTAACTTTAGTTATTATTGCTCCTAATTTCCTGGGTCAGGAGCTTGGGCAGAGTTCACGTGGGTGGTTCGTTGACTCCAAAAGGCATCGTGTGGGATTACTCACTTGGCTGCACTCAGCTGGTATCTAGGCTGGACTGAAAGGTCCAAGAAGGCTTCATTTATATGTCTGACTCCCCAGTGCTCCCCCATGTGGCACTGTCTTTCTTAACGGGGTTAGCTTGGGCTTCCTCACAGCATGGTGGACTCCTAAGGGGGAGTTTTCCAAGCAGTGAAGGTGGAAGCTGCCCATCTCTTAAGGCTCAGCCTCAGAAGTTATACAGTATCACTTGCCCCACTCTCTGTTGGTAAACATAAGTCACAAGGTGAGTTTAGAATAAAGGAGAGGGGAAGAGTTTACCTCTCAAAGAGAGAGGGGACAAAGAATACATAGCCATCTTTAGTCCACCGCATCTCATTAGGAGATTATATTGTTAGGATGCTTAGAAGTGGCTTTCTCTCCCAATTTACTTTGCAATCCAAGAGGTTAGTGAGAATTTAGAGAGCACAGATAATTTGCAAACTTTTCTGAGGGATTGAATACGGTTACATTAACAGTTAATTCCAAACTTGCCGAGTTCATGGAGAGATTTGTAAGGAACCAACTGGCAGGTGAGTTAAATGACTGGTTGAAATCATTATTTTTAAAAAGGTCTTGCTATATTTTAGAGAAATAATTTAATTTTTGTGAAAATTAAATGTGCTCATTATAAAAATTTCAAGCAATTGTAAAAAATACAAATAAAACCACAAATCATCTAAACTCCTTGTGCAGAGAAAAAAAACCATGATAACATTTGGTGAGCGTCATTTTAGTCATCTCTTTGTGCTTATGTCCACTTAGAAGGATGGCTGGCTGTCTGGTCGGCTGACTCTACAGGCAGGTAGATAGAAAGTTGATAGATAAAAACTTATAAGAATGAGATCACACTATACATGTTATTTTCGTGAAATATTGAAACTGAGTTTACTTGAATTTAAAAGAAGAAAAATGAAAAAGAAGGAAGAACTTCAAGTAAGAGCTATTAATTTTAGAGCTAGTAGTTCCTAAAAGATTGTATGAAGGTCATGGGGAAAATATGAAAACCGGTGAGAAATTGGATTTACATAAACTATATATTAAAATTTTAGACAGTATCAATTGTTCCCCACTGTGAAAGTTGACATGGTTAGAATTCTAACGCTGTATCCTACGCTGTTTCCCTCAGCTCCTGATTCTTGTGGTTTATATTGTTTTTACTTTGTGAAATTTACATTCTGTTTTTCTAATATCATTCCCACAGGTGTTAGTTTCTACATTTAAACAGGTTCAGTGATAACCTTGGTTTAGAATCATGGTTCTAAATTCTTCAATTTGATTCATCTTTTGGTTGGATGAATTTTGGTTTCCCCTCACCCCCAAAAGGGATAAACCCATAAAGGGCACTATATCCCCCCAAATTCTTTCATGTTTGAGAAAGTCTCCTTGTTGATTTCATAACCTTAAATAGCAGGTATAATGTTATTGTACACTCACAGCTTTCTAGACTTTTTTAAAGTTTGTCCCGTTACGGATTGATGCTGTTGAGAACCAGCTTGATTTTTTCCCACCCTTTCATATTCCTCGATTTCTTTTTTCATTTCAGATGTCTGCGTACGTCTTTCCACGTTCTGAAGTTCAGTGACTTTACCTGGATAGATCTCGTTGATAATAATTCTGTCATTTTTTCCCCCACAATGTTATGTGTCCCTTGGATCATAACATTCAGCTCTTTCATTAAGGAAAATATCCTTTTTATGTATTGTACCTCTGTTTACCTCTGCACCTCTGTTTTCAATTTTGTTGTTTATGTTTGTTGGGTTCTTTCGTTTCTTTGGGAACACCAGTGATGTTTACGTTGCATTCTCTTTGTATGACTGTTATCTTCTTTCTAATTGCTTGAATGCATTTTTCCCTCTGTGTTTTATTTATTGTTATTACCTCAAGCCTTTACTTCATGCCATTGATTTGCTTTTCAGGTGTGTCTGTTCGATTCCAAGCTGCTTCTAATTTATCTATTAAATCTGCACTGGTGGTGTTTTGGCCTCAGTTTATTTCCTTAACTCTACAGTCCCCTTTTTTTTTCTTTAATTCATTTTATTTATTTATGTTTGTCTGCGTTGGCTCTTTGTCACCGCAAGCGGGTTTTCCCTAGTTGCAGAGAGCGGAGGCTACTCTTCGCTGTGGTGTGCGGGCCCCTCACTGTGATGGCTTCTCTTGCTGCGGAGCACAGGCTCTAGGCGCGTGGGCTTCAGTAATTGTGGCTCGCAGGCTTAGTTGCTCCACGGCCTGTGGGATCTTCCCAGACCAGGACCAGGGCTCAAACCTGTGACTCCTGCCTTAGCAGGTGGATTTTTAACCACTGCGCCACCAGGGAAGTCCCTACGGTCCCTTTTTGTGTCTTGTTCTGTTGTTTTAACATCTCATCTTTGAGCCTCTACTGTAGTGATAACATATACTTGTTAAGCTCCTTCACAGTGAAAAGTATTTGTAGGAAAACGGCTTCTCTTCTGAGGGTTGTGTTTTCTTTTTGAACTTTGTTTTTCAACAGTCTTATGCATATTCAGTTGCTTCTTCCACCAGGGTTATTTTTGTAGCATGTTGGTATAGTTACTATATCATTTTTCCCCATCTTGCTCACTCATGGGTTATATAAAGCTTAATGTTTGTTCTGACATAGTGTGGTTGACTTCTTCTTGATATTCAGCCCTATTTGATATCAGTTCATTTTATTCTTTAGACTACCGTTTATTGTATCTACTTCTCCATAGCCTGAAGGTGCAGGGCTGGAGGAAGGGAAGGGAGTAGACGTCACTGCAGCTGAGTGTAGCCTTTAATGGAGGGCTGTTCTTTTTTCTGAATTCTCATTCAATGTCCTGTACCGGAGTACTTTCCACTGAGCTGAGGGTTACCCCTTGTGGACCTTGGTGTATCCCAGTTCAGCCCAGGGTCCTAAAAGAGAACAAATTCTGGTGGCCCTTCTTACCTTTGCTGAAATGGTATGTTGGGGCTTCTGTTCACCATGGTTTTTCATTACTTTTTTTCAGGCTGGCTTCTTACCACCTCAGTTTGCTTCTCTCCAAATAAGAGGGTACTAGTCCGAATTTTAAGGATTTTATTCACTTACCTTCTTTCTTCAGTACTGCTCCTGGGGGTGAGGTGGGATTAGAAGCCCCTTAGTACAATCATACAACAAAAATATATATATATAAAATATTTTTTTTTTTTTCCCTTCCTGTAATCTTTGAACTTTTTAGCTAAGCTTTTATGCCATTCCTTTGTGGGGTTTTTTTGCGGTACGCGGGCCTCTCACTGTTGTGGCCTCTCCCGTTGCGGAGCACAGGCTCCGGAAGCGCAGGCCCAGCAGCCATGGCTCACGGGCCCAGCCGTTCCGCGGCATGTGGGATCTTCCCGGACCCGGGCACGAACCCATGTCCCCTGCATCGGCAGGCGGACTCTCAACCACTGCGCCACCAGGGAAGCCCCATTCCTTTGTTTTATTGTTGTTGGTAAGTTTGGGGCTTACTCTTTGCCTTGCCATTTCTCTGTTTCTCTGAGTGGAAAAATTCTGTGGTGGGAAAATTCAGGGTCTGTTGTAAGTTCAGATACAACTGCAGTGATTAACACCAGGCATAATGTAGGGGTCACTAGTGATCTCCTATATTGTTCATTTTCATGACTTTCTGTAATTACCTAAAAACACTGCTTTGGTAGTTTTTAATAGACATAAAGAGTTTTACGTAATAGGTGACTAAAAACCAAATGGACAGTAAAAGGACCCTTATGTTTTTGCATTAAATGACAGAAAAATTCAGCAGAAAAACCATTGCTTTATGATAGAGTGTAGACAACATTAGTCTCACTGGAAGGCTTGTCTCAACTTGAGTAGGTAGCAAATAGGTCTTTGCTGAGCTCCCTTGGTGGGATATTTTCTGTCTCCTTAGCTTCTCTTATGACCAAGTGTCTGTGGTAGACAGAGTTCTAAGATGGCCCCGAGATTCCCCTTCCCAAGTATGCATGCTCTGTATACTTCCTTCCCCTTGAATGTCAGTGGGCCTGATCTAATCAGGTGAGTGCTTTTCAAAGAGGGTTTAAAGATCAGAGAGGTTGAGAACTGCAGCCGATGCTTGAAGGTGGTAACCTCTGTGAGTTCTGTAGCTACAGGAAAATGAATTCTGCCAACAAACACATGTGCTTGGAAGAGTACTCTGAACCTCATGTGACACCTCAGCCCTGGCCAACACCTTGATTTCAGCCTGGTGAGACCCTGAGTAGAGAACTCAGTTGTGCTGTGTCCAGACTTTTGACCTACAGAACTGTGAGGACACCTACAGGATTGGTGTCAAGTCACTAAATTGTGGTCATTAATTAGGTAGCAACAATATATGAATATTTTAAAAGCGATTTGCTTTATTTTAATTAATTCTGATTCTCTCCCTAAAGGGAAAAGCTCATTTCTTGTTTCATAATTTACTTTTTCAAAGAGGAAGCTTTTGTTCTGCTTTCCAAATTTTGTTGAATTTTGTTACTTTTTTGTCCCCGCTCCTCTGCCCACTTGTCTTCCTCAATACTGAGGTCAGAATAGGGATTTTAGATTGTTTACTGGTTTTAACTATAATTACAGCTTGGACACACTGATGAAAATGGTTTAAAAGTATAGTGGAACCCCATTTTGAAAATAGTTTTATGCCACTCGATCATGTTGTATGATCCTTTTAATGTGTTGTTGGGTTCCGTTTGCTAGCACTTTGTTGAGGATTTTTGCTTCAATGTTCATCAGTGATATTGACCTGTAATTTTCTTTTTTTGTGGTATCTTTGTCTGTTTTTGGTATCCGAGTGATGAAATAGATAACTTATAAGGACCTACTGTATAGCACGGGGAACTCTACTCAATACTCTGTAATGACCTATATGGAAAAATAATCTAAAAAAGAGTGGATATATGTATATGCATAACTGATTCACTTTACTGTGCAACTGAAACTAACACAACACTGTAAATCAGCTATACTCCAATAAAAATAAAAAGTTGTAGAGAACAGGTCAACATCCGGTTCAATGGCATATGTTAAGTCCATGGTGTTTTTTATTTTAAAAATTAACTTTACTTATATATATTCTGAACACTACATAAGTCCTAACTGCACAGCTCACTTAACTTCTACAAAGTGAACATACCTATGTACACACCCAGATAAAGAAATAGAACATTTCCAGAACATGCCCCCTCCCCTCAAGGCAACGACTCTTCTGGCTTCTATCACCATAGGTTAGTTTTGCCTGTTTGGGGACATTGAGTTCTCTTTTGGCTTTGGCTTCTTTAGCTCAGTGTTATGTTTGCGAGAGTCATCCATGATGATGCAGTAGTTGGTTCATTCTTGTTATTTTATAGAATTTGCTGTGTAAACGTACCACAATTTATGTACCCATTCAACCGTGGCAGAATTGTACTTATTTTATTCTTGTAGAATGGGTTGGTTTTATTTGGGGTTATTACCATTAGCACTGCTGTGAACATTCTTATACATGTATTCTGATGAATGTTCGTTGTATACGTAGAAGAATTGCTGGGTCACAGAAAAAAATATATATGTATTGTTGTTTTTTTTTTCAGCTTTAGTAGGTGTTAAGAAATGGTTTCCCAAAGTTACATCGGGTTACACTCCCACCAGCAGTGCATGACAATGACAGTTGCTACGTATCTTCACAAAACACTTGGCATTATAATTTATTATTCTTACTATTATTGTCACCATCATCATTATTTAAAATTTTAACCAGTCTGTTGTATGTTGGTATTATCTCAGTGTGTTTTTAATTTGCATTTCCCTCATGACTCACGATGTTTAATACCTTTCCATGTGTTTATTGAAGCCCAGTAATTTTCAAACTTTGGGTCATGCTCCATTATTGGGTCATGAAATCAAATTAGTGCATTAAGACCAGCATTTATAAAATCTGAAGTAGAATAGCAGGCAGTAGAAGAGAGTGAATTGCAAGTTGTCATGGTAAGTATGGTATATATTTATACATATGAAACTTTGTTTCAGTTTCATATGTATAAATATATGCGTCTGTATCTATATACCTTCATAGATGTACACCCATATGTATATCAATTTCTTATTTGTATACATAAATATGTATATTGCAACTGTGGGAATTGTATTTCTTGTTGTAAACATATTCTTATTTCTTATTGTCAGAAAGGTTTATGAAACCCTACTGTGTATTACACATTTAAACAAATCTACAACTTGATGAAGACAAAAACCATGCTTACCTCATTTGCATTTAGCACAGTTCTGAAAGATAGAACTCATAACTGAGATATTGGAAATACGATTTGTGACAATTTTTTAGGCCAAACTGGTAGCACACCATTAAGATGAAATATGAAAAGTAAAAGTAAAGTCCTTCATACAATAAGTGTAAAGTCTTTGTAATTGAATGAAGGAAAGTTACCCTAAAAGTGCATGGGGTAAAGAACCAGAATCATCAGTCCTAAATACAGAACCCTGAGTCCCCAGACCTCGAAAGAGAATCTGTGGATGGTGGCCCCAGAGCCTGTATGTTTCAGAAGATTCTTGGTGAGTCTGATAATCTGATAATTTCGGGAACCACTGATGTAGGCTGGAGCTTGCAGTGAATTTCACCTGCTGTAAGGGAGGAGGTCTCATGGAAGAGAGATTCTAAGTGTGCAAACCTTTTTTAAGCCTAACATTCCCCAAAACACTGTATTACAGAGTAATTCTACCCAGTTTCCTTTACCCTATAAAGTATTATTCTATAGCAACAAAACTCAGGAGAAGCCATTTAATTAAAGAACCATTATCTATAATTTCTATACAGTTAGGATAGAAGACAGGCAGCGAGTTAATCTGCTTTCCAATCCCTCTCCATGTGTATTTTAACTCCCTAATCCTCTTTTTCTCTAAACCCCCACCATAATGGAACCCCTAATGTGAGCTGCATACATTTTTCAATTATATAATACTTTGGTGCCTTTGTCTCTGAGATTTACTGTACTTTCACATTTGTATGCATTTTAAAGTAAAATTCTGAAGGCTTTATAAGCACAGCACTTTCTAATTAACAGTGAGCATAAAATGCTAGTGTGACAAATGTTAACCATGTATATTAGGGAATATTTAGAATCAATCTAGGTTGCTTCCCCCCACCCCGCCCCGAAAGGTCAGGTTTATACTATCCAAGATTAGGGAGAATGAATTTGTAATTTGGACAAACACTTCCCTGAATACCAATATTACTTTATGTAGTAATTATGGGATTTTAAATGCCAGTGAGTTCTGTTTTCTTTGTGTGAACTTGTGAATGTAATAAAACACTTTTGAAAAGCTAATCAAATAAAACTATCTAAGATTAATTATCAGCTTCTTACAGATTTTATGCACCAGATCATCTGTGTTGCCAAAATCACTTATGTGACTTAGGACTTAAGAATTCTCTTAAACCTTTCATTTTGTTCTTAGAATTCTTTTTAAAAATTATATAGTTAAAAAAATATGCATAAAAAAGCAAAGAGAAAAAATTTTAAACTAATCAAATCTCTACAACTCAGATAAAATTGCTATTAATATTTTGGTGGATATTTTCCAAGACATCTCAGTATATATACATGCACACACACCCATACAAACACCTAGTTTTACATAAACAGGTTAATAGAATATATGATACTCTGTTTCTTGTCCTTTAGGGCTAGTCATTGTTTTCTGTCTACTTTTGGTTGGGTTGTTTTCATATAAGTAAATAGATATATACGTCATAATTTTTAATGGTTACATGATATATACACACACACACTATACTTTAATCTGCTGATAGATATCTAGCTTGCATCTCTTTTCTCCTCTATTATATGTTTAGTTAACATCCTTCCTTGCACGTTAATCATTTTGCACCTGTACAATTATATTCCCAGGACAAATTCCTAGAAACCTGACTGAGCCAAAAAGCAAATGTTAATGTATATTAATTACCAAACTGCCCTCCAAAACTGTTATTTCAGTTGAAACTCCTGTCAGCAAAATGATAGAGCACTTGTCCTTATTTTAAAATTTGTATATGTTTAATTATTAATGAAGTTGTACATATTTCCGAGTGCTTACTGGATATTCTTATTTCTTTTTTGTTTAATTGCTTCACTATTTTTGTTGAGATGGTTGCCTTTTCTTACTGACTTGTAAGAGATCAGTGAATGTTGAGATATTGTTATTTGGACTGCAAGTTTGTCATTTGACTTAATTCTGTATGTAGTGATTTTTTAAAAATTAAACTAAATGTCATTTATTTATTTATTTATTTAATACAATTTTTGTCAAAAATTTATCGATGCATCATTTGATAGTTTCAAGCTTCTGTATCATGGTTAACAATGACCTTTGGCCGGATTGCAGAAATACCTATATTTCCTCATAGTAGTCTTAGGGTTTAATTTTTTTACATGATCATCTTTGATCCATCTGGGATTTATTTTTGAATAAGGAGAAAGATAATTCAGATTTATTTTTACCCCAATTGCTAGCCAGTTGTCAGACTTCATGAATATCTAATCTTTTACTCTGATTTAAAATGACTTGCTTTCTGATATTAAAATTCCCTTATATATTTGAATATACTTCTGGGATCTCTTTTGTTCTATTGATCTGTCTATTTTTGAATAATTATTATTGAATTTTTATTTCTGTGGCTTTATACTTTTTTTTATAAGCATCCCTTCATTTTTCATCTCTTTCAGATTTTGTCTGTTTTTGCTTATTTACTTGATGAACTTAAAAATCATTAGGTCGGACTAACAAAAGAAATGCTAAGATTTTCAGCTAGAGTTATATATTTTTATATTAATTAAGGGAAAATTGGCACTTTTGTAATACTAGATTTTCTTATTAAAAGTTTTTTTTTCTCATGGATTCAGGCATTCCCTTAGGTCTCTCGGTATCATTTTATGTTTTCTTCGTATAGGCCCTGGTCATTTAAAAAGATTTTTCTAGATATTTTAATTTTTTGATTGTTGCTGTGAATGAAATTATTTTCTTCCATGATATTTTCTGATTGTTAATCCTTTTTCAGAAAGTTGTTGACTTTTGTTTATTTATTTTATTTCCAGACACTTTAATGAGCACTCATTTTTTTTCTGATCATCTTTTGGTTGGTTTTAGCCTTTAAAAGTCCCAGGTGGTATCCAGGAGACTAAAGAAGAAAATATAATTCCCTTTACTGTAAGACATTACTTGAGGCTGTTAGAGAATGGAGCCTAAAATAGGGAAGTTTATGGAATATAATTTGTATATCCAGGAAAGACTGAGTCCTCATCACTGAAATGTAATGTAAGTCAGACTAAATATATTAGGATGAATAAGTATGTCATTCTTATGAGATTATTTAATACTCTGAGATGTCATTTGATACTCAATTAATTAATCTCTCAGGATTAATCTTTGTAGATTTGATATTACTTATGTGAGCAGGAGAGAGGCTAGATTTAAGTAAGCCTGAAGATATAAGTCCCTATTTAAGTAATGAAAATGTGAAGGATGGAAGGGAAAACGGAACTGACTTCCTCAAGAATTGGAGTTTACCAGGTTGTGAGTTCCAGGCTTGCTAATTTTTTGTATGACCCCCCCAAATACAATATAATTTATTTTCTTGTCATGAGTAATCCTCCTTCTTCCTCCTTCCAGCAAACACCTACAGTATTGCTCTACCTACCTACCATCCCAACCCCCCAGTAAGTAGATGTAAGATGGTCTGACAGTGCCATCTGGTGGCCACCTAGGAAACTATATGAACTAATCGCTGTCATTGGACCTCCAACCCGGGTTGGTACAATATCCTGGAAGCCAGGTCCAGGCTTGGGAACAAGCAGTTTATGCCTGTGACTACAGGCAAAGGGAGAAAATAATCAAAGTCCAAGCCCTGGCAAAGGCTGCCTGGGGAATCTGGGAAGGAGCCCAAAGGCTCCATTCACAGGAGTTGATAGAGAGTAAGGATTAGGTCCAAAAAGGGAGGTTTGCAAAGGAGTTCCAGCAGGAAAAACTTGGAGAGAGCTCCTGAACCAAAGCAAAGAAGGGGAGGTTTTGTTTTTTGTGTTTTTTTTGGTGGAAACTCTGCATTCAGCCTCAGGGCAGGGATGAGCTTAATTGTGAGCGTGCAATCAGTTCTAACACCTTTCTTCAGGGCTTTCCTCATCTACCTTTTTTTTTCTTTTCTTTTCCTTAAATTTTTTTTTTTCCCCATAGCTTAAAACTCAGATAATTTGGCAATTCCACATAAGGTCGAGGCTACTTCACACTTCCCTTCTCTCTATCTTTCCCCTCTTCTTCCCTTGCTCCCTCCTTCCCACTTCCTTTTCTCTTTTCCCTTCCTTTTCAGCTCTTATTTTTGAGTTCTCAGTAGAACCTTCCTCTTTCTCGTCCTTCATTCTATCCAGGAACCAAAACATAATCCTAGTTACAGCTGAAAAACCTAGAGATAGTGCTTGTGAGTCAGCTTTATCAAGGACAAGGGAAGGCAGAGGTGAAATGAAGAACTGGTACCACTAACCCCTGCATCCTTGGGAGAAGGGATCAGAAGTCCCTTCAACGTTACCACGAGGCTCAGTCCTCCCATTCACCCCCTGCATGATCTCCCCATGTGCCTGCATTCACGATTCTTGTTTCTTTTGTTCACTGCCATATTCCCAACATTTAAAATGGCATCTGGGCATATAGAAGGAACTCTATTGATACTTGTTGAAGGATGGAATGAATACTCGCACTGTATAAGCAAATCTGGCTTATTCATTTTTTACTGTATTTCAATTTTGCCTTGTAAGTGTTGCATTGATGCTAATTTTCATCGTGAAAGCATGATTTGCGACTTTTGTGAAATAATTCAAACGTAACATGTGAGGCTATTTCTATCACAAAAATAATTATTTTTTAAATTCCAAACCACCAAGTGACCTACTTTCAGAAAATAACTTTTCGTGTTTCACGTGTTTCTTTTATGTACATAAATGAAGTAGAAAACCAACAAAATGGCCAGCTTTTACCTATCTTAGCTTCTCACGTGCTCTGAATCCTCCCTCAAATAGAAGCTAAGACTATTAAATACAGAGGAGAAAACAAATTTGGAAAGCAGAAAAGTACCAAGCATTTGACAGAACATCTTGCCGACTGTGTTTTCTCTGTTTGCTGAGTCTCTTTTGCATTATAAATCCTTGATAACAGAGACAGAGAAATATCTATTCTCTATACAGAACTAAGCACAGAATTTGCCTAATATTTTTCAGAATTATGCCCTTCCTTGTGATCCTCCTTAGAACTGGAGAGACGAGGCAGGCTGCTTTCGTTTCATAGACTGTTCCTTGGACATAACTCTTGCGTGAGAATTTTCTGGGGATAAAAAAATGATCACTTGCTACTTTCCATTCCAAAACCCTAGGATTTCCTAAATATCTCACAGCTCTCTCTGATCTTAAAGAAGTGCTTTCATTTCAGTGCAAAGGGGAACTGAAAATGAATTCAGAGCTGGCCTGAATTAAGACAACAGAGGAGATCAGTGGGTGTGTAATATCCGAGTGTGGTAGAGCTTGGCTAACTCACGAGGATGCGTCACAACATCCCATCAGGCCTGACATTTTGTTCCTGGCTGATTTCAGTGGCAGTGATCATGGTGGGGGGGGAAGGCATATGTTGAATCTATAGTTCATTGACTGCACAGTCTGTGAGAAGCTACAAGGTATGAAAAGAGCATGGACATGCTGGCAGTGCCTTTGGCTGACTGTGTGACCTGGAAAAAAATAGGTAACCTCTCAGAGTCTTAGTTTACCTTTCTATGAAATGGGAATAATGATGCCTATCTGGAAGGGCTGTGTGAAGAAGAGAGCTACTAGGTACCCAGCCTAGTCCCTGGCTGGTGGTACTCCCCAGTGGATCTGCTGTGATCACGGCAGTCACGTGTTCTCTTTCCATTTCTCTCCCAGGTACCTTGGGATCACGAGGCCGCTGACGTACCCCGTGAGACAGAACGGGAAGTGCATGGCCAAGATGATCCTCTCTGTCTGGCTTCTGTCCGCCTCCATCACTTTACCACCGCTCTTCGGCTGGGCTCAGAACGTAAATGATGACAAGGTGTGCTTGATCAGCCAGGATTTTGGCTACACGATCTACTCCACCGCAGTGGCGTTTTACATCCCCATGTCCGTCATGCTTTTCATGTACTACCAGATTTACAAGGCCGCCAGGAAGAGCGCCGCCAAACACAAGTTCCCCGGCTTCCCGCGTCCCGTGGAGCCCGACAGCGTCGTCTCCCTGAACGGCATGGTGAAGCTCCAGAAGGAGGTGGAGGAGTGTGCAAACCTTTCGAGACTCCTCAAACATGAACGGAAAAACATCTCCATCTTTAAGAGGGAACAGAAAGCGGCCACCACCTTGGGGATCATCGTCGGGGCCTTCACTGTGTGCTGGCTGCCGTTTTTCCTCCTCTCGACGGCCAGACCCTTCATCTGTGGCACCGCGTGCAGTTGCATCCCGCTGTGGGTGGAGAGGACATTTCTGTGGCTGGGCTATGCAAACTCTCTCATTAACCCCTTTATATATGCCTTCTTCAACCGGGACCTGAGGACCACCTACCGCAGCCTGCTCCAGTGCCAGTACCGGAATATTAACCGGAAGCTCTCGGCTGCAGGCATGCACGAGGCCCTGAAGCTTGCCGAGAGGCCTGAGAGACCTGAGCTTGTGCTGTAAGGTCATTTATCACTGTTTTCCTTCTATCCCCCCAACCTTTATATGGGACTCCTTTTGGAAGCACATCGTAGAAAGCTTCCAGAATCAGTAGCAAGCTTATTTTCTACTAAGCGTATCAGATTTGAATTTAGAATACTGTAGACTCCAGTCTTCCACCCAGTAGAATTCCAAAAGCCAAAGATAGGTTTTTAGTTGGATTGGAAGAAGAGACTGATTCGCTGATGAATTGCAATTGATGTCAGTGCTGACAAGGAAGGTGATGTTTTTTATCCTTTCTCCGTAAATTGGATGTTATTTAGGTCCTTATAGCTCTGATTCTTGTAACATTATCATTTTAGTTGCTATTACTCTTAGATCCAGTAAAACTGTTTTGATGACCTCGTCCTTCACTGGTGGAAATCATGAAGGAGGTGATATTTGGGGTGGGTCTTGAATAGAGAGTAGGATTAAGGGATGGATGGCAGGAGTGGAGGTGGGTTTGGGGCTGCTCAAAGCAGAGGGGACAGCATGAACAGAGGGACACAAAAATGGATGGAGGTGCATAAAGAATCTGGGGTGTGTCTTCAGCAGGACCTAGAAGCTGGGTAGATTGGGGTCAGCTTGGAGGGCAGGTAGGCAAAGTGGGTGTGGGGAGAGCTGAAGGTTTTTGAACTGGAGTGAGACAAGGTATGCCGTGTAAGTAGAAGGGAAGTGGGTAGGAGACCAATGTAAAAGAGAGGTCTCCTGTCAGGAGGGCCTGCACGAGGAGGGTGGGAGAAGGGCCCGAGTAGTCTGGGGCAGTATGGAATGGTTCGTGTGGGGAGATGCCAGGATGGAGCAAAGTCTTGAAAACTACAGAGCTTTTAGAAAGTACTACCCATCTTTAGGAGTTGGGAATTGATAGAGAGTTGCTGAGTTTGTCTGGGAAGCACTAGTAGCTTTCCAAGAAGCAATTACAGTGGGCATTGGGATCCAAAAAAGGACCACAAAGGGCCAGTGGTGATAAGGAAATGGGTTTTACATGTAACACACATATGACTGAATTTGGCACTGTAAAGAAGGAAGGAGACAATATAGCAAAGTTGGCAGGTCCAGTGAAGACCTTGTTTTAAATTTGAGGTAGAGGAGATATCTTCATGTTTGAAAGCTGAGGGGAAGAAACTGGATTGTGGAAATAGAAGGTGCTGGTGAGAGAGAGAGCAGATCAGTGTTGAATGTGAGAGAAGAGTTATCCCTCTTCACTGAACATGGTTCTCTGGAATAGACCAGAGAACCATGGACGGTGGTAGCTTAGAGGGACCTCCTCAGTCATCTTGCCCAATCCCTTCATTTGACAGAAGAGGTAACTGAGTCCTGGCAAGTGAGATATCCCACAGTGATTAGCGTTACCACTGGGTCTACATCCCACAACATGTGAGTCTTGCCTCTATATACTCTCCATATACTAGCCTGCCTTTATCTGTGATCAAGATGGCCAGGGAGACCTCTGTGCTCTCAGCTGTCTCAGGGGAACAGGGTCCCAAAGTGCCCTCATGGATTACAGTAGACTCTAGGGGCTCCCAACCTAGGATACACCCCAAATGACTCTGAAAACCTCAAGGAACTCAGCTTGTTCTCTAACTCATCACCAGGATGAAGGAGGCAGAAACATCTCCTTAATATGGATAAGGGAAACCAGAGATCATCATTTCCTGTCCTAGGAACTCAAAGTTGTAAGACTACAGATATGCTAATTCTTGAGCTGTGAAATAGCTTCACAGGTATTTATTTTTACTTCTATTATATACACTCTTTGGTACATATGAAATTGTTCGCAGTAAAAAATTAGAGTTTTTTTTTTTTAAGAAAGAATACAATCTTAGGTTTCAGAATATATGCAATGAGCAACCTATATCCCCAGGGATATTTCCAGGCCTATAAGAGTCTTACTGAATTGACCACTAGTGTTTGTTCACCGGGACCAGATTCTAAATTCCTTCAGGGAAGGAGCTATGTCTTAGTCAAATTTCTGTTTGCAGAATCTAGTACAGTGCCTGACACTGTACTAGATAATAAAAGTAATAATTTCTAACAATTATTGAACACCTACTACATGCTCTCATGGTGTACGTCGTTCTACCTGTAAAGTAGGTGCTTCTGGCATCCCCAATTTTCAGAAGAATAACTGAGGCTCAGGGACGTAAAGTAACTTACCTCAGATCACATAGCCCCTAAGTGGTAGGTATGGTATGAATCACTCCAATGCATGTGCTCTTAGCTATTATGCAACACTACTTGTCAAATGACTTGAGTCTGTAGGAGTGAAGAGCTATGGAATGTTTTGAGCTGGGGATTTTAGCCATCAGCTCTCTAAGAAGACATTTAGAAAAAACTTGTTAGTAGAAGTAAGTTAAGTTTATTAGACTTACTGTAGCTTAGGAGGACACCTCCTTGACAGAGACTTGATAGCTTCTCAGATGGAGGGAATAAGCAAAGATATTGATAGAGTTTTAGAGCTTGGGCTGGGTCATGTTAAGGTAGGGAACTAGTAAGGACTGGGCAGAGGTTATGACATGATAGCTTTGGATTGGTGGGTGTAACTAAGTGAGGGCCTTTTTTTTTTTAAATTTTTTATTTTATATTGGAGTATAGCCGATTCACAATGCTGTGATAGTTTTGGGTGCACAGCAAAGGGACTCAGCCATACATATACATGTATCCATTCTCCCCCCAAACTCCCCTCCCATCCAGGCACCTCGATGCCAGTATTAATGAGCAAACTATCAGTAAGTCTAATAGTCTTACTATTGACGAGTAAGCTTGTTTGGTTGGTGCACAGTCTTATCTTTTGGAAACAACTATTTCCTGGAACAAGTACTGGGTGATTTTGCCTGGCCCCAGAGTTGTTTAGCACAGGAGCTGAAAAGCATGTTGGTTTCAGTTCCCAGGAGTAACATGCTGAAAGATGCGTTTGAAGAGAGTCTCCCCGGCAGCAGTGGGAAGGGTGGATAAAATAGAAAGACTGGTGGCCGGGGGTCCAGTTAAGTAGCCAATATAGAAACTAGGAAAGAACCATTGAAATCCTCAACTAGGAAACACCACTCTGTTAGTTTTCCTCCTGTACAGTCAAAGAACTTGAGAATAATTTTATTGATTATTTTAGCTAATAATTCACACATAATTCAGATAGTTTACAAAATGCTAATTTTCAGATGTCACACAAACAGGCTTTCCAGTTTGAAATAATAGTCACCCACATATATTGATGATTCACCCTCACGTATTACGCTGAGCACTCCATGTGAATTAGGTCACTTAATCCTTATGACTTTATGAGAGGTGGGTTCCTTCATCTCCATTCTGTTGGGGAGGTCAAATAATTTTTTCAGCCATCCATGTGGAGCTGAATTTGAGCACAGGACTGTGTTTAAATCTGTGTTTAAATGTACTTTTAACTTCCACACTACTGTGACTTTTATAAAAGTAAATCAGCCAACATAACATCCAAGGATATTTGCCTCTGTGTCTTTAGCTAATGCGGAGTCTTGGGTATTACTTTCCTGTTCATCTAAGACAGGGCTCAGCAAACTTTTACTGTGAAGGGCCAGATGGTAAATATTTTAGGCTTTGCTAGCCATACGTTCTCCACTGAAACTACTTATTTCTGGCTTTGTAGTGAGCAAGCAGTCCCAGACACAAGTAACCAAATGAGTATGGTGGTGTACCAATAAAACTTTATTTACAAAAACAAGTAGCCAGCTGGGTTTGGCCCACGGGTCATAGTTTGCTCTCCCCTGGCCTCAGAAAATGACTGTGTCCTCATTACATCTCTCTGTTTGAATTTATAATTATTGATCTTATTTATAATTATGGAATGTTAAAATCATTTGGGATGAATGGCCTAAATATTTATTAACTCTAGGAAGTTTCTAATTAGAGAGTTGGAATAGCTGCTATTTAAAAAATTCTATACCAGGCTGCTTTCTTTTCAGTTCCAATGTGGGGGGACTCCTTTTTAAATTCTTGTTTATAACTGTGTCAGGCATTGAGGAGGATACAGAAAACACATGATGTCTTTCCTGCCTTAGTGCATGTATTTCTATTGCACAGACTGCACATAAACACGCACATGCTCCTTCACTCTTTTTGTGTTGAGAACACAGGAAAAGTGGAGACAGGAAAAGCTATAGGATTCAAAAGAGAGGAAGGTAACTCAGTGATTTCCCTAACTGATCAGAGAAGACTTCCGGAAGGATATGGGCTCGAGTACATCTGTGAAAGTTAAAGCATTTATAACTAAAGGAGACTAGAGATGGCATTCCACATGAAGGAGACATTTGCTATAGAGGCGTCAGTGTGGGACCTTACGCAAAGGACGGGCTGCCCAAAGCTAAGCATTGTTGTAGGGGAGATTTAGAGATCATAATGGAAAGGTCGAATAAATTAAATTATGAAGGATCTTCCATTCCAGCCCCAGAAATTTGGGATTTTTAGTGTAGATAAGTGGTTCTCAACCTGGGGTGATTTTGCCCGCAGGGGACATTTGACAATGTCTGGAGACATTTTGGTTGTCACAACCGGGGGAGGGGAAGACCTCCTGGCATCTGGTGGGTAGAGGCTGAGGACGTTCCTAAACATCCTGGCTTACACAGGCAGCCCCCAGAGCAAAGAATCACCCAGCCCCAAACGTCCATAGTGCTAAGGTTGAGAAGCCCTAGTGTGGGCAGAAGGAAGCCATCAACTGAATCTCTGCAAGTAGGAAAATGGACTCACCAAAGCCATGGAGACTGATTTAGTGGCATCATGTGGAATGAATTAGAAGCTAGAGGCTGGAAGTAAGGCATCTCTTCATTGGCTTGTTTTCTCCAGAAACATTTGAGGGCTTGTTGTGTACAAGGCATGGCGCCAGGAATGTCTGGGATATAAGGATGAATAAGCGACAGTCCTTGCCTCTGGAAGCTCACAGTCCAGTGGGCTGGGTGGCTGTAGATGCGGTGGTAGCTGGTAAAAGACTAGTAACCAGAACTCCCACCATGGTCCATGCTCTGCACAGCTGCATTCAGGTAAACACCAGTTGGATAACCCCAAGCAGTCCTAACTCTACTGGAGTCTCTGGAAGAATAATGTGGCATCCAGTCCATAGCTCACAGCAAACCTTAGAACCCTTTGTCCCCCCACCCTCTCTCTCTAGCGCTCACACTTCTTGGCCAACCTGGAGACTCCGGGCTGCTCCCTCCAATCTCTCTAGCTCTTTTCTTCCCCTCTGGCTGCTTGGGTTCTAGTCTCTTTTACTTTTGTCCCTAATTCCACCTTCTTGGCTCTATTTTTTCTCCTATATAATAGTTGTCTTTCTTTCCTGTAAAAACAATCTACTGGATTGTGTATTGCTACTTCCAAATATTTCCCCATTTTCTTGATCAACGTAGTGAGAGGCTCAGGAGTCTGGCAGGCACTCAGGAGTCTTCCTTGGGTAGCGAGTGAATACAGGGAAAAGGCTATAAATACTTCACTGGTAATTGTAATTCACTAGTCTAAATTACAGTCTTTGTCACCTTTTCACAAGTATTCAAATACTGGTAATATAAAACCAAATGTGATCATGTGATAGAAGCAGGGATTTTTTTTTTAATTTGATGGCTTTATTTATGGATTTGCTTTGAATCACCATAAATGGCTTTTAAGTGTCACATTTAGATGACTTTTGTTCTTTGACACCATTACTGTGAACAATATTGAATAGCAGTTTCTAAAATACTTCCATATAAAAGAATTTCATGAAATGGTTTTGAAGTAGCTCTGCCTTCCCTTCTCCCTTCTTTTCGTCAATGAGCCTCTTATAATCCCTGTCAATTGCAATTCTAGTGGAATAACCTTGAGTTCCTGCCATGAATTCTGTCAATATGCTGCTCCCTGGTTTGTACTGAAGCTTTGAAGCTCAGGGTGATTCTACCTTTTCTTTACAGAAACCAGTGATTAAAAAAAAAAAGATGAAACGGGTCCCAGTGGAAATTAGGAAGAAGCTTCAAGCACCTGGATATCTGTGGTGGGATGTTGTCTTAAAGACAGAAACAAACAAAAATGTGGCTGTTTCATAGATTTTCTTTCCCCAGAGTAGTATTTTCCTCATCATTAACTAGCTGGAATTCAGCTCTTTATTTTTATTAAATCATCAATTAGTACTAATAATAGCTTGTTCGCTTCATGCTTTGTAGTTGCCTACGTTTTAACTTCGCAGTCTCTTTCAAGTAGGAAATGCAGGCAATTGACCTCTCTTGATTTTTCTAATATTTTTGTTTGTTTGTTTTCTTAGTAGACAGTAAATACACATAGCACAAAATAAGATGAAGCAATACAAACATACCTACAAGAAAAATAAGCCTCGGGGGCCTGTCTTAGAAAGAAGATATCCATGGTGGAAATCATGAAGGAGGTGATATTTGGGGTGGGTCTTCAATAAAGAGTAGGATTAAGGGATGGCAGGGGTGGAGGTGGGTTTGGGACTACTCAAAGCAGAGGGGACAGTAGGGACAGAGGGACACAGAAATGGATGGAGGTACATAAAGAACCTGGGGTGTGTCTTCAGCAGGACCTGGAAACTGAGTAAATTGGGGTCAGCTTGGAGGGCAGGTAGGCAAAGTGGGTGTGGGGAGAGAGGAAGGTTTTTGAGCTGGAGTGAGACAAGGTATGCAGTGTAAATAGGGGTTCACAGCAGGAGAAAGGAAATGGGTTGGAGACCAATGTAAAAGTGAGGTCTCCTGTTGGGAGGGCCTGCACGAGGAGGGTGGCATTGAGACTAGGAAAGAGGCCAAGGATGTCTGGACGTTTGGAAGTTGACTAGCAGGTGGGTGGTGAGGAAAGGGGGACTTCAGAGATGGTGCTGGAGCCGGGAGAGATTCAGTAAAGTTCAGGAGCCGTTGTGAGCTGCAGAGGAAGTGCAGCCTCCTCTATGGGAGAAGAGGCAGAGGCCCCAGGCTAAGAATAAGTGTGGAGCCCCACTGGGGACACAGCCTTTTTCCAGTGCCTGCACCTACACACCCAGCAGCCTGGAGCCACGGGTCCGAGCTGAAGCGCGGTGCTTCTCCTCAGGCACCATCACGTGGGGTAAGGCACAAAGCGAGAGATGGTGTCTTATGGAGGAACTGATCCTGTCACCAGGGAAACCCATCCGACAAGTCTTGACAGCCAAGTGAGAGGGGCACTTTCAATGGGATGGGAAGGCAGAGGCCCTGGACCCTCTAAGACCTGGCTCTCATGCACATGGATATGGTTCGGTAAGTTGAGTCCTGTGATGGTACAGAGGTAGGAGAGTGTGTATCTAGAGGGACTGTGGCTCTGCACTAAGGAGAGAGAGACTTCCTCAGCTGTTGGCCAAAACTTCTCCATGACTCATGGTACTTCTGTGAATCTAGGGAGGAAGGAAGTCAGGGAAGTGGGGTTTCCCGGTCTCTGCACACAGGGTTTACTATAGTGCCCCCTCCTAGGTTTGAGGGGGAGAATACTCGCACTGTAGTCAACATTATTATCTTCAAGTATGGCAAGTAGTATTTTGCAAGGATTATTGAGAGTAGAGCCATTTTGGCCTAAAGCTATATTATAAAAGTGAATTTCTAAAGGGTTATCTGGAGCTGATTTGCAAATATATTAAGGCCCTGGCAACTTACAGAAGCTATGAAATGTATGAAAAGAGCCATAGCACTGTTTCTTTCCCCTTAGATGCTCATAACCCCTTAGAAACCACAAATAATTCAAATGACTGAATGCAGTAAATATTAAATCCACCCACCACAAAATGAAAACTCACATTTACAGTTCTGCTAAATCATTTTCTTGCCTCCTTTCTCTCTCTCTCTCTCTCTCTCTTTCTCTTTATAGACAAAACTCTGACTACTGTAGAAAAAAAAGTCATGATTCATGATCAAAAACAGAATAATGGAGATGAAATAAACAAGGCAAGACAGAGGTGGAAACAGAACGAAATCAGTTGCTGAGACTTCGGAACGGAATGAGGCTTCTGTCCTTTCTTGGGATGGCTAAAATGTGACCAGCAAAGTATACCTGCTGTTCAAAGTATATTATGAGGGGGATGGTGACCTCTCCTTTCTTTCCTGTGGATCACTGCTATTGTGTGCAGATGAAAACAGCCCAATCAGCTCGGCAGTGAGCACTCGCACAGAACTGAGTTCCAGAAAGGAAACAGTTTCTGGTGCTTTGCTTCTGTCCAAGTCCGTGCAAGTGAAGAAAGTTCCCATGCACGCTTCCCATGCTTCTGAGTCTAGGCGTTGTGGTGAATATTCAGGAATCATGTATAAGACAGATGTGTTTTTGTTTCTGTTTTTGAGACAGATGTATTTTGTTGTGGGACAGAAGGGTGTTTTCCCCAGCAAACTGCGGTAAGCATAGTGATGAATACGTTGCATGTCCACGTTAGAAAACAGAACCCCGTCATCAGCTACCACAAATGATCTCCCAGAGCAGTGTCTGTTCCGCTTCTGTCAAACAGTTTGGCTTTTTTGCAGGGTCCCTGTGACGTCCCCACCAGTGTACTTTCTTTGTTAACTCGCTTCTCTCATTATGGTGTTAACTCAGGAACATCTCAGGATGGAGAGAATAGTGAAACCTGGATAAAGCTTTTTCTCACACTTGCTCTTCTTCTGGGGGATCCTGAGAGGTGAGGGCGGTTCCTCCTGTGAGGAGTTTTCCCTGGATGAAGAGCGGGGGCTACCTCACCACACCATATAGTAACATGATGGTTGGCACAGAACTTGTGACTGTTGTTTACACCTGGGTGCAGTGGGCCCACAGGCTGGTCCCTAACTGTGAGGATTGGGGGAGGAAGTATGGGAATAATGTGGTTTCCATGGAAGACTGTGACGCTTCTGGAGATGGAACATCCACATGTTAATTCTCATTGAGCAGCGTTTTATTAAACTGTGTGCATCGGAGGTCACCTGGGCCAGTGTTAGGAGCCCTCCAGAGTACCATTCTGCTCCTTCTGGAGGATTGGTTTTTGTGTTCTCTGTATCTTAAATCAAATGTGCACCTGGGCAATTCTGTTCTTCTCCTCTCCCTCTCCCCAAAGTGGTAGACATTCAGGGCAGGTCAGGAAACAGAAAAGATCCCTTTGTAGATAGTATATATTTTTAAAATGGTTCTGTGTAATATGTATGAGCTAGGGAGACAGAAAGACAGTAGATCAGAGAAGAGTACCTCCAAGGGGACAAAATGAATACCAACCTTCATTTGACAAAAGAGAACTGAAAGAGAATATTATTTTCCTATAATATATATAGCTGTTCTCTCACAGGATAATGTGGAATTCCAACGTGGATGGTGGATTTCTTCCAACTTTCACTGACATTGCTTCTTACAACACACGGGGAAGGGTCTGCCTTTCTGAAAGGGGAGGTGGGCACTATCCTTTCCAACAAAGCTTGTACAAATTCCTGAACCGCAGATTTGCTAAAGTAACTGTAAATAATTATATTCATAATTTAAATGATTATTTCTGGTCAGATAAATGTTGTTAAATTTGAAAATGTTTTATTACATTACATCAAATAAAGTTTATTTGTAGCTGTAATAAAGCAACTTAAATGACTTTTAATTGAAGGTCTGATGTTATAAATGTCGCTCTACATGGAATAACAGAAGGGCAAACTTTATATATCTGCTACCATCCTAACAGGTAGTTAAGACAGTTCTGTAATTAATTGCATCCATTTTGTAACTTTAAAAAAAAAAAAACAGTGACTCCTTGATTTGATTAATGAGCATTTATTGGGTTCCTGCTACATTCAGCACTGTGGACATCGAGGGAACCAGAATGCGTAAAGTCAGTCCTTCCTTTTGAGGAATTTGCCATCAGAAGGCAGACATTTCTCAGCTTGTCACCATATAGTATAGTACGTGCTGTAGCGGTTTGTAGGGAACGACATGTTTCTTTCCTGTAGTTTAAGACAGGACATTATGGTTAATTGGGTTGATGCAGGTTTTCATATGTGTTTAATTTTTTTTATTAGGACCTTAGATTTTCATATTGGCTCTTTATCCTGCCTGACTTGAACGCCTGATCCTTGAACTCTCTGCTTCATTCTGGCTACAGAGGCTGGACATTGGACACTGTGCTTTCCATGTATGGCAGCCAAAGGAAAGGAAAAGGTAGAAATTGAGAGAGAATGAGAAAAAATGTCAAACAATTTATACTATTTCACCTATGATATAATTTGTGCCAAAGGTACAGCTTTTGTTTTAACTAAGAATTGGGAAGATCACTGAGATAAACATTTTACATATATTTTTGGACTGTTCAGCAAGAATGACTATTCTAATCTCTCTTCTCACTCTAGGATATCAGCTGTCATCTTTTGGTAAGGCTGAATGTTGGGAAAGGATTACTGAGCAGTAATGTACTTGTAAGAGATAACATAGTGACTGTTGCCTTAGTTTGATTCTGTAAATATTAAACAAGAGGCACTCATAGAGCCTAGGTTTTCTGGAAATTGTTTCATAAATTCTTAAAGCGTTTACCATGATGTTATGTGCTTGAGATGCCTGTAAGTGGTTTTATTTTTTTCTGTTTTTCTTTTTTGTTTCTTTTTTGAATTATATTTTATTTATTTTTTTATACAGCAGGTTCTTATTAGTTATCCATTTTATATATATATTAGTGTATATATGTCAATTCCAATCTCCCAGTTCGTCACACCACCACCCCTACCCCCCACCGCTTTCCCACCTTGGTGTCCATAGGGTTGCTCTCTACATCTGTGTCTCAATTAGTGCCCTGCAAACCGGTTCATCTATACCATTTTTCTAGGTTCCACATATATGCGTTAATATACGATATTTGTTTTTCTCTTTCTGACTTACTTCACTCTATATGACAGTCTAGATTCATCCACGTCTCTACAAATGACCCAATTTCATTCCTTTTTATGTCTGAGTAATATTCCACTGTACATATGTACCACATCTTCTTTATCCATTCATCAGTCGATGGGCATTTAGGTTGCTTCCATGACCTGGCTATTGTAAATAGTGCTGCAGTGAACATTGGGATGCATGTCTTTTTGAATTATGGTTTTCTCTGGGTATATGCCCAGTAGTGGGATTGCTGGGTCATATGGTAACTCTATTTTTAGTTTGTTAAGGAACCTCCATACTGTTCTCCATAGTGGCTGTATCAATTTACATTCCCACCAACAGTGCAGGAGGGTTCCCTTTTCTCCACACCCTCTCCAGCATTTGTTGTTTGTAGATTTTCTGATGATGCCCATTCTAACTGGTGTGAGGTGATACCTCATTGTAGTTTTGATTTGCATTTCTCTAATAATTAGTGATGTTGAGCAGCTTTTCATGTACTTCTTGGCCATCTGTATGTCTTCTTTGGAGAAATGTCTATTTAGGTCTTCCACCCATTTTTGGATTAGGTTATTCATTTTTTAAAATATTGAGCTGCATAAGCTGTTTATATATTTTGGAGATTAATCCTTTGTCCATTGATTCGTTTGCAAATATTTTCTCCCATTCTGAGGGTTGTCTTCTTGTCTTGTTTGTAGTTTCCTTTGCTTTGCAAAAGCTTTTAAGTTTCATTAGGTCCCATTTGTTTATTTTTGTTTTTCTTTCCATTACTCTAGGAGGTGGATCAAAAAGATCTTGCTGTGGTTTATGTCAAAGAGTGTTCTTCCTATGTTTTCCTCTAAGAATTTTATAGTGTCTGATCTTACATTTAGGTCTTTAATCCATTTTGAGTTTGTTTTTGTGTATGGTGTTAGGGAGTGTTCTAATTTCATTCTTTTACATGTAGCTGTCCAGTTTTCCCAGCACCACTTATTGAAGAGACTGTCTTTTCTCCATTGTATATCCTTGCCTCCTTTGTCATAGATTAGTGGGCCATAGGTGCATGGGTTTAACACTGAGCCTTCTATCCTGTTTCGTTGATCTATATTTCTGTTTTTGTGCCAGTACCATGTTGTTTTGATGGCTGTAGCTTTGTAGTAGTATAGTCTGAAGTCTGGGAGCCTGATTCCTCCAGCTCCATTTTTCGTTCTCAAGATTGCTTTGGCTATTCGGGGTCTTTTGTGTTTCCATACAAATTGTGAAACTTTTTGTTCTAGTTCTGTGAAAAATGCCATTGGTAATTTGATAGGGATTGCATTGAATCTGTAGATTGTTTTGGGTAGTATAGTCATTTTCACAATATTGATTCTTCCAATCCAAGAACATGGTATATCTCTCCATCTGTTTGTATCATCTTTAATTTCTTTCATCAGTGACTTATAGTTTTCTGTATACAGGTCTTTTGTCTCCCTAGGTAGGTTTATTCCTAGGTATTTTATTATTTTTGTTGCAATGGTAAATGGGAGTGTTTCCTCTCTTTCAGATTTTTCATCATTAGTGTATAGGAATGCAAGGGATTTCTGTGCATTAATTTTGTATCCTTCAACTTTACCAAATTCATTGATTAGCTCTAGTAGTCTTCTGGTGGCATCGTTAGGATTCTCTATGTATAGTATCATGTCATCTGCAAACAGTGACAGTTTTACTTCTTCTTTTGCAATTTGTATTCCTTTTATTTCTTTTTCTTCTCTGATTGCTGGGGCTAGGACTTCCAAAACTATGTTGAATAATAGGGGTGAGAGTAGACATCCTTGTCTTGTTCCTGATCTTTGAGGAAATGCTTTCCATTTTTCACCATTGAGAATGATGTTTGCTGTTGGTTTGTCGTATATGGCCTTATTTATGTTGAGGTAGGTTCCCTCTTTGCCCACTTTCTGGAGAGTTTTTATCATAAATGGGTGTTGAATTTTGTCAACATCTGCATCTGTTGAGATGATCATATGGTTTTTCTTCTTCAATTTGTTAATATGGTGTATCACATTGATTTGCGTATATTGAAGAATCCTTGCATCTCTGGGAGAAATCCCACTTGATCATGGTATATAATGCTTTTAATGCTTTGTTGGATTCTGTTTGCTAGTATTTTCTTGAGCATTTTTTGCATCTATATTCATCAGTGATATTGGTCTGTAATTTTCTTTTTTTGTAGTATCTTTGTCTGATTTTGGTATCAGGGTGATGGTGGCCTCATAGAATGAGTTTGGTAGTGTTCCTTCCTCTGCAGTTTTTTGAAGAGTTTGAGAAGAATGGGAGCTAGCTCTTCTCTAAATGATTTATAGAATTCACCTATGAAACCATCTGGTCCTCGACTTCCGTTTGTTGGAAGATTTTTAATCACAGTTTCAATTTTCAGTGCTTGTGATTGGTCTGTTTATATTTTCTATTTCTTCCTGGTTCAGTCTCAGAAGGTTGTGTTTTCTAAGAATTGTCCATTTCTTCCAGGCTGTCCATTTTATTGGCATAGAGTTGCTTGTAGTAATCTCTTAGGATGCTTTATATTTCTGTGGTGTCTGTCGTAACTTCTCCTTTTTCATTTCTAATTTTATTGATTTGAGTCCTCTCCCTCTTTTTCTTGATGAGTCTTGTAAATTTTTTATCAATTTTGTTTTTCTTCTCAAAGAACCAGCTTTAAGTTTTATTGATCTTTGCTGTTGTTTTCTTTGTTTCTATTTCATTTATTTCTGCTCTGATATTCCTTCTGCTAGTTTTGGGTTTTGTTTGTTCTTCTTTCTCTAGTTCCTTTTGGTGTAAGGTTAGATTGTTTATTTGAGATTTTTCTTGTTTCTTGAGGTAGGCTTGTATTGCTATAAACTTCCCTCTTATATCTGCTTTTGCTGCGTCCCATAGGTTTTGGATCGTCATGTTTTCATTGTCATTTGTCTCTAGGTATCTTTTGATTTCCCTTTGATTTCTTCATTGATCTCTTGGTTATTTAGTAACGTATTGCTTAGCCTCCGTGTGTTTGTGTTTTCTACATTTTTTTCCCTGTAATTGATTTTTAATCTCATAGCATTGTGGTCAGAAAAGATGCTTGATATAATTTCGATTTTCTTAAATTTACTGAGGCTTTATTTGTGACCCAAGATGTGATCTATCCTGGAGAATGTTCCGTGCGCACTTGAGAAGAAAGTGTAATCTGCTGTTTTTGGATGGAATGTCCTATAAATATCCATTAAATCTATCTGGTCTATTGTGTCATTTAAAGCTTGTGTTTTCTTATTAATTTTCTTTTTGGATAGTCTGTCCATTGGTGTAGGTGAGGTGTTAAGGTCCCCCGCTATTATTGTGTTACTGTCGATTTCCTCTTTTATAGCTGTTAGCAGTTGCCTTATGTATTGAGGTGCTCCTATATTGGGTGCATATATATTTATAATTGTTACATCTTCTTCTTGGATCGATCCCTTGATCATTGTGTAGTGTCCTTCCTTGTCTCTTGTAACATTCTTTATTTTAAGGTCTATTTTATCTTATATGAGTATTGCTACTCCAGCTTTCTTTTGATTTTCATTTGCATGGAATATATTTTTCCATCCCCTCACTATCAGTCTGTATGTGTCCCTAGGTCTGAAGTGGGTCTCTTGTAGACAGCATATAGATGGGTCTTGTTTTCATATCCATTCAGCAAGCCTGTGTCTTTTGGTTGGAGCATTTAATCCATTCATGTTTAAGGTAATTATCGATATGTATGTTCCTATTCCCATTTTCTTAATTGTTTTGGGTTTGTTTTTGGAGGTCCTTTTCTTCTCTTGTGTTTCCCACTTAGAGAAGTTCCTTTAGCATTTGTTGTAGAGCTGGTTTGGTGGTGCTGAATTGTCTTAGCTTTTGCTTGTCTGTAAAGATTTTGATTTCTCCATTGAATCTTAATGAGATCCTTGCCGGTTAGAGTAATCTTGGTTGTAGGTCTTTCCTTTCATCACTTTAAATATGTCATGCCACTGCCTTCTGGCTTGTAGAGTTTTTGCTGAGAAATAAGCTGTTAACCTTATGGGAGTTCCCTTGTATGTTATTTGTCGTTTTTCCCTTGCTGCTTTCAATAATTTTTCTTGGTCTTTAATTTTCACCAGTTTGATTACTACGTGTCTCGGTGTGTTTCTCCTTGTGTTTATCCTTCCTGGGACTCTCTTCACTTCCTGGATTGGGTGGCTATTTCCTTTCCCATGTTAGGGAAGTTTTCGACTATAATGTCTTCAAATATTTTCTTGGCTCCTTTCTCTCTCTCCTCTCCTTCTGGGTCCCCTATAATGCGAATTTTGTTGAGTTTACTGTTGTCCCAGAGGTCTCTTAGGCTGTCTTCATTTCTTTTCATTCTGTTTTCTTTATTCTGTTCCACAGCAGTGAATTCCACCATTCTGTCGTCCAAGTCACTTATCCGTTCTTCTGCCTCAGTTATTCTGCTATTGATTCCCTCTAGTGTATTTTTCATTTCAGTTATTGTATTGTTCATCTCTGTTTGTTTGTTCTTTAATTCTTCTAGGTCCTTGTTAAACATTTCTTGCATCTTCCCTATCTTTGCCTCCATTGTTTTTCTGAGGTCCTGGATCATCTTCACTATCATTATTCTGAATTCTTTTTCTGGAAGGTTGCCTATCTCCACTTCATTTAGTTGTTATTCTGGGGTTTTATCTTGTTCCTCCATCTGGTACATAGCCCTTTGCCTTTTCATCTTGTCTATGTTTCTGTGAATGTGGCTGTTGTTCCACAGGCTGCAGGATTGTAGTTCTTCTTGCTTCTGCTGTCTGCCTTCTGGTGGATTAGGCTATCTAAGAGCCTTGTGCAGGTTTCCTGATGGGAGGGACTGGTGGTGGGTAGAGCTGGCTGTTGCTCTGGTAGGCAGAGCTCAGTAAAACTTTAATCCTCTCGCCTGATGATGGGTTGGGCTGGGTTCCCTCCCTTTTGGTTCTTTGGCCTGAGGCGACCCAACACTGGAGGCTACCTGGGCTCTTTGTTGGGGCTAATGGCAGACTCTGGGAGGGCTCACACCAAGGAGTACTTCCCAGAACTTCTCCTGCCAGTGTCCTTGTCCTCACGATGAGACACAGCCACCCCACACCTCTGCAGGAGACCCTCCAACACTAGCAGGTAGGTCTGGTTCAGTCTCCTATGGGGGTCACTGCTCGTTCCCCTGTGTCCTGATGCGCACACTACTTTGTGTGTGCCCTCCAAGGGTGGAGTCTCTGTTTCCCCCAGTCCTGTCGAAGTCCTGTAATCAAATCCCGCTAGCCTTCAAAGTCTGATTCTCTAGGAATTCCTCCTCCTGTTGCCGGACCCCCAGGTTGGGAAGCCTTACGTGGAGCTTAGAACCTTCACTCCAGTGGGTGGACTTCTGTGGTATAAGTTTTCTCCAGTTTGTGAGTCACCCACCCAGCAGTTATGGGATTTGATTTTATTGTGATTGCGCCCCTGCTACCATCTCATTATGGATTCTCCATTGTCTTTGGGTGTGGGATATCTTTTTGGTGAGTTCCAGTGTCTTCCTGTCTATGATTGTTCAGCAGTTAGCTGTGATTCCGGTGCTCTCGCAAAAGGGAGTGAGAGCACGTCCTTCTACTCTGCCATCTTGAACCAATCTCTGCAAATGGTATTATCTCATTCTTTTTTATGGCTGAGTAATATTCTAGTGTGTGTGGGTGTGTATCACATCTTTATGCATTCATCTGTTGGTGCAGACTTAGGTTGTTTCCATGTCTTGGCTATTTTAAATAGTGCTACTGTGAACATTGGGGTGGATGTATCTTTTCAAATTAGAGTTTTTGTCTTTTCCAGTTATGTGCTTAGGAGTGGGATTGGTGAGTCATATAGTAGCTCTATTTTTAGTTTGGTAGCTATATTTTTACTTTCCTAAGGAATCTCCATACTGTTTTCCATAGTGGTTATATCAATTTACATTTCCACCAGCAGTGTAGGAGAGTTTCCTTTTCTCCACACCCTCTCCAGCATTTATTCTTTGTAGACTTTTTTTAAAATTAATGTATTTTATTTATTTATTTTTGGCTGCATTGGGTCTTCGTTGCTGCACGTGGTCTTTCTCTAGTTGTGGCGAGTGGGGGCTACTCTTCATTGTGCACTGGCTTCTCATTGCGGTGGCTTCTCTTGTTGTGGAACATGGGCTCTAGGTTTCTGGGCTTCAGCAGTTGTGGCACACAGGCTCAGTAGTTGTGGCTCGCGGGCTCTAGAGCACAGGCTCAGTAATTGTGGCTCACGGGCTCAGTTACTCCATGGCATGTGGGATCTTCCTGGACCAGGGCTCGAACTCATGTCCCCTGCATTGGCAGGCGGATTCTTTTTTTTTTTTTTTTTTTGCAGTACATGGGCCTCTCACTGTTGTGGCCTCTCCCGTTGCAGAGCACAGGCTCCAGACACGCAGGCTCAGCGGCCATGGCTCACGGGCCCAGCCGCTCCATGGCATGTGGGATCTTCCCAGACCGGGACATGAACCTGTGTCCCCTGCATCAGCAGGCAGACTCTCAACCACTGCGCCACCAGGGAAGTCCCTCTTTGTAGACTTTTTGATGATGGCCATTCTGACCGGTGTGCGATGATACTTCATTGTGGTTTTGATTTGCATTTCTCTAATAATTAGTGATGTTGAGCATCTTTTCATGTGCTTGCTGGCCATCTGTATGTCTTCCTTGGAGAAATGTCTATTAGGTCTTCTGCCCATTTTTTGATTGGGTTGTTTGGGCTTTTTTTTTTTTTTACATTGAGTTGTGTAAGTTGTTAGTATATTTTGGAAATTAACCCCTTGTCAGTTGCATTGTTTGCAAATACTTTCTCCCATTCTGTAGGTTGTTTTTTCTTTTTGTTGATAGTTTTCTTTGCTGTGCAAAAGCTTTTAAGTTTGAATAGGTACCATGTACTTTTTTTTGTTTTTATTTCTTTTCCTTGGGAGACTGATCTATGAAAATATTGCTATGATTTATGTCCAAGAAACTTTTGCCTATATTCTCTTCTAGGAGTTTTATGGTATCATGTATTATATTTAGGTCTTTAAACCATTTTGAGTTTATTTTTGTGTATGGGGTGAGGATGTGCACTAACTTCATTGAGTTACATGTGGCTGTCCAGCTTTCCCAATACCACTTGCTGAAGAGACAGTCCTTTCTCTATTGTATATTCTTGCCTCCTTTGTCTAAGATTGATTGACCATAGGTTTATAGGTTTCTTTCTGGGCTCTCTATTCTGTTCTGTTGAATCTATATGTCTTTTTTTTGTGCCAATACCACACTTTTTTTTTTCTTTTTTTAATTGGGGTATAGTTGTTTTACAGTGTTGTGTTAGTTTCTGGTGTACAGTGAAATGAAGTAGAGTTCCCTGTGCTATACAGCAGGTTCTCATTAGTTATCTGTTTTATACATATTAGTGCATATATGTCAATTCCAATCTCCCAGTTCATCCCACCCCACCCTTTCCCCCCTTGGTGTCCATACATTTGTTCTCTATATCTGTGTCTCTATTTCTGCCTTGCAAACTGGTTCATCTGTACCATTTTTCTAGATTCCACATATATGTGTTAATATAGCATATTTGTTTTTCTCTTTCTGATTTACTTCATCTGTATGACAGTCTCTAGGTCCATCCACGTCTTTACAAATGACCCAATTTTGTTCCTTTTTATGGCTGAGTAATATTCCATTATATATATGTACCACATCTTCTTTATCCATTTGTCTGTCGATGGGCATTTAGGTTGCTTTCATGACCTGGCTATTGTAAATAGTGCTGCAATGAACATTGGGGTGCATGGATCTTTTTGAATTACTGTTTTCTCTAAGTATATGCCCAGTAGTACCACACTGCTTTGATTACTGTAGCTTTGTAGTATTACAAAAAAGGAAAATTACAGGCCAATACGTTTGATGAATATAGATGTAAATATCCTCAACAAAATTTTAGCAAATCGAATCCAACAATATATAAAAAGGATCATACACCATGATCAAGTTGGATTCATTCCAGGGCAGCAAGGATGGTTCAACATATATAGATCAATCAGTGTGATACATCACATTAATAAAAAAAAGACAAAACCACATGATCATTTCAATAGATGCAGAAAAAGCATTTGATAAAATTCAACATCTATTCATGACAAAAAGTCTCACCAAAGTAGGTATAGAGGGAACATATCTCAACATAATAAAAGCTATTTATGACAAACTCACAGGCAACATAATACTCAACAGTGAAAAGCTGAAAGCCTTCCTGCTAAAATCTGAAACAATACAAGGATGTCTACTCTTACCACTTCTATTCAACATAGTATTGGAAGTGCTAATGACAGCAGTAAGGCAAGAAAAAGAAATCAAAGGTATCCAAATTGGAAGGGAAGAGGTAACTTGTCATTATCTGCAGATGACATGATACTGTATAGAGAAAACCCTAAAGACTCCAGACAAAACTATTAGAAATAATAAATGAATTCTGCAAGGTAGTAGGATAAAAGATTAATATACAGAAATGTGTTGCATTTCTTTACACTAACAATGAAATATCAGAAAGAGAAAGTAAAAAACAATCTTGTTTAAAATCACTTCAAAAACAATAAAATACCTAGGAATAAACCTAAAAAAGGAGGTAAAAGACCCATGTGCTGAGAACTATAAAAGATCGATAAATATTTCTTAATAGGAAGGAAGGAAAAAAAGGAGAGAGGGAAAGAAGGAGGGAAAGAGAAGGAGGAAAGCCAACGTTGACCTGGTATTCTTTTTAATTTTCAGATGAGGAAATCCAGGAGACTTGGTATAATCAAGTGACATGTGCAGTGAGTGGGCGGGAAGGGGCTGGAATTAAGCTTTCCTATGTGCAACTTAGGGCGGGCCCTCCGCTACATGGTGCTGCATCTTTAGCATGAGTTTCTCATGTCAGGAGAGTGACCTTTTCTTAATTTTCTGCACTAGTGAAGCAGTGCCATGTATGTGTTACGGTCCATATGTTGAAACTTGTTTATCTACAGCTAAGCCAGATGGTCATTAACAGCTTACAAAGAAGCCATTTGGAAACTTTCAGCAAGTCAGCACATTTTGAAAGCACTGGGAGTAATGCATATTGTGATGTCATTTCTTACTCCAAGCAGAGTAAATCCAAAAAGGAAGGCCTTGTTAGTATTACATGTGAAGCATGCAGACCTTGGGATCTCATGCCCAGAGACAGAAGTTTATGTAATTGGGTGTCTCTTTCAGCTTGCTTTGTCTACACTTTCTCTGGAGAAAAAAAGTAATTTCTTAACTTAAAACACTTTGCTTTTTAAGCTCCTGCTGGCTAAATACATTAAAAAAAGAAGACAAAACCAAAATCCTGCTTATACAATGCAAGCAAGAGAGATGTGATGTGATCATCAATAAAAATCTAAAAGCAAAATTTATGATGTCTAATCCAAAACAGAAAGGGAGAGAGGTTGATAACTTATCAGAAGTAGACTTAACAGATAACAGTTATTCTGGGCATTTGACACTTTACAAAAACCTGAGAAGGAATTAAGACATCTTGTAACTATGGCTCCCTGAACAGACACATGAAATCTTAGATTCTATTCAAACTATATAATTTGTGCTCAGAGATTATGGAACAAAAGGAAGGCAGTGGACAAGAAATACTCAGGAGACAATAAAGAAATGAAAGACTAATCCATCCATGTTTCTTCCTCTAAGAAATTCATTTATTCATCCATTCACTCATTCAATCACATAAGTATTTATTAATACGTCAGAGGTTATCTAAACAGTAGAACTAAGTGGTAAGACAGAAATGCATTCCATTCTTGTGAAGCTAAATGTTTAGCGAGGAAGCTGAAACGTTACACAAATGATTATAATAAATTATGATGTCTACTGTGATAAGGCACATGCAGGGAGTTCAAAAAGAAATGCATACTTCAATACATTTATATAAATATTTAAATCTCAGTGGAGGAGAGAAGTGGTAATTCAAAATAGCAGATGGCAAGAACTTTCTAGAATTCATTTTTGTTATGTATTATATATTTTTAGTGCCAAATTACCTTTCTTAATTACATTTTGATTGGGCTATTATTAAAATGTTCTTTAGACCTACACAGTCTCACAGTGGGAGAGATGGTGCAGAGCTATGAGGAGAGGCAGGAAAACATCAGTGGAGATATAAAAGTTTGTCATGGATGATTCACAAGTGAATAATCCACCCATAGGTAAACGAGATATACTGTATACACAGAGAATTACAGACCTAGAGAAGCTCATGGCTGATCTAATACAACCCCCTCCTGGTTAGCAAGTGAGAACATGGTAAACTAGAGCTGTTTTGTCTGAAGTTGTTTACAAAATGTGATATAGAGCAGTGCTTTGCAAACTTTGGTGAAGGAGTGTTTTTTAAATCTGTGACACAGCTATGCATTTAAAAATATAATAAAAATGATTATTACGAGAAAAATGAAGTGAAAAAACCTACAAAATATAAGTTCAATTTTTTTCCTTATTAAGTTCAATAGATGTAAAACTGCATTTCAAGAAATATGGTCAGAGCAAACATCACGTGGAGGAAAAGAAATGAATCACAGAACTGACCATCATCCACTGAGAGTGTGCAGTTACTCAGTTAGGGAAAGCCTAGCACTTCCCCAGCTGAGAAATGACTGCAGCATAACCAGGACATGTGCAGAACACCAAGCGTGCAAGGCACGTATGCAAGGCAGGACGCAACACATGTGATGAGCGTGATATAGGGAGAGTGTACTGATGGGGCGGGGGAGGAACAGCTCACCCCTGAGAACTATCCCTGGGGTAGTAGAAGTGCAGAGAAGTTACCCACGGTCACAAATCACAGCCTTTAAACAACTGAACTTCCCCCCTTCTGTGTTTCTGCTCTTTAATTATCTACAATTGAATTGAATACAGAATGCTGACCCAAAGGCACGGAAAACTGTTTAATTTTTTGAATGATTCTGTTAACTGAATTGTTCTTAAATAAGGCAAAGAAAGAGACTGAATTTTGATAGAATGTCAGCCACAGAGTTTGAAGGCGAAGGGCTCTGATATTAGAAATGTTAATTCTAACATTAGCCATACCACCTTATATCTTAAACCCAGTGTTTTCTGAACTTCACTCTGAATAAGAATGATCCAGGGAGCTTATTAAACATAAAGATTGCTGGGCCCCATTTACAGAAATTCTGATTCATTATGCCCTGGGGGGCAGTGGAGGGTGCCTAACAGGTGATTCTGGTACAGCTCATCCGGGTTCCAAATGTTGAGAATCGCTGTTCCCACAGATGCCGGAAAACTGAATCATCTAGCTGATTCTGTGTGCAATTAGTATGGAAAGCATGATGAGTGTGAAATAATATTTAAATCATTTGTATATGGTTACAGAGTCTTGTCAGAGGAATACACAAGATTCTCACAAACTCTCTTGTAAGTACCCTTTAGGATTCCATGCTACTGTTGGTACCAAAAATCCAGCAAGCTTGTGGAAGGAAATAACCCACAGGCCATCTTAGATAGTTTTCAGTTATATTTAAAGACATATGGGTTTTAAGTTTAAGTGCAGACCTGGCTAATTCCTACATTATTGAGGAATTCCTGGCGTAAAGTAATTAATATCGGTGCTAGCACAGGGTCGGCTAAGAATCAGTGCATCATATTTCTGTCCCCATGGCCAAGCAGCTGATCAGAATGTTGTCAACAAAACAAAGAGTTGATCTTTGTCAAATATGTGTTGAATATTAGCCATTGAGAATGAGATGTTGACCTTGGCCAAGATCCAGGCTTTCACCATCGTGTGTGTGTGTGTGTGTGTGTGTGTGTGTGTGTGTGTGTTATGGCAGCGATTGATACAGCTTACATTAATTGAGTGTTTTTTACTCACCAGTCATTCTGCTAATCCTCAAAACAACCCTAAAAGGTCTTATCTCCATTTTTTGGGTAAGGGGACTGAGGTTTACGGAGCTCAAGGACATTAACTTGTAAGTAATAAATGTGAGCTTTCCAGCTGATGTGTACTTTTCCTTACATTCTCCCTTCCACAAAATGCATCTCACTGGTTACTGACTGTTTTTGTGGGCCTGGAAATATGCATCTGAACTCAGAGGGGACTCACTCTTGCTTCTCCAAATACTTCGTCTTACACTGAATACCCAGAAGCAGTTGTTCAAGGTTAAATCCCAGATCATGGTGAAGGGAACAAAGGTTGTGATTCCTGCTTCCAAATCCTTTTCTTGGATTCCTGCATTTCTAGGTACCTAGTATCTCAGTGCTTTCTTCTGGTTATCCCTTTCTATTGCAGCCTGCCTGCGATGGTTAATTTTGTGTATTAATTTGACTGGATCATGGGGTGTCCATATATTGGGCTGAATGTTTTTTCAGGGTGTTTCTGTAAGGGTGTTTCTGGATGAGATTTGAAGCCATAGGTTGAGTAAAGCAGATTGCCCTCCCCAATGTGGGTGGGCTTCATCCAATCCGTTGAGGGCCTAAATAGAACAAAATGATAGCAGGTGGGAAAATTCACGCTATGCCTGACTACTTGAGCTGAGACATCAGTCTTCTCCTGCATTTGAAATGGGACCATCAGCCCTCTGGTTTTCAGGCCTTTGGACTCAGACTGAACTGCATCACCAGCTTTTCTGGGTTTCCAGCTTGCAGATGGTAGCTCGAGGGACTTCTCCACCTCCATAATCACGTGAGCAATTCCTTATGATAAATCTCTTTATATATGTATGTGTATAAAACTCTCTGTCTCTATATATGTATAGATATTGACATAGATATCTATATATATATCTCAATAGAATATTGGTTGATATGTATGTAAATATATATATATATGATGTATGTATATTAAAAACCTATATATAATATATATAAAATAACACTGGTTCTGTTTCTCTGGAGAACCCTAATACACTGCCCTAACTGCTATTGCCCTTTAATGTGTGCCTTTCTATAGTCTCCTTATTAAAACTTAACTCACCTGTGTCCCATTCTCTCATCTTTTGCTGTCTCTTTATGGTCAGCCAGTTGGTCAAATAGACTAATCCATTATTCAGAGGCAATGTCCCCTTCTTACAAGATACATTCCTTGGATCGATGTCTGAACCTGAGAGAGTGTTTATAGAAATTTCAGACAGTGTTGGCAATAGTAGCTCAAATCAGACCTTTTTCAGTTACTTACAGACCCCCCACGGTCCCTTGCAGCTGAAAGCAAGCTGTTAACCAAATCCATCTACGCCATGGGCCAGGTCTCTCTCCCGCTCCATTGGAGCTGAGAACTGAGAGAATTCCCTAGCTTTTTAAAGCAAAGACAAATGAGGGTAATTAGGTAATAGCTGAGGTTTGTCAGGAAGATTTGGCCAGTTGCCCCCAGTCCTGGTCTTTGGGAGATCTGCACCTGTGAGACAGCTTTGACTGCTTTTTCTGGCTCAAGAGAGCAATTCTATTGAGGAATGTTGCCTCTCATCCCCGTCACTCCATCGACTTTCTCATCAATGGCTCTGAATGGAATGTTAGAATATATTTTAGACGTGGAGATAAAATTAACACCTGAAACTATTTCTGGGTGCATAGTCAAAGATGACTCTTTATACTTGTTTGCTTGGCTCTTAGAAATTTAATTGTAGCAAGCTTTTAAATATTGGCTTATAACTTATCTGCAAAAATAAAAAAATTTAGTAAATTAAATCAATTAAGGGAACATTTGGCCTAATTCCCAATCATCCATTTGGATCATGCAAAGCACAGATCTTTGGGATGTAAACTATCTCTTCAACATTATAACATGAACTGTAGTGGAGCGTGAGCTTTTATAGCAACACTACCTAATATAGGCTGAGGTAAAATGTTTTCATTTCCATTTCACCACAGCAAAGATAAAAAAGGGCACTCATTTATTTAATTTATCTACCATTGGTGAGGAAAGCTGAGAAAAAGACATGTTTTCTTGAAAAATATCTTAACCAGAGTTTTAGAACGATCTTATTAGACAAGTTTGAGTTTCTGAAAGAAGTTAGTTTGAATTGGGTTTCTGACATGAGCACCTAGGAGAATCCTGACTTATAGAGAAGCTCTGCTGAAAGAATACTGCAGAGGCTCTCCCAGTCTATTTCTAGGGTCTCAAAGTTCAGATTTTTGAAAGCGAACATTTTGCCTCACCAGCCACATTGTATAATACTTTATATTTCTCTACCTACTAATTATGACATAAAATGTATGTATCAAACATGGCATATGTGGACAATTGGAATTCCTGGGACTATTTGCCCAGGGTTACTGTTGCAGGTAGGTTTTCTAGACCTGAATGATCTTAAGTCGGGGCCAAATTATATAAAGATAAACCTATTTTTTAATCTTCTATGTTTATTAATCCATTCACAAATGAAAGTAGACAGCCCTCAGAATGGGATTGTTTTACAGATAATTCTCATTTTCAGTACATTTTCTTTTTAACTCTGAAATGTTAAAGAATTATCTTGCTGGAGGAGGTTTTTTTTTTTTTTTAGATGTTGGGGTAGGAGTTTATTATTTAATCAATTTATTTTTGCTGTGTTGGGTCTTAGTTTCTGTGCGAGGGCTTTCTGTAGTTGTGGCAAGTGGGGGCCACTCTTCATCGCGGTGCGCGGGCCTCTCACTACCGCGGCCTCTCTTGTTGCAGAGCACAGGCTCCAGACGCACAGGCTCAGTAGTTGTGGCTCACGGGCCCAGTTGCTCCGCGGCATGTGGGATCCTCCCAGACCAGGGCTCGAACTCGTGTCCCCTGCATTGGCAGGCAGATTCTCAACCACTGTGCCACCAGGGAAGCCCCTGGAGGAGGTCTTGTTCAAGGGAGGTGGGCACCTTTGGCAAAATGGAACATCACAGCTAATCTTTAGGAGACACTATAAATACCCTGAGGGAAGAAAGTTAAGTAACAACTGCTGCAGTTGTGGAAACAGAGATCTTTGCACATAGAGGATTCTTATAATATGGGAAAAAGACAAGTTAGTGGAGAAAGAGGGAGTCGCAAGAGCTCTTTCAGTATAAACAGTACACAGTGCGCCAAAGCTCTGGCTCTCCTAATGATCTTTTTAATCCCTTTTTTGGGAATATAATCTATTTTTCCTTGACATTTCAATAATTAGAATTATTGAAAAAACAGGATTCATAATTGTTGAAATTAACTTGACAGTCACCTTTGAAATAATGTTTTACTCAAAAAAGTGTTAACTGCATTTTTATAAGGCAGTTTCCACAACCAATTAGAGTCTGCATGCTCTATTTTGGTAAGTTTCAGAAGCATCAGTAACGTGTCAGATGAAAGCAAGAACATGTCCCTTTACCCATTTCTCCTTGCAAAGAATATGCCTAGTTTTCAGTGCCGTGTACCACTGGTGTATCTGGCAGAATTGAAATGGCTAAAATTTTTAAGCAGATTTCAAGGTGATTAGGAGGTTCTGGCTTGCTTCCCACCAGTAAGACACAGAGAGATGGCTAAGAGTGGGCTCATGCCTAAAAGTGTTCAACGAATAGGCTCACCTAAGTAGGTTTAAAACTATGAAACCTAGGTGTCCCCAGACTTCAGGGAGCTCCCCTCTCCTTTGAGACCCCGAGTCACATACGGCAGCAGAGATTCCCCAGGTATCTGAGACTCCATGAAGAAATCGTCCATGTCCTATCCATTCTGATTCTTACTTATCCCTCCAGTCAGCTGTTTCTGTGTGAGCATTCTCCATCCTGCTTAGGTCGTTTCTTGCTCTGGCAACAGTCTCTCCTTCCTGCTGCTCTTGTATTTCTGCTACACAACAAGGGTAGGTTTGGGCCTTGCCTATGTTATAGAGGAGATCAGGCTGTAACACCAAGCAGACATAACTGAAAGTGTGTTTGTAGCACAAGGGCATTACAACAGAAAATATTACAGTGGATCACGCCCATAGAGCCCAGTGGCCGTGCCTCTCTACAGGAGGGAATTTGCCTGATGTCTCCCCGCTTAGGTTCCAGCTTCACCAGCCTACCTCCCCACAGTGGGAAGGCCTTGGACAGGCCAGTCTCTGTTCATCCTGTTAACGTGTAAAGTGAAGTCACTTCTAAAGCTGTGTTTAATCTATTCTAAGATGCCATTAGTTGTAAAATGCAGCATTATTCTATATACCTCTTGACCAGTCAGGGACTTATTTACAAAGGCACTAATTACAAAGGTGTAGGGCAACCAGAAAGGAAAGTGTAGAAACCTAGGGCTAACATCTGAGGAACTGTCACTACCTTAGTATAAAAGAAAGAGGGATGCGGGATGTTACATAAACCTGGAAGGGGAGCGAATTGTAGAGCGACAGCCTGAGTCAGGAGCTCACAGGCAGAGAACAGGTAAGTGAATGCTCCGTCCGCCTGCCTGCCCTCCCTCCCTCCCACCCTCCCACCCATCTCCTGCCGGGCCTCTCCACTGGTCCAACCCAACCTGAAGCCAGTGGGCACAGGAGCACGTCCATCCGCTTCACAAGGAGAAGTGTGGGAAGTGGACCCGAATGGGAGAATGGAAGACATCTCTGCAATAGACACCAAGACAGAATAAATTCTGCCAATTAAACTATGAGACACCGCTCCCTTATCACTTGAAAGTTTTATTTTACACCTATTGAAAGAGTTCTGTTAGACATAAAGAAAGGGATTTGTTTTTATCATGTAGTACTTTTCTGGATTTAAGATAACTTTACTTTTTTTTTTTTTTTTTTTCGGTACACGGGCCTTGTCACTGCTGTGGCCTCTCCCGTTGTGGAGCACAGGCTCTGGACGCACAGGCTCAGCGGCCATGGCTCACGGGCCCAGCCGCTCCATGGCATGTGGGATCCTCCTGGACCGGGGCACGAACCCGTGTCCCCTGCATCGGCAGGCGGACTCTCAACCACTGCGCCACCAGGGAAGCCCGATAACTTTACATTTTAATGCTAAACGCAAGTATAATCTTTTTGAGAACATTTTGTGGCAGATATTTTTTTCCCCAAAGGTGATCACAGTACTAACTCTTGTCCCACATGTGCTTCTAGAAGCTTACTACTGGCGCATTAAGAGGGGAAGTTTAGTTTCTCATTCCTTGAATCTAGGCTAGTTTGTGACTTGCGTGTAACCAGTGGAAAGCATCCGATGTGGCACTGCATGACTCCTGAAGCCAGGTCTGAAAAAGATGATACAAATTCCACCTCGTTTGCTGGAATATTTGCTCTAGAGCCCAGAGCTTCCATGTCAGCAGTCTGGCTGGTCTGTGGCCGCCATGCTGCAAGGAAGCCCAAACTATTCTAACTCAGAAGGATCACATGGAGAAGCCCCGAGACTAGCAAAGAGAGAAAGATGCTTTGTCAGTTTCCAGGTGCTCCTGCACCCTCCGCCTCTGCTGTTCTGATTCCAGCCGCTATGGGACTGCAGTCTCATGAGAGATTTCTTAACCAGAAGCATCCGATCAAGCTCTTCCTGAATTCCTGGCCCACAGAAGCTGTGAGAGATAATAAAATGATGGTTGTTTTAAGCCATTAAGTCTTGAGGTGATTAGTTATGTAGCAACAGTAACCAAAGCAATTTTAAATGCCAGTTATACTCAACAGATGTAGTACCAGTGATGTCTGCAATTAACTGAAGTGATGACAATATGAATAACTATAACCACGTTTGCACATACACAGGCACTGACAGCTATGTCATGTCAGCCTCCTGGCCAACAGCAATTGTGAGATGCCATATATTTTAAGATGGCTCCTAGTGAGAAAAAAATGTGCAGTTTAGTATTGAAGAAATGTGGTACTGTTGGTGTAGAGGGAGGGACAGAACCAAAAGGGTTGGGGAACTGGTTGGCAAGGTGACTTATTTTGGAAAAGCTTAATATTTTATAGTTAAGGGGGTACATGCTCATTTAGCAAGTAAATAAATAAATAAAAATCGAATGAGAAAAAAACCATTAAGACCATAAAATCACCATCCAGAGATAAACTTCCAGATTTCTAAATGTACATGGACACATGTATAGATATGTGGACATATGCTTTATAAATGAATTCATCCTTTACTGCAGCCTACGTTTTTCCCCACTCAGAAGTGTGCTGATTCGTGTTTCCACCTCAAAAGATAAAAAACTACAGCCTTAAATTTTAATGGTAGCCAAGTGTCTCATTTACTTGACCGATCACCTAGTGACGGACATTTTGTTGTGTTTTGTTTTTTCAGTTTTGCTTTTATCATTATTAAAACAACGGGCATGTTTACGCATTTTCCCCCTATGCTGTAACTATGTCTTTGTGGAGAATTTCTACATATGAGATCTTGGATTGAATGAGTTGTGCCATTATACTTGCGGTATGGATTGATAAAAACGCCTTCCAGAAAGATATCCATTCATACCCCTATCAGAAGTTTTGGAAAAATGCCAGTTTTTTTTTCCCCTTTGCCAGTGAAGGAGTTCAGAGCATGTCACCCCAAAATACGCAGATATGGCATATTGCTTATTTTGCATTAAAGGCACGTGAGAAACAGCAGAGGCAAGATGGGCATTCAGACCCTCCTTTTTATTCCTGAAAGCAGGAGATAAAACTCCCATGGGAAAGGTGTGATCTCTGTGCCAGGAAAGAGGAAGACGTTCTTATCACCAGAGACATGGAACTGAGACAGAAAGAACTCTGTACAAACAGACCTTGTTCAAATAATTCTTACCTTCCTTTACCCTCTCTACAGTGTTGTTACTTTTCCACAATTGCTTCTTTTTTTCAACCTAATATAAAAGCATGTAGGTTCTGCCATTTCTTTGGGTCTTCATTCCTTATGGGGGTTCCTGTGTCATGTAAAACTTAATTTAAATGTGTATACTTTTCTCCTGTTAATCTGTCTATGTCAGTTTAATTATCAGGCCCAGCCAACAATAGTAAGAGGGTGGAGGTAAAAATTTGCCTCCTCTAGACCAACCTTTGATTCACCTGATGCCAATCTTATGGTTTAAAAAGATTTGTTTTTTGTTGTTCTTTTTTTATTTTAGAAAATAATGAAACTGAACATCTTTTCATACTTTTCATCCATTTTAATTTGTTCTTTCATGAATTGATTATTCATAGTCTTTGACCATTTTTCTTTTTATAGTTGATTTGTAAGAGCTCTTCATCCTGTAGTAGTAATTCTTTGTCCATCCTGTGTGTTACTAGTTTTTTCTAAGTTTTTTCCACTTCTATAATTGTGTTATTTTGTTTTTGTTTTTGCTGCCAGGAAGTACTTAATTTCTATGTAAGTGCATTTTCTTTTATGGTTTCTGGCTTTGGTGTCAAGTTAGGAAAGACTTGTTGCACTTTATTGTTATTAAAAATGTGTACTCAGACTTCTGTTTCACTTTTGACATTTATTAAAAATTTTAATCTACCTGGAATTGAATTCATGAGATGTAATTTCTCCCTTAAGTTGCCAGTTGCCCCAAATTATTTAGTGAATAGCAAATCTTTCCCCTGTGATTTGAAATGCCACATTTATCATACACTTGTTGGAGGAGGTCATGGTGAGGACGTGACTACTAGTTGACCTGCAAGCTGGACCCCAGGCAATCAGAGACTTCTTGCCCCCTCCCCTATCCTCAGAATGTATGTACCACCTACTCTGCCCACCTAGAAGCCCTTCAAGGATACAGCTTTGAGAGAGTATTGTGTTGTTGAGACCATCTGGACTGTATGCATGACTGAACCCAGTTAAGGCTTCTGTATAAACTTTTAAGATTCTGGGGGGCAGGTGCAGAGAGCTACTCATCTTGCAGCCACCCATGGCAAGCATCGTTAAGTTCCCTTCCTTATTAAACCTGCCACCCACCAATAGGGAGTGGCTTGCCTCCTCATGGAGGGGTGGGGGGGACAGTTTCAAATGTCACCCAGGAAGCTCCTGAGTTTGCAAACCAACAACACTAAGCTTTCATAATACTTGAGTCTGTTTCTGTGATTTTCTATTCCCTCACTGCCCCGCTTCACAGTCTGTCTTTTCCTATGCCAATACCATCCATGTTGTTGCTGTTGTTGTTATTACTATTACTGCTAAATACAAGATGTTACTATCTAATAGGGAAAGTGCATGTCCCCTCCCTACCTCTCCTTTGTTATGGTCTTTGCAGATGAACTTGAAAGTGATTTTTGTCATGTTGGATTTTTATTGAAATTTCATATAATTTGTAGTCTATTTTAAAGAGAAGTGACATCTTTACAACACCAAATCTTTCTGTCCAGAAGCAAGGTATGTCTTTAAATTCATTTTTATTGAGGTATAATTGATAAAGCATTATATTAGTTTCAGGTGTACAACATAATGATTTGATATTTGTATACACTGTGAAATGATCACCACAGTTGTATGAATTCTTTATATATTTTGGATATTAAACCCTTACCAGATGTGTGATTTGCAAATATTTTCTCTTATGCAGTATGTTGCCTTTTAATTTTGTTGATTGCTGCATTTGTTGTGCAGAAGCTTTGTAATTTGATGTAGTCCCACTTTATTTTTGCTTTTGTTACTCTTGCTTTTAGTATGAGATTTAAAAATCATTGCCAAGACCTATGTATTTCAAGAAGCTTACTGACTATGTTTTATTCTAGAAGCTTTATGGTTTCAGGTCTTATGTTCAAGTCTTTAATCCATTTTGAGTTAATTTTTGTGCATTGGTAGAGTTTTATAACCTGTATTACTGTATATTTCTTTTCAGTTATTTGATTTTCTTTGTTTTTAGTTGTTGTAAACATGGTAGTTTTCTCACTAGTTATCACTGGTAAACGAAAAGACTGACTGCATTTTTGTATATTTATTTTAAAACTAGCTACCTTACTGATACTCTTAATAGTTCCAAAAGTTTTACAGTTTGTTTTCCTGGCGTTTATGAGTATAAAATTATATTAGCTGGAAATTATGATAATTTTGCATCCTCCCTTCAAGGATGGATACCTCTTATTTCACTTCCTTGATTAATTGCATTGTCTCAAATGTTCAGAATAGTACTAAATAATTGCGACGATCTAAGAAATCCTTATTTCTGACTCTAATGGAAACATTTCCATTATTTATCCACTAAATACTGGCCTTAAATTTTCAATATGTATTTATCTTATACATTCAGGCAATATCCATTCCATCCAACTTCACAAATTTTTTAAAAAATCAGGAAAAGATTTGGAATTAAATGTTTTTGGCAGCTAAAAGAGTATGTTAACTTATTTACTTATATCAAATTATCCTTGCAATCTAGAATGAATGACACTTATTCATGATCTACTATCCTTTCAGTGTCTTATCCAATTCTATTTACTAACATTTTGTTTAGGATGTTTTTTTGTTGACATTCATAAGTAAGATTGGTCAGTAGCTTTCTTTTAGTTTAGTAAGATTTGGCAATAGTGTAATGTTGTTTGTACCATGTATTTGGAATATTTCCTTTTCCTTTAAACTGTTCCAGGGCTCAGTAACAAAATTTATTCTGTATAGATGTTTAAAATTTGCTCACAAAATTATTCTATGAGGACTTTTTGATAAGTGGCTTTTAAAAGCTTTTTCATTTTCTTCTTTCTTTCAAGTTAAGAAAGACTTGTTTCAGTCTAATTTTATTAAAAGTGTTCACTCCTACTTTTGTATTGCTTTGTTAAAATTTTCTATTGTTAATTAATTTTGTGCCTGTTTTTCTTTAAATATATATATTATATTATATTTTGGGTTAAATACTAATTAAACATTTTATGCTAACATTTTGATAAAGAATGTATTTCAAGCAACACAAGTTGGACAACAATAACAAAATACTTGCCTGAGTTGGCCACAGCTGAGGTAAATTTTACCCAATGACAGTTATTCCAATTTCACAGTTGCATATTATTGTATAAGAATTGCCCAAGGAAGGGAAAAACAACAAATAACACACAAGGGAATCCCCATAAGGTTAACAGCTCATCTTTCAGCAGAAACTCTGCAAGCCAGAAGGGAGTGGCAGGACATATTTAAAGTGATGAAGGAGAAAAACCTACAACCAAGATTATCTACCCAGCAAGGATCTCATTTAGATTTGATGGAGAAATTAAAACCTTTACAGACAAGCAAAAGCTAAGAGAATTCAGCACCAACAAACCAACTTTACAACAAATGCTGAAGGAACTTCTCTAGGCAGGAAACACAAGAGAAGGAAAAGACCTACAATAACAAACCCAAAACAATTAAGAAAATGGGAATAGGAACATACATATCGATAATTACCTTAAATGTAAATGGATTAAATGCTTCAACCAAAAGACGTAGACTGGCTGAATGGATACAGAAACAAGACCTGTATATATGCTGTCTACAAGAGACCCACTTCAGACCTAGGGACACATACAGACTGAAAAGTGAGGGGATGGAAAAAGATATTCCATGAAAATGGAAATCAAAAGAAAGCTGGAATAGCAATTCTCATATCAGATAAAACAGACTTTAAAATAAAGACTATTAGAAGAGACAAGGACACTACATAATGATCAAGGGCTCGATCCAAGAAGAAGATATAACAATTGTAAATATTTATGCACCCAGCATAGGAGAACCTCAATACATAAAGTAAATGCTAACAGCCATAAAAGGGGAAATCAACAGTAACACAATCATAGTAGGGGACTTTAACACCCCACTTTCACCAATGGACAGATCATCCAAAATGAAAATAAATAAGGAAACACAAGCTTTAAATGACACATTAAACAAGATGGACTTAATTGATATTTATAGGACATTCCATCCAAAAACAACAGAATATACATTCTTCTCAAGTGCTCATGGAACATTCTCCAGGATAGATCATTTCTTGGGTCACAAATGAAGCCTTGGTAAATTTAAGAAAATTGAAATCGTATCAAGTATCTTTTCCGTCCACAACGCTATGAGACGAGGTTCCTTAAAAAACTAAAAATAGAACTACCATATGACCCAGCAATCCCACTACTGGTCATATACCCTGAGAAAACCATAATTAAAAAGAGTCATGTACCACAATGTTCATTGCAGCACTATTTACAATAGCCAGGACATGGAAGCAACCTAAGTGCCCATTGACAGATGATGAATAAAGAAGATGTGGCACATATATACAATGGAATATTACTCAGCCATAAAAAGAAACGAAATTGAGTTATTTGTAGTGAGGTGGATGGACCTAGAGTCTGTCATACAGAGTGAAGTAAGTCAAAAAGAGAAAAACAAATACCGTATGCTAACACATATATATGGAATCTAAGATAAAAAAAAAAAGGTCATGGAGAACCTAGGGGTAAGATGGGAATAAAGACACAGACCTACTAGAGAATGGACTTGAGGACATGGGGAGGGGGAAGGGTAAGCTGTGACAAAGTGAGAGAGTGGCATGGACATATATACACTACCAAACGTAAAATCGACAGCTAGTGAGAAGCAGCTGCATAGCACAGGGAGATCAGCTCGGTGCTTTGTGACCACCTAGAAGGATGGGATAGGGAGGGTGGGAGGGAGGGAGACGCAAGAGGGAAGAGATACGGGAACATATATATATATGTATAACTGATTCCCATTGTTATAAAGCAGAAACGAACCCACCATTGTAAAGCAATTATACTCCAATAAAGATGTTAAAAAAAAAGGGCAAGATCTTTACAACGATAAAGTGTTATTAAAAGTTGGTTATTGTATGTCAATAAAGTGTAATGCTGTAGATGAAAAAAAAAAAAAAGAATTGCCCAAGGTATGCAGGGCTCAAAAAAGCTTTTCCTCTTTTTGGAAATTAAAAAGAAAAATTCTCTTTATCTTTCTTTTTGGGATACATGAATATCTGTATGCCAGATTTTCCTATTTTCTTTCCTAAACCAAGAAGACAAACCAACCCTCTATGAAAGAATTTGTCTTCATGCAACAGCAAAACCTCATGGGCAATTTCATAAAGACCTGACTGACTTATGTGGGCAGACCTTAATGGCCTGGTGCTTCACGGAGGTTAAGAGATGTCCCAGTGTGGAGGAAAAGAGACACGAATAAAAGAGAGAGGACCAAGAATGGCTTCCACTGAAACTGAGATCTGAATTGACCATGACCAAAAGCAAATAAGCGACTGAAGGCTCACTAAGGATATGACACAAGTTTTCTTGCCATCCTATTGCAACTGAGGACACAGCGTTCTAGAAAACTCACACTGTATCTAAAGTTTCTGGAAGGATTTCCTCACTTATGATTAGATTCATCACCTAACTTTAACACTAGGCTGTGTGATGAGTGCTTTCTTGTGTTTGCTATTACTTATAATGTTGAAAACACAATTTCTGAAGCTGAAATGGAATGTTTATGATGTGAAAAGATTTTGTATCGGTCTTTAAATGACTGAAATACATAATTAGGGTTAAAATGCTTTTTAAAAATATATTTGGTCTAGGCATTTGGTTTAGGAAAATTATTGGAAATAAGGTAAAGATTTATGTACACATCAGTTTATCTCAACATTATTTCTGTAACATTTATAAAACCATCATCCAAAAGTGGTGCTATAAGTGAAGAAACACAGATGAGTAATAATAACAAAGGAACATAATTCAAAGAGAGTTCAAATTCTGTTTTAGGGTCCTTTGATTATAAGCAACAAAAAATAACTGTAGCTAACTTAGGCAGCAAAGGAATTTGTTGTAAGGATGTGGGTAGATTATGGATATGAAGGAAAAGTCGAATATCTAGTTCTTGTAAAAGACAGTTCCCAGGCTACGGTGGTCCCCCTCGCAGGAAGGAATGGTTCCTGCATTCCTTGGAAGGAAGGGTTATTACAGGGCACTGTCATCAGAATGAACCAGCCCCAAATGTTTTCCATCTTTTTGTCACTCTACTCAAGATTCAAATAATTGGGAAGGAAGGAGATTCCGAATAGCCTTACTTGGGCCCCGTCTACCATTTGGCCAAGAGAACACAGATACCTTGAGTAACAGTTTTATCAGGACTTCAGAGAATAGGAAGTGATAACAGAGACTAGCCATCTCTGGGACACAATAAACTACATTCTCAATTTCCCTTGCAGCTAGATGGGGGCTACCTGACTGAATTCTGGAAAACAGAACGGAGCAAAAGCGATGTACTCCACCTCCAGGTCTGGCCCATTAAACCTCCTGCCGAGCCCTTGGTGCTCTCTCTGCTTCCTTACCTCCAGGCAGGATGTAGAAGGACCAGTGCAAGTCTCGGAGACCCTGTGGGATGTCAGATCCACCATATGGAAGGAGTTGAGTTCCTGTGTCACCACCTGAAGTTCACCCACTGAACACCCCAAAGGACAGTGACATGAGCGAGTCCTAAACTTTAATGATGTTAAACCACTGAGATTTGGGGGCTGTTTGTTTCAGAAGCTAGGATTCCCTAATCCTAAAGGATGAATGTTGGGCAGGCAAAGAAACCCACCTGATTCACTTCAATTTCTGTACTTACATTTTAAGAACACAGTGAAGAGGCTACACAGACCACTGCAATACTTTTTACCTCCCACATCTCTTGTCCTCCAAAATTCTCAGAAAATCCCTCTTGCACTCCTAGCGCCCACACACCTCTTGTTCTTCAACTTCAGCTTCACCTCTTTCCTTCTCAATCTGCATCACAAAAGCTCAAAGACTCAACAGGCAAAATAGAGCTCCCCTCTGAGGGTGGGAGAGAGAGAGAAACAAAACAGCTGTCAAGTAATGGGGAAAGACTGGGAAAAGTCATACATTAAGAATACTGTAGGGCTTCCCTGGTGGCGCAGTGGTTGAGAGTCTGCCTGCCGATGCAGGGGACACGGGTTCGTGCCCCGGTCCAGGAAGATCCCACGTGCCGCGAAGCGGCTGGGCCCGTGAGCCATGGCCGCTGCGCCTGTGCGTCCGGAGCCTGTGCTCCGCAACGGGAGAGGCCACAACAGTGAGAGGCCCGCGTACCGCAAAAAAAAAAAAAAAAAAAGAATACTGTAATATTTATGACAGTGAAAATTTGGAAACCACCTAAATGTCAAACAATAGGAAAATGGTTAAATAAATTATGTCATACTTGTTACTGGTTATACAAACAAGATAGTCCCTATGCTCATGGAACTTATAGTCTAACAGCCATTAACAATAAACACGTTTTGGAAATATAGTTAATAATATGTTGGGCTGCACCCCGCAGGCCTACGAGGCCTGTGCTTGCCCAGCTTCAAGAACAAAGAAAGAGCTCGGAGTCAGCAACAGAGACATCAGTGATTTAATGGAGGGGGGAGCTTACACGTCTGAAGCAAGGTCCTGGAGCAACACCACCACGTGCAGCGAATGATGGGCAGGACGCGGCGGCAGTCTTTGCTGGGGGTTGGTGGGGGAGAGGTTACCAGTTATAAGGAGAATTGATGTCAGGTGGGCTCATTAGTTACCAGGGAAACTAGCAGAAGGGCACGCCCCTCCCGGCCCCTTTGATAAGAACAATCACCAGCTGGGGCCTGGGGCAAGTACATAGGAAGGTCAGTCAGGTGAGTAAGATATAGGAGAAGCAGGCCACTGGTCGGGCAGAGGATGTTCTGAGAGCGAGAGAACAGCCATCTTGAGTGGCCTGACCGTACATAATACAAAAAGAAAATTAATGGCACAATTTCAAGTGAAAACTTCCAGGTAAGAAGCTGCATTTGCATATATAGTAGTAAAATCCCAATTGAAGAAAAGCTTATATGTGTAAGTCCTTGTGTATGTATGTATACGTGTGTATACCAGACTGTTAAAGTGGTTATTACTGAATATTGACATTATAGATGATTTTTATTTCCTTTTTTATACTATTCTGTATTTTCAAAATGTTAATGATAAGTATTTTTTAATAGTAAGTGCGATTTACAGCCTATTCTTTTCCCTTTCCTTATAACTTTCTGCATAGAATGTATAACTGGAAAAAAGCATCAATTAATTCACAGTATTGATATCACTGTGTACTGAGAGACTGTCTGCAGAAGTGGCTTCCTAATTTAGTAGACTTTTGCCTCCAATAGATCTGTAGACCTGAATACATGTGTCTGTGTGTATGTGTGTGTGTGTATGTATTTATATCATAAATGGATTTTTACAACAAAATGGATTATTCCCGAAGTGCAGTTTGAATATGCTTTCCCAGACTGTCACCATGGACTCTAATGAGATTGAGCTTACCTGCCCTTCAAAATACAGGCACTAGAATTTCATCAGATGGCTTTTAAGCGAGCAAATTCATGTCCTTAAAGTATGGAGATGTAGTAACACTAGGCCATCCCGTTCAAATTTATTTAGTAAATTTGCTTTGCTTTCTTCTTGTCAATATGGAAATCTGTAGAGATATTAAAATGTAATTCATGTTATGCTTAAAGAAAATAACTGTTGCTCAATACAATACAAAGCCATTGAATGCTAACACCATGCCCCTCCTTGAACTACCAAACACCATTGAGAGGAGTGTGTGAATTATCAGAGGTGATTTTAATTTAGATTACTAAAAGATTTCCATAGATATAGAAGTTTGAGTTGATTAAACTTTAAACTTATCTGATTATAGCACTTATTATATTATGGTTGAAATTACAGGAAAGTACTTCAATTCATTGGATAATTATGAATGAATAGGGAAAGTACTTCAATTCATTGGATAATTATAAATGAATAGGGAAGGATATGACCTAGAAAATTTGTTCCAATTATTTAAGTGATAACTATATGAAGGAAATTAAGAAACTGAAGTTGTCTCAACGTATCAAATTGCCAGGCAGCAGCTTTGAAGATGAATGGCTTCATGGTGCCTATGATGCCTAATTATCTTCTGAGACGTTGTTTCCTTAGTTTAAGAGATAAAAAGATAAAGATAAAAACATGCAAATTCAACTAATAGAAAGGCTGACCTATTGAATATTATGTGTCTCTAGCTTATTTCCTTAGCTGTTTTTAGAGAAGTCCCCCAGCAAAAGTGTCATTAGGTGTCCTAAACAGATCTTCCTCACAGAGCTTTTCTTTGCAGCTATTCTGTAGTTAGCCTCCCTGATTAATGAGCATGATTAGTGGGCAGTTACACATTTAAAGCACTGACATCCACAGAGAGTGTTTAATAGTGATCCCTGTTTTCAACTTAAACTCAATCTGGGAGTTATGTTTCTTTCCCCAAAGCTAAGAAATGAAACTTCCTTTATGCTGTAAAATGAATCAGCACAGGGACGTGGACTAACGTGGGTAGAAGAGCTAGGGAGAGAGCATCTTTTGGGGGAAAACCCATTTAAATATTTTCTGCCTGTCCATGTGCTTAAGTTAACTGTATTGTAAAACTGTACATGGGTCTTGTTACAAATTGGGATTAGTCATTCTCATAAAATCGTTGGCATCTCCATAAAGGCATGTCTTAAAGAACTGTTCCATCTATTGTAACAGACAAATATCTGCTCTGTATGCTCACCCACTGTCTATAGACAGAGGAGAAGACAGTTTTAAAGCTCTTTCTTTAATTCACAATCACTGCTTCCCTAGCCAGTCTCCCATCAGTGAAGCAATGCTCAGCTCCCAGTGATAGCCTGATATTGAGCAATTTGTATGCTTACATTCCTAATATCTCTTGCTGTCATCTCTTCAGGCTTCATCCTTTTCTCAGATACCAGGGGGAAGTGAAGTTAGAAATCAATTGATAATGTCAAGCATGACTATAAGTTGGTTTCACAGAGATAGTAGGAAATAAAATTCTTAAATAATACAGGTCAGTGAGAGTATAAGATTGGCAACTTATATTCTTAGGGCAGAAGTAGCCTTCTTTCCTTCCTTCCTTCCTTCCTTTTCTTCCTTCTGTACCTTACCTTATTCTATATAGGACTTGAGAAAATTTCTATTCACTCATTCTAAGCCTTCCTAAACTGCATGGCTATAAAGAGGAGAGGTGTGCCACCTCTGTCTATTTTGGTATTTTATTTTCTCCAACACCTGTGGGAGGAAGAAGATGACTTATGTTCCTTCTGCACCTTAGTAGGGTCTATCCAGATTTAGGCTTGGCAAATCAACCAATACTTCATTGTTTCTTTAAACTGGCACTTTTAAGGCAAATTTATAATAACAGTTAAGTAGGATTTTTTTGGTTCCCCTCCTATTCGCTCAGAGTTTAAAATGAGTTATTTTAGGGCTTCCCTGGTGGCGCAGTGGTTGAGAGTCCGCCTGCCGATGCAGGGGACGCGGGTTCGTGACCCGTTCTGGGAAGATCCCACATGCCGCGGAGCGGCTGGGCCCGTGAGCCATGGCCGCTGAGCCTGCGCGTCCGGAGCCTGTGCTCCGCAGCGGGAGAGGCCACAACAGTGAGAGGCCCGTGTACCAAAAAAAAAAAAAACCCCACAAAAACAAAGTGAGGAATGAGGGCTTCCCTGGTGGCACAGTGGTTGAGAGTCTGCCTGCCGGTGCAGGGGACGCGGGTTCGTGCCCCGGTCCGGGAAGAACTCACATGCCGCGGAGTGGCTGGGCCCGTGAGCCATGGCCGCTGAGACTGTGCGTCCGGAGCCTGTGCTCCGCAGCGGGAGAGGCCACAGCAGTGAGAGGCCCGCGTATCGCAAAAAAAAAAAAAGAGTTATTTTATTTAAGCCCCCAAATAATCTTATCATTAAGATTTTATTATCTCCATTTTTCTCCTGTGGAGACACAGAGGCATAGAGAGATTAAGTCACTGGTCCAAGATCTCAGGAGTGATGGGAGCAGTGTTTAAACTGACTTGAAACTCAATGCTGTAAACCCCCAAACTCCCTCTGCACATACACTGTGAATTGTAATCAAAATGTGCTAAATATTTAAGCCAAACTTAGGGAGTTTCTGGTTAAATACTTGTAAAAGCATTTTTACTCCTCTTTCCTCCCTTAAAACTCACCTAAAAAAAAAAAACAAAAAAAACACACCTCACCTAAAGTGGCAAAAAGAATGAAAAACAGGGGGGAAAACCCCTTATATTCAATGAAACAATAAAATGGCCCCAACTGCAACCTGCCCCAAACTGCCCCAGATCTCTCTCAAATGTCCCAAACCTAAAGACTCATCCTATAATTCTTTAGATTCCCAGGATATCTTCTATGCTATGACAGGACACAGGTCCCTAAGTGAGGAATGCCCTATGGAGACCCAGGTTAATAGTTCTCACTGGCAGTGATGCCATCTGTAAAAGAAAAGTCTCACTGACATTCCTTTTTTTTTTTTTTTTTTTGCGAGTTTAATTCTCTTTTTTATTGAGATACAGTTGCTTTACAATATTATATAAATTTCAGGTGTACAAGATAGTGATTCACAATTTTTAAAGATTATACTCCATTTATAGTTATTATAAAATATTGGCCATATTCCCTGTACAGTATATCCTCGTAGCCTATTTATTTTAAACACAGTGGACTGTACCTCTCACATATGAGGAAACTCAGGTCCAGAGAGGTTAAAGTGTCGAAGTTTACCCTGGGAGTAAGGAAGTAAAAGGTAGAGCGGAGATCAGAGTCTAGGATATTCCTCTTGTCTAAATCCATCCAAACAGCAGCAGGATAAAGGAGAGCGGGGAAGCTGTTTTTCACCTACTCATAACCTAGAAAGGACTTGATGGACAGCGGCACTAACCCTCAGAGACAAAGGGGAGACATCCTCCCAGGGCAAAGCATTAGGTCTCCCACCTCTGGACCTGCCCTCTGGCAGATTTCAGCAACCACACCCTCCTCCTTCCACCTTGATGTCCCCGTCCGCACCGTCCCCCTCCCCACCGCTTCTCAGCTCCTGGTCTGAATCAGTTGGGGCTTCTGAATTCCTAGGAATGGCAAGAGGAAGCACTTGGGAAGGAGCAGAGCAGTCAGGGCTGTGATTTGAATCCTTCTTCAGCTTTTGGCTTTTCCATGTAGGTACTAGAAGTATGAGTCAGGAGGATAAATGTGCGTAATCAGAGCTTAATTGATTGTCTAACCAGTGGCACAGATCAGTTCTGAAATTCTGCAGTACTCAAGCTCTAAATCCCAATACTAGAGTTTCTTATACACTTAACTCTGCCTCCTACATAATTCTGAGTATGAGTCATCCCCTTTCTCCCTCTCCCAAGCATCCCTTTCAGTTACACATCTTTTGGTTCTAACTCATTTTGCCCCTGCCTATCCCTGGGTTTATTATTTACCAGCAGTTTTCATTACCATTTCAGTATTTCACTGGGGATGAGAAAATATTCCACTGTGATGCTGAACAACACTGAGCAGAAGTGTCAACCTCCATGAATTTTCACTCCACACGAAGGCTGGAGAAAGATAGAGGGGTCTGCCTGTAGCTGAAAGTGATGGGTCCACAGCAGGGGCTCTATATATTCCAATCTCTTTGGTAATCTGTATGTTTCATCAGCCAGGAATGTTGGCGATGAGCACCCTTTCAAAGTGGATGAAGGTGTCCAGATGGCTGTTTCCTTTCATTCTGATTAAAACTGTTAGCTTAACATATGCACCAGAGCTCCCAGCCCACCATATAAATTGAGATAGACTCAGTGAGACTGTGTCCACAGCCATGAACCTGAATTGACTCTGTGGATTGCTCTAGATCGCTCTCCCCTGTCCACATTATTCCTTAGCTAATAGTTGGCTCCATTTAAAGAAGACTCACTATTTCCATTTTAAAGGGTAGACAAAAATACATCACAAAAAGAATCAACCCCCAAAAATTACCAACAGAAAGGAAGAGTTCAGACAAATAAGTGTACATATTTTTAAAGAAATTACATTATGTTTTCCAAAAGAGAGCTCAAAGGGTTCTGTGAAGAGACTATAATACATCAAGCAGGAAATGAATAGTGTGTCAGTAGAATTTAGGGAAGAACTGCAAGGAAACAAAATCATTACAGAGATGAAGCACACTTCAGAAGTGACAAGAGTAAAGGACACAGTGCTGCAAACACAGCCAGAGGTAAAAGTGGTGAATAGGCTTGAGGAATCACAAAGACAAAAAGGAAAAGACAGAGATATTAAAAAGGGTATATGGGAATTCCCTGGTGGTCCAGTGGTTAGGACTCAGTGCTTTTACTGCTGAGGGCCCAGGTTCAGTTCCTGGTAGAAGAACTGAGATCCTACAGTGTGGTCAAAGAAAAAAAAGAAAAGAAAGGTATGAAAAAAAGAAAAGAAAGGTATAAAAAAAGTGGTCAGATTGGAAGACAGAGAAAGCATAATCAACAAAAGTAGAATTGATTTTCTGAAGAAGAGAACAATAAATGGAAGAGAAAAAGTATTCCAGCATATCATTTATGCATTCAAGGAGTATTGATTGCATACTTCCATAACTCTAGACATAAAGGAAAAATTATCGAGTAAAAATATAATAGAAGACAACTTTTTTGAACTAAATAAAAACATGAAGTTACAGATAAAAAAGACACAGTTTATCCTAGGAAGAGAAAAATAACAACCTTGATAGTTAAGGCACATCTAGGAGAAATTACTATATTTTAGGAATAAAGGAAATTCAGTGGTCAGAAAATTTAGATCTTATACAAGGGAAAAATACGTTTGATCCCAGCTTTCTTAACGGGACCAGTCAGTGTCTGAAGACAATGGAACAGTATCTACCAATATCAAGTGGCTTGGTTATGCAAGTGGAAAGGTGTAAAACAGACATTCTAAATCATGTGGTATCTGTGATCCAATGTTGAAAAATCTACAGGATGACAAAATGTAGTACATCAAGAGATAGATGATGATGTCATGATTTGTGGAGTAGTGGTTAAACTCATGGAATTAGAGACCAAACAGCTATGAGGAATATGACCACAGAACAGACTGTAATATTATAAACTTTGACAATGTAAAATAATTATGTAACTAATAAAAAGTGGGAATTGAGGGAGGGATGGTGGGAGAAAGTATGGTGTTAATTTCCATATCTTTCAAGAAGGGAACGACTAGGCATTAACTAAACTTAAAATAAGTAATTAAGAAAGAATCTTAGCATAGTTTAAAAAAATAACTCTATGTCTTTTTGTTTGGGTTCCTTTTTATAAATTAACTCTCAGAAATATTGATTTGAGATTTAGTAATTTTTCAGTTCTTTGGTAACTTCCGGCAAATTTCAAGAACACTGAATTTATAGTGAAAAATTTTATCTTGCTTAAGAGATAGGTTTTAACATGATCCCAGAATGTGAATAGTACATGTAATCAAAATTTTCTTTGAAAATCTCAGAAAGTGTGTGGCAGTGAAGGCCACTTTTGCTTAGTAAGTTCAGCACGGCCAATTTAATCTCCAGCTTTGGAAGAAATCATTGTTTCCTCATTAGAGTACTAGGTAAGGTAGTAAGTTTGTGTCTGAAGGCATATTATGCGAACAGTATGTCCTCTTGAATGCCAAAGCTCGTATTCAGTTCAGCGAGATACTTGCACTACGGAGGTACATTGTCCTTGACTGTGAATGAGGAACAGATAGAAATGTCTCTCATGCTCCTTAAGTGAAAGGGAAGGTAAGTTGAAATGTCTGTACTATGTAAATTTTTAATTTTCCTCTCTGTCTCTTTCTCTCTCTTTATATAAGTGTATGGTTGTATATGTGTAAGTTAAAGAAATGCTTAGTGTTGACTTTAAAAAAAAGCGTTAAGATCTGTGAGTTTAAGTTTTATTCAGGGTCTTGCTGAGGACTAGAGCCTGAGAGTCAGCTACTCAGTAGCTCTGAGGAAACTGCTCCAAGAAGGTAGGGGAGGAACAAGTTTCTACATGAGTTTTGGTTAGGAAATTCATGCAGTCAAGCATACATCTTAGTAAAAGATTGCTGCTGATCGTGAGGAACAGATATCTCAGATGAATGATTTTAGTGCTTTTCTGTGTATGGGAAGATGTGAGAATCTGGGGTCATTGAAATTCTTCCTGAAGTATGCATCTAACTATTGAAGGGCTTGCTTCTCAGGAAGCACAGAGTGCCTCGTCGTGTTTTTCATCCTGAATTCCTTTCTGGGTTTGCTGTCGGTGGTCAGCTGCAGTGGGTTCTGACTTAGCCCTTGTAGAACTGAGTGGTGAGTAATGTTCTCTGTCTTAGCAATCTTAATTTTTGCTGTATCCACATTAGATAATGTGACTCCATGGAAATATTTTAATGAAAACAGCAGGTAGAGTAAGTTCATTTTGCAAAAGTTTTCTTTCTTTCACTCTCTCTTCCTCCCCTCCCTCCCTCCCTTCTTTCCTTCCTTCCTTCCTTTGTCTTTTATTTTTGCTTGCTTGCTTGCTTGCTTCCTCTTTCTATCTTTTATCTATTTGTTTTGTATCTGTGTACATCCTTCTGTTCATCCAACCATGCATGCAGTTATGTGTGTGACATATATGTGTATGTGTGTGTGTGTACTTAGATGTGTGTGCTTGTATATATATATATATATGTTTATATATATATGTGTATATATAGATAGATATAGATATAGACATATCTGATTTACCTGAAATGATGTCTACAATGTGGTAGCAATGCTAATCTCCAGTAGGTGGGATTTGGGTACTTTTTTATCGTCTTTTTTTCTACCATTCAGTATTTCTAGAATTCTTTCATGAGAATGTATACATTTATGGAACTATTAGTCATTCTTTTCTACTCTCTATACATAAAGAATTATACAAAATTGACTCCTAACGTGTTATGCCATTATATCTACAGGTAGACCTGCACAAACGCTGCATTTTGTACTTAGATCCATAGGGAGCTGGCAAAAGCTGATGAGCCAAAGAACAGGGTCTTGGTGTCTCTCCGTACTCCATCTCTTCACCTGTTAGCCATTTCTGCTGGTTTCTCCTTTGGAGCAATCAGTTCGCAAAGATTTACTGATTGTGCTGCTCCTTGGGCTGTCATCTTGGAGGCAACCTGCTCTCACTGGGGACCATTCGCTGTCTGCTTGTCGTTATCAGCTTTCTAATCTTCTCTTTGTTCCCTCACTTTCTTCTTTCACTTTGCTTTTATGCTGCTCTCTGCTTCTTTCCTCCCTGCTTTCCTTCCTTTTCTCCCTACTCTTTCTATGATGCCATGCATTCTGTGCTATGGCCTCGATTTATTTCATTTGGACTTTCTTTTCTATTTTCTCACTCATGGGGTGGGGCTCTTCATGGCACTCCTAAGGGTAGTTTGTTATTTTGCCCAGGAGGAACTGATATAGTGGACTCTGCCATCAGTCTATCTCTTTCCAAAAAAGCACTCTCTATCCTGGTTCTCAGGAACAACTGAAAGCGTCTTTAGTAGAAGCTACAGGACATGGGATCAAGGAAGAAAGGCAAATCGATTCCCTGGAATGCCGCCAAACATTCTTATCCCAGGTGCAGGCATTGCCCAGGGAAAAGAGAATCAGATTTGAGAACATTATGCTGTAGTCCTATTTCCTTCATCTTTCTTCTTAGGCATATACATGTGTATCTGACTCACTTTACACCTAAAACTAACACAACATTGTAAATCAACTATACTCCAATATAAAATAAAAATTCAAAACACTAAACAAAACAAAACATTGTATCTTAAACATATTGTTTCTCCCTTCTTATCTCTGCTCTCTCTTCCATGAATTCCCAACAGACATTTTTGGAACTCATGTAATTTTTCTTGCCTCTTTACTTTTTCATGTTTTTATCTCTTTATTTCTTTGTGCTGTTTTTTTTTAATTATTATTTTGCGGTACGCGGGCCCCTCACCGCCGCGGAGCACAGGCCCTGGACGCGCAGGCCCAGCGGCCATGGCCCACGGGCCCAGCCGTTCCGCGGCATGTGGGATCCCCCTGGACCGGGGCACGAACCCATGTCCCCTGCATCGGCAGGCGGACTCCCAACCACTGCGCCACCAGGGCCCTCTGTGTGCTGTTTTATGTGAGACTCATCTGGGGAAGCATCAGCATTCAAGCTAATGTGGTTTTTGGGAGTGTTCATTTCCTCGCAGGCTGTCGGGCTGAGGGCCTCAATTTCTTTTCAGCTTTGGCCAGAGGCTACCTTCAGCTCCTTCTTGCCTGGCCCTTTCCATATGGCAGCTCACAATATGGCAGATTTCTTCTTCAAAGAAAGCAACAGAGAGAGAGACTCCTGGTAAGATGGGATAGTTTTATGTACACACCGTCACCTACATTCTGTTACCTTTGGCATGTTCTCTTGATTAAAATCAAGTCACAGGACCCACCCACAGAAAGCATGGGAATCATGGGCTCACCCTAGATTCTGTCTGTCACAGTGTACACACTAAAGTGCATACCTCTATAATTTAATGCAAGATGAACCCACATAACCACTAAAAATAGAATGTTGCCTGTACCCTTTAAGTTCTTTTGTACCCCTTCCCAATCATTTTTTCCCTTCTCCCTAACGATAACTACTCTGTAAAACTACCTCATTTTTTCAAAGAAAACATATTTATTTATATTCCACCTAGGAGTGCATCCCTAAACAGTATGGATCAGTATGGGCTATTTTATTTATTATTTTGTTCGACTTCTGATTTATTTTAAGGATACAGAAAAAGAACTTAAAACTTTTATTCCCACTAGTCCCCTACTGCCAGGCATAACATCTTCCAGACACAACATGAGGGAATTCACTCATGCATAATAACTTTTTTTCATTATGACCACTGCATCTTCCTGACCCCAGCAGCTCTACGTGGCACATGATACTGCAGCATGAGCAGTGTAATTTATTTCTTCCCCATATTACATTGAGGTATATACACTCTTTTTTTTTTTTTTTTTTATTCGGTACGCGGGCCTCTCACTGTTGTGGCCTCTCCCGTTGTGGAGCACAGGCTCCGGACGCGCAGGCTCAGCAGCCATGGCTCACGGGCCCAGCCACTTCGCGACATGTGGGATCTTCCCAGACCGGGGCACGAACCCGCATCCCCTGCATCGGCAGGCGGACTCTCAACCACTGTGCCACCAGGGAAGCCCGAGGTATATACACTCTTATCGGTCAGTTTGTCCTGTTGGTTTGTGTAGATGTTAAAGTTCTCTATGCTTTGTTCTCTTACAAGTGTTAACTAGAACACTTTTGATAGGGTCAGAACTCAATCTTTTTTTTTTTTCTTTATTGAAGTATAGTTGATTTACAATGTTGTGTTAGTTTCAGGTGTACAGCAAAGTGATTCAGTTATATGTATGTATATATTCTTTTTCAGATTCTTTTGCATTATGGGTTATTACAAGGTATTGGATATAGTTCCCTGTGCTATTCAGTAGGTTCTTGTTATTTATCTGTTTTACATATAGTAGTGTGTATCTGCTAATCCCAAACTCCTAATATACCCCCTCCCTCGTTTTCCCCTTTGGTAACTGTAAGATTTTTTTCTATGTCTGTGAGTCTGTTTCTGTTTTGTAAATAAGTTCATTTGTATCATTTTTAAGATTCCAAAGAAGTGATATCATATGATATTTATCTTTCTCCCTCTGACTTACTTCACTTAGCATGATATTATTCAGCCATAAAAAAGAATGAAATAATGCCATTTGCAGCAGTATGGATGGACCTAGAAATTATCACACTGAAAATCAGCTATTTTAAATGCAACCATCTTTTTTAAAGTGTTCCAGGTTTGCTTTATCTAGCTCAACATTAGGTCTGTGAGATTCACCTAGGTTCAGTGTGTAGCTTTATCTTGTTCGTTTTTATTGTGTTATAATAGTTCATTGTATGAACACATCACACTTTGTCAAGTTTACTATTGATGGACATTGGCTTATTCCAGTTTGAAGCAACTGTAAATAATGGTGCAAGGAACATTCTTGCACTATGTGTACGCTTACACTCATTTATGTGAGATATCTATCTAGAAATGGAATTCCTGGGTCATAAGGTCTGCATATTTTCAATTTTAGTAGTTATGTTGAACTGTTTTCCAGAGTGGTTCTTCCAATTTATACCCTCCACCAGTAGTGGGTGAGAATTCCTTTTGCTTCCCATCCTGACCCATAGCTTGTATTGTCAAGTTTTTTTAAAAAATTGTTTTTACTTTTAGCCCTTCTAGTAGGTATATAGTAGTACCTCATGTGACTTTAATTTGCATTTCTCTGATCATCAATGAGGTTTCATGTGTTTGTATATGGTTATCAGCATTTTGGATAGACTTTTCATATAGCACCCGTTCAAATTTCTTGTTCATTTTTCCGTTGAGTCATCTGACGTTTTCTCATTCATTTGTAGGGATAATTTTCTTTTTAAATGTCCATTAGACATGAGCACTTTGTCAGTTATAAATAATATTAAGAACTTCTCCCACTCCATGGGTTATCTTCTTACTATCTTAAAGGTGTCTTGATTTTAATTTATTCAAATTTGTCAGAGTTTTCCTTGATAGTTACCATTTTGTGTGTCAGGTTTAAGAAGTCTTTCCTTTTCCTTAAACCATGAAAATACTCTCTTCATTACCTTCTAGGAGCTTTATTTTTGGCCTTTGCATTTAGATCTACAATTTACCTCGAAATCATTTTTCTGTATGGTGTGAATTAGGGGGTTATGTTTCTTTTATTATAAATGGATTTACAATTGTGCTGGGACCATTTATTGTAAGTAATATCCTTTCCCCACTACTCTGCCATGTTATCTTTGTCATAAATCAAATCTCCATAAGTGTATGGGTCTGTTTCTGGGCTCTCTATACTTATACTTTCTGCTCTTTCTATCTTTTCATCAATACTGCAGTCTAATTTTTTAAAATAAGCTTTATTTTTTAGAGCAGTTTTAGGTTCTTAGCACAACTGAGTGGAAAGAACAGAGATTTCCCATATACCCCTTGGCCCTCACACATGCATAGCCTCCCCTATTATCAACATCTCCTACTACAGTGGTACATTTGTTACAATTGATGAACCTACACTGATACATTATTATTAACTAAAGTCCATAGTTTACATTAAGGTTCATTCTATGTGTTGTATAGGTCTATGGATTTTGACAAATGCATAAAGTTATGTATCTACCCTATAGTATCATACAGAATAGTTTCACTGACCTAAAAATTCCCTGTGCTCCACCAATTCATCCTTTTTTCCTTCCCACCCCAAGCCCTAGGAAACCACTGATCCTTTTGCTGTCTCCATAGTTTTACCTTTTCCAGAATATCATATGGTATGGAATCCCACAGTACGTTTATTGCAGGGCCAAGAAAGGAGAATGGGTGGCTCATGCTCAAAAGACCTGAACGCCCCAGTGGGTTTCAGGGAAGAAGGTTTTATAGGCAAATTTTGGGTTGCAGGGAGTCTAACTCTCCTCTGACTGGTTGGTCGTGAGGTAACAGGGTGGTGTTCCAGGAATCTCAATCATTAGCCTTCTAGTTCCAACCAGTTTGGGGTCCATGTTCTTGTGTTTAGCCTGTAGTTACCAACCTCCACCTGGGTGGGGGCCATAGTTCCTGTAAAAGAACTCAGAGGTATGTATCACATTGCTATGAACACCTGCCAAAGAGAAACTAGGACCCCGCCCCACCGCTGCATTATCATTTCTCTGTGTTCCCTCACTCCTCTAGTTGCTAACTGTTTGAACCTGCCCTTTGTAACTCAGAGAAGGTCTAGGAGGCTGAAGCCTTTTCCCTACAAACAAGAAATGGGGAGCACAGAAAGGCCTTCATATATACTTGGGAGGGCCCCATAGGGTCCTACATGGTTTCAGAATCATAAAATGAATTGGGTCGTGTTCACACTTTGTGTATATTCTTTGATAATATTTTCCTGTGAGCCAACTTTCTGTGAGCCTTGTGGGGTTACAAGGTTTTTAATTACAGAGTCAGACTTTTAAATTGTTAGTAGACTGCAAATTTACTATACCTTCTGTATCAGTTTTTGTAAGTCTTATTTTATAGGAATTTATTTAATTCATCTCTTAAAAAAAATTTTTTTTTAATTTCTTTATTTTTTGGCTGTGTTGGGTTTTCATTGCTTGCTCTAGTTGTGGTGAGTGGGGACTACTCTTCACTGCAGTGCACGGGCTTCTCATTGTGGTAGCTTCTCTTGTTGCAGAGCAAGGGCTGTAGGTGTGCGGGCTTCAGTAGTTGTGGCTCGCGGGCTCTAGAGTGCAGGCTCAGTAGTTGTGGCGTATGGGCTTAGCTGCTCCGCGGCATGTGGGATCTTCCCAGACCAGGGCTTGAACCCGTGTCCCCTGCATTGGCAGGCAGACTCCTAACCACTGCACCACCAGGGAAGTCCCTATCTCTTTTTTTTTTTTTTTTAGTTGACTAATATCTCCAAGAGTTGATAAGTTTATTCCTTTTTTTAAAGCACACACATTTTGGCTTGGTTGATATTTTCTATTGTATGTATTATTTCTAGTTCATTAATTTTGTTATCTTCTATCTTCTATTTATCTTCATTTGGTAGGTTTTTGTAATTTCTTGAGATGGATGTTAGGATGTTTATCTCATTGATTTTCAGTCTTTCCTCTTTTCTAATGCATGCTTTAAAATTATAAATTTGCCTCTAGTTGTTTTTCATAAGTTTTGATATGTCATTTAAAAAACAATTTACATACCTTCAAATTTCCATTTGAATTTTTTTTCTTTGACTCCGAGGTTACTGAAAAGTGGTATTTCTGAAGTTGCAAACAAATGAGGATTCTCTCTTATCTTTTTGTTATGGATTTCTTTGTGGAAATAATTGTTTGCAAAAATAACATTAGGTGATAGTATCTTCCTCCAGTGAAGATCTAAGTTTGTTTTTGCTAGGCATCTGGGGACGTAGGAATCCAGGATAAGCTTCAGAGGTTGATATGATTCGAAGCTGAGCTGCAGGCTCTGTGAAAGCCTATTGATTTCTAGGAAACTCCTACTCCTTGAGTGTAGCTCCTCAGGCCCTAGAACAAAGCTAGGGGCATTCACCGGTCTTCACCTTTGGCATGCCCTGGACTTAACTACCTAGCTCTTTTAGACCATTTTGCTCCCACCTCTCAGTTTTCTCCTGGAATGGGCAAACACTCATAGCAGAACAGCATCCTCCAACACTCTTGGACCACCAATTATCCCAGAATCTTTGCATCACACTCCTCAATATCCTGTGAGCTCTCCAGTGTTCCTAAGCAGATGTGTTTGACATTCCACCCTGCTTCTCTAATTGTCCCTGGTGGAAAGGTTTGTCTGTTTTCCTTAGTCTGTAATTATTGAAAGTGGAAATTTTATTTAGTTCTATTTATGTCAGGTCAATTTTGATAGTAACTTGTTCTTGTCTTATACTTAAGAAGAAGCCTCTTCTATTTCTTTAAATATATTAAACATACTTATTTTGTATTCTGTATCTGATAATTCCAATACCTGAAGTTTTGTGGATTTGATTCTATAGGGTTTTTTTTTTTCCCCCAGTTGTTGAATTTTTACTATAGTGTCTTCTTACCTCATAAGATTAGGGATTTTTTTCATTGTGTGCTCAATTTCCTGGGAACTTTATCTTAAATTCTTTGAGTCCTCTGCCTAAAATATGTTAATACAGAAAGGATTTTCTTTTGCTAATGCCATGTTCCTGGGGGCATAACAAACCTAAACCACTTTAAACTAAAATTTTAGTTTAGGCTTTCCTGGGCCACACAGGCTACTTGAGTTTTAGCCCCAATTTGCCTGGTTATGAACTTATGATTAAGAATTCTAAGGAGCCTTTTCCCCAACTATTTCCACGGCCAAGGCCAAGGGAGTCAGGCATTCCTGTCCTCTCCTTCAAGGGTGAAAATCCTTGGTGGGGGGAGCGGTTCCAGGTCTCTGACTGACCTCTTATCTTATTCTCATAGGTTTGTTTCCAGCCTCCTTATGCCTGTTAAATCCCAGCTCTAGACCTCCCAGGATTAATGGTAGATTGGTGCTTACTTTTGACCTGTATTTCTTCTTTCCCCACAAGCTCAGCTATAAATTTTTAAAGGTTTTAAAAGATTTCATCCAGAATTTTAAGTTTTAGGGCTGTTTCAGGAGCAGTGTCCATAAAAATCTGCCCACTGATCAGAAGTCTCTCCCCTTGTCATTCTATACTTTGTGATTCTAAAATGACTTTGTTACTGATTATTACATTATGGTTATGCTTGTTACACAACACTCCTTCCCTATCTACATTTGCCTGGGGTCTATAGGAGTCCAATACATTTTGACCAAAAGGAGGGGGGTACAGCCATTAGTCTGGATGTTTATATATCACACAGGTCACACATTTAGGTGACTGATTAGATCCTTCATCACTAAAATGTGCAGTGCTGTTTAGATACATCAGTAGTTTGCATGTCCTGATTTGCTGCTATCATTTTAGATATATCAATAAATATGAATAATTCATTTATTTTGATTTTGGTGCATCTTGTCATCTCACTGCTGCTCTTTCTTTTCTGTAAATATGCCAAGAGGGGAGGCATTATTTTAGAACTAGATGTTAGTATAAGAGTATGGCTAAGCTACCGTGGCATGAAATTCTGATTATAATCAATTCCTTTCTTGGCATATTCTCCTGAGGATGGGATTACATAGCAGAGGACATTAGCATCACCACTTACACTGATTCATCTATTTTGGAGCATTAAGAAAAATGCAGAATCCAAAGAATAATTTGGAATTGTTAAGGAGTTTACTTACTGGGTGATTTCTGTTACAATGTTTTAATCCCATTTTATCCACAAGGAATCTCATACTAGTAATCAAATGACTTACTGATTTATTGAGAAGTACCATAAACTAGGAGAAAATAGAAGCAAACCCATTAGTTCTTAGGGATCAACCAAGCTTCTTCCTAGAATTTTGTTCATATAGTTTCTAAATAATGAGAGATGTGCTCAGTTCACAGCAGCGAGGCCCATGACGTGTATTTCTCTGTTTGTTCTACACGTTGAAATAAAATGGAGGACTTACCTGGTAGCGCAGTGGTTAAGAATCCACCTGCCAATGCAGAGGACACGGGTTCGAGCCCTGGTCTGGGAAGATCCCACATGCTGCAGAGCAACACAGCCCGTGCGCCACAGCTACTGGCCCGTGAGCCACAACTACTGAGCCTACATGCCACAACTACTGAAGCCCGCGTGCCTAGGGCTCGTGCTCCGCAACAAGAGAAGCCACGACAATGAGAAGCCCGTACACCACAATGAAGAGTTGCCCCCGCTCGCCGCAACTAGAGAAAGCCCTCATGCAGCAAAGAAGACCCAATGCAGCCAAAAATAAAATATAAATAAATAAATAAAATGGAAACATATTCAGTAACATCCATCTGAGGTCAACAAAGCACAATGAGCAGAAGACCTAAATAGACATTTCTCCAAGGAAGATATACAGACTGCCAAGAAACACATGAAATGATGCTCAACATCACGAATCATTAGAGAAATGCAAATCAAAACCACAATGAGGTATCACCTCACACCAGTCAGAATGGCCATCATCAAAAAATCTACAAACAATAAATGCTGGAGAGGGTGTGGAGAAAAGGGAACCCTCTTGCACTGTTGGTGGGAATGTAAATTGATACAGCCACTATGGAGAACAGTATGGAGGTTCCTCAAAAAACTAAAAATAGAACTACCATATGACCCAGAAATCCCACTACTGGGCATATACCCTGAGAAAACCATAATTCAAAAAGACACATGCACCCAAATGTTCATTGCAGCACTATTTACAATAGCCAGGACATGGAAGCAACCTAAGTGTCCATCGACAGATGAATGGATAAAGAAGATGTGGCACATATATACAATGGAATATTACTCAGCCATAAAAAGAAACGAAATTGAGTTATTTGTAGTGAGGTGGATGGATTTAGAGTCTGTCACACAGAGTGAAGTAAGTCAGAAAGAGAAAAACAAATACTGTATGCTAACACATAGATATGGAATCTAAAAAAAGATTCTGATGAACCTAGGGGCAGGACAGAAATAAAGACACAGACGTAGAGAATGGACTTGAGGACATGGGAGGGGGAAGGGTAAGCTGGGACGAAGTGAGAGAGTAGAACTGACATATATACACTACCAAACGTAAAATAGCTAGTGGGAAGCAGCCATATAGCACAGGGAGATCAGCTTGGTGCTTTGTGACCACCTAGAGGGGTGGGATAGAGAGGGTGGGAGGGAGACGCAAGAAGGAGGAGATATGGGGATATATGTATATGTATAGCTGATTCACTTTGTTATAAAGCAGAAATTAACACACCATTGTAAAGCAACTATACTCCAATAAAGATGTTTTTAAAAAAGTAAACATTTAAAATAAAATTTGAAAAAGGAAAAAAAAAGCACAATGAGCACTAGAACAAATTTGTTATTGTTCTGAGCTCACTAGTTTCCACAAATATTATCCTCCTTATATGAAAATGAGACCATAGTAATTCACCTTAAGAAGGAGGTGAGGGATTGGGGATTATATTCAGGAATGAAGATAGATTTGGCTCAGACCACCCACGCTCTGCTGGTTGAACTAGCCCACACTTCCTCTGATGATGATAATAAGAAGAGTAACAATTAAACAGACTTACGTTACTGTAGCATTTTGTAATGTGCAAAGAGGTTTTTTTTTTTTTTTTTGCCGTACGCGGGCCTCTCACTGTTGTGGCCTCTCCCGTTGCAGAGCACAGGCTCCGGACGCGCAGGCTCAGCGGCCATGGCTCACGGGCTCAACCGCTCCGCGGCATGTGGGATCTTCCCGGACCGGGGCACGAACCCGCATCCCCTGCATCGGCAGGCGGACTCTCAAACACTGCGCCACCAGGGAAGCCCACAAAGGGATTTTTATTTACCTTCTCTTAATCTGATCCTACCAAGAGCCCCTTGAAGTTGAAGAGGCAAGGATTATGAATTCCTCCTTTTACAAAGGAGGAAACCAAGGCTTAGGGAGATTCCATGACACACCTGAGACTGAAATCCAAATATCCTGATTCTCAGCAGAGTGTCCTGTCCCTCCACCAGTCTAGTGATTTGGCAGGACTCTTGCTGCTGCAGGAGTAGAATGCAAACAAAACTAAGGGAGCGTTTTGGCCACATGACCTTGACGTGGTCTGTGACATGATTCCCTGACACTCTTATGTTATGAACTTCCTGGGGATTCTCATGTTATAACCTCTCTGTGCTTCACCAATACCTTGAGCCTTAATTATTTTGGAATAAAACAAACACATCAACAACTTTTCCTAGAAGGTATTTGGTGAATGCAATGAGTGGAGGGTTTGGAAAAGTGAGAGGGAGGGATGCTTTGGAAGATTTTTCTTTTATCTTTTGTTTATTTCTGTTATTAATCCAGTTAATCTTGTTTCCTTGCTTCTCAATGGTATGAAGTTCTCTGGAATATTCCTCCTGTTTCTTGTCTCTCTCTCTCTTTTTTTTTTATCCTGCTGTTGGTTGACAGTGGATGGAGGTGGCCGACATCCTGGAGCACAGTGAAGTGACAAATAGTATTTCCTGAAGAAACTTTAGCCACGTGATGTGAGGGTTTGACATCTTTTCCTTCTCTTGTATGAAGATATAAGCTCTCCCGTCATTGACTTTTCTAAGCCCTTTTCGGGTTTTGCCTTACTTGTCTATGTCCAAGAGGAGATTAGCTTCCTGACACATTAACTTAGGAATTGTCCATTAGAGGGATTCAGAGTGGCAACAGAAGACAGCACCCAGACACTCATCAGACTATTGATTTAGCATGTTTGAACCAAATGTTTCCAGTTCTCATTGAATTTGTTTTCTTTTTTTCTTTTATTTTCTTTTCTCTTTCTTCCTTTTTTTTTTTTTTTTTTTAAATAATAGTGGGTTCTTCTCTTTTTCAACTACCATATCCAACCTGTATGGCCCATCTTTTCAAGGATGTATTTCCATTCCCGTCTCTGGAGCCCACTGCCTTTGCCCTGGTTCAGGCTTGTGCAGTTCTCAAATGCATCAGTCCATCAACGTTCTAACGGGTCTCTTTGCCTTCATTTTGGCTCCTCTCCCACCTGCCCTTCCTTGTGCTCTCCAAGAGGGATTGTTATAAAATGCAGTTCTTATCATGGTATTCCCTATTCAGACTCTTTCACCATCGTCTCCTTATAATTTTCACTAGTTTAGCACAGAAGACTTTCCAGATGTTGGCTCTTACTTCCTTTAGAGCTTCATTTCTCACTCAGGTACCCTGTGTCCAGACAAACTAAATCACTTGCAGTTGCCTGAAGATGCCATGGTATTTGCTGCCTGTGACCTTCATATCTGTGCAGTTCCATGTCCCTTACGTCCTTGTCCACCTCATGCACCTGGCTGGCTTTCTCACATCCTCGCAACTCCAGAGAAGCCTGGTTTTCTCTGGCTAGCTTCCCCTGCCTCTTCTCTCCCCCAGCCAGCTTAGATGCCACCACTTTCACCTGCCGTCCAGCCTCACTTGTCCCACAGCACATGTCGCCTAGGACTCTAGTCACCTGTGAACTTGTCTGTCTTTCCCACGAACCTGTAGATTCTTTTTTTTAAAATATATTTTATTATTTATTTATTTATTTAATTTATTTATTTTTGGCTGTATTGGCTCTTTGTTGTTGGGTCTTCGTTGCTGTGCACGGGCTTTCTCTAGTTGCGGTGAGTGGGGGCTATCCTTTGTTGTGGTGCACGGGCTTCACATTAAGGTTGCTTCTCTTGTGGCGGAGCACGGGCTCTAAGTGCACGGGCTTCAGTAGTTGTGGCTCGCGGGCTCTAGAGCTCAGGCTCAGTAGTTGTGGCTTGCAAGCTTAGTTGCTCCGTGGCATGTGGGATCTTCCCGGACCAGGGCTCGAACCCGTGTCCCCTGCATTGGCAGGCAGATTCTTAACCACTGCGCCACCAGGGAAGTCCTGAACCTGTAGATTCTTGAAGGAAGGAGCTGTGTCTTATTTGACTTGGCATCTGTAGTAACTCTCTAGGTTCTTTTACATGATAGGCACTTAAAGATTGAGAATGAGCAAAAAATGACCCCAGAGATATCCTGGAGAAGTTACGTTAATTGTGCCATGTCAGGGGTAACCCTGCTGCACACCCAGGTGCTGGACTGATTCTAGAACTTTCACAGTCAAGGATGATGTGGCAGTGTGGGCATGAGAACTAGTTCAGCTCCTGCCTGTTTATGCCAAGTGGCTGCCCACGTGTTATGACTCAGGGACAAGCAGGGTCTCTCTCCCTCCTGCTAGCTCCAGATGCCTGGAACTGTGCTGTGAATGCAATATTTCCCCAGGAGAGTCATTGCCCCATTAAGATTTCATCTTTAAATGTCAAATACAACCTAAGTATGAGTGGCCATAAAGGTGTTCATACCGATTCTTTAGACAACTGAACTAGAGAGAGACTCCTTGAAAAAGTAATCCCTAATGCCACACAACTAACAGTGACATCTGGGCTAGAACCTCAGTGTCTTGGCCTTCTGTTCGGGTGTTCCCTATGATATGATTCTGCTGTCCTTCTCAGTTCTATGTGTGGAAGTATGACCTAGCATGGTGACTGCAGTGGGCTCCGTACTTCTGAGTCAGAAGGTCTGTGCAGATTTGGGAATCTCCATTCAGCATCACGCTCTGGGAAATTTTGATGCAGGTTGGAGGTGTAAAACTAAGCTTATGAGAGGGAAGAAGTTCCCTCCCAGGATTAATCCCCTCTCAGGTAGTTTGTGCATCTATTGGGTAACTTATGTCTGCCAGGTAGGCTTATAGGGGTAGAAATATGTGAGAAGGGCAAGGATTATCATCTGCTGCCTTGTGCTTTTTATGTAAAATGTTATTTATTTACTTTTTTTTTAAAAAGAGCAGAATTGGGCTCTACCATCTACTTGGAAACAGTAGAAGTAAGTAAGTGGAATAGCAGTGCCCTCAGGGCTTGACTCCCGGATGTTCTCTTGGATGTTCTCTCCGGCCAGCCCCAGCCCGTGGAGTCTTGGGGAGCAGAAGTTGATCACTTTCCCAGCCTCTGTGCTTGGGGCTATTTTCAGCTTGCCTCTGGGTTTCCTGTGTTTTATCCACACGTGAATCACAGAAGGGAGTGGTACCTTATCACTTGCCACAGGATTTCTAACCTTACTTCAGAGTTTCCCAATATTGTTGAAAATGGTTCCTCTTTCTTCTAACTAGAAGATTTTCTTTTAAAAAAGGAGTCTGGACTGGTTTCTTCTGAACATATGAAACTTTCAAATTAAGTAGAAAGCTGTTTAAGACGTCTTGCTTAGGGCTTCCCTGGTGGCACAGTGGTTGAGAGTCCGCCTGCCGATGCAGGGGACATGGGTTCGTGCCCCGGTCCAGGAAGGTCCCACATGCCGCGGAGCGGCTGGACCCGTGAGCCATGGCCACTGAGCCTGCGCGTCCGGAGCCTGCGCTCCATAACGGGAGAGGCCACAACAGTGAGAAGCTGCATACTGCAAAAAAAAAAAAAAAAAGTCTTGCTTATAGACCAGAGGGAGCTCTTTTGAGCTGCACTCAGTATTGGTGTTGAGTGCAGTCCTTACAGGGTGATCATTTTGTTCTAACACTGAAGAGTGCATGAATGTATCACTTCAAGCTTCAGGGACCTTAATGAAAATCTGATCCAACCGTTATATTTTACAAGTGAGGAAATGAAGGCCAAGCAGCAGAGGATAGAATAAGAGGGTGCCTATGAATAAAGGGTGCCCTGAATGGGAAGAAAGGCATCACGTTTTAAAAGGCATTTGTGATTCTCTGATTGACCCATTTCACAGGCTTTCCTCCATCAGGGTTGCAGCCCACAAGACAGTGACACGTCACTGGACAAGTTGGTTCTGAGATTCTCCAGGGTTTTAAATCCAGGCGCTCTCTCGATGGCTCTCTGAGCATTTTAATTTGATCTTGTCTTTGTTCATAAACACGTGATATAGAGAAAGGGAGGGGCTGTGATTTAGAAGGGCAGCAATTCTGGGCACATTCATAATTCACTTCTTCTGAGGGGAGGAGTTTGGGGTTTCAGCTAGTAGTGGAATCATTTATCTTTGTCAGAGAAGGGAAGCCTTGTTTCAATTTACCCTGGGTCTCAGTGTTAGATATATGTATATATGTATATATATTCACACACACTATATGTATGATGTATGTATATATATACTACATGTATGCATACATATTAGTATATATATGCATACACATTAGCACATATATATATATGTTTACACACACACACACACACACACACTGTCTTTCTGGCCCTGAGGTTGTGCATGTTGCCTGATTTTATGGTGTCAGTGTCTCTTGTCATCTCAGTTGAGGACACCCCACTCTAAATTTCAATCCAGTGGAAACTACACTCTCTCTCTGCCTCTCCGTGACTTTTTAGGAAAGGACCATGCTAAGGGAGCTAAATTAGACACCAGGGGCACTCAGACATTGATCTCTTATTAAGTCTCCCAAAAGGATCATTTTGATAGCCCACCCTTAGTGGGGATAACATTTTATCTCCTTACCAAAAGAACAGGAATTTTAAAAACATTTCATCAACCATGTCTTTAAAGGTGATAGTAAAAAAAAAAAAAAAGCTTTCAGTGTAAACTAAATCTACAATAGCCTTTAATGCTTTCCTCTTTCCCCTTCCTTTGCTTTTGCTTCTTTTAACATCTTTATTGGAGTATAATTGCTTCACAATGTTCTGTTAGTTTCTGCTGTAAAACAAAGTGAATCAGCTGTATGTATACATCTATCCCCATATCCCCTCCCTCTTGCATCTCCCTCCCACCCTCCCTATCCCACCCCTCTGGGTGGTCACAAAGCACCAAGCTGATCTCCCTGTGCTATGCGGCTGCTTCCCACTAGCTATCTGTTTTATATTTGGTAGTGTATATATGTCCATGCCACTCTCCCACTTCATTCCAGCTTACCCTTCCCCCTCCCCATGTCCTGAAGTGCATTCTCTACATCTTTATTCCTGTCCTGCCCCTAGGTTCTTCAGAACCATTGTTTTTTTAGATTCCGTATATATGTGTTAGCATATGGTATTTGTGTTTCTCTTTCTGACTTACTTCACTCTGTAGGACAGACTCTAGGTCCATCCAACTCACTACAAATGACTCAGTTTCATTTCTTTTTAGGGCTGAGTAATAGTCCATTGTATATATTTGCCACATCTTCTTTATTCATTCATCTATTGATGGACATTTAGGTTGCTTCCATGTCCTGGCTATTGTAAATAATGCTGCAATGAACATTGTGGTACATGTCCCTTATTGAATTACAGTTTTCTCAGGGCATATGCCCAGTAGTGGGATTTCTGGGTCGTATGGTAGTTCTATTTTTAGTTTTTTAAGAAACGTACATACTGTTCTCCATAGTGGCTGTATCAATTTACATTCCCTCCAACAGTGCAAGAGGGTTCCCCTTTCTCCACACCCTCTCCAACATTTATTGTTTGTAGATTTTTTGATGATGACCTATCTGACTGGTGTGAGGTGATACCTCATTGTGGTTTTGATTTGCATTTCTCTAATGATTCGTGATGTTGAGCATCCTTTCATGTGTTTGTTGGCAATCTGTATATCTTCTTTGGAGAAATGTGTATTTAGATCTTCTGCCCATTTTTAGATTGGGTTGTTTGTTTTTTTGATATTGAGCTGCATGACTGCTTGTATATTTTGGAGATTAATCCCTTGTCAGTTTCTTCATTTGCAAATATTTTCTCCCATTCTGAGGGTTGTTTTTATATCTTATTTGTGGTTTCCTTTGCTGTGCAAAAGATTTTAAGTTTTATTAGGTCCCATTTGTTTATTTTTGACTTTATTTCTATTTCTCTAGGAGGTGGGTCAAAAATAATCTTGCTGTGATTTATGTCACAGTTGGTTCTGCCTATGTTTTCCTCTAATAGTTTGACAGTGTCTGGCCTTACATTTAGGTCTTTAATCCATTTTGAGTTTATTTTTGTGTATGGTGTTAGGGAGTGTTCTAATTTCATTCTTTTACCTGTAGCTGTCCAGTTTTCACAGCACCACTTATTGAAGAGGCTGCCTTTTCTCCATTGTATATTCTTGGCTCCTTTGTCAAAGATAAGGTGAGTGAAAAATGCCAATGGTAGTTTGATAGGGATTGCACTGAATCTGTAGATTGCTTTGGGTAGTATAGTTATTTTCACAATGTTGTTTCTTCCAATCCAAGAACATGGTATATCTCTCCATCTGTTTGTATCATCTTTTAATTTCTTTCATCAGTGTCTTATAGTTTTCTGCATACAGGTCTTTTGTCTCCCTAGGTAGGTTTATTCCTAGGTATTTTATTCTTTTTGTTGCAGTGGTAAATGGGAGAGTTTCCTTAATTTCTCTTTCAGATTTTTCATCATTACTGTATAGGTATGCAAGAGATTTCTGTGCATTAATTTTGTATCCTGCGACTTTACCAGATTCATTGATTAGGTCTAGTAGTTTTCTTGTAGCACCTTTAGGATTCTCAATGAATACTATCATGTCAACTGCAAACAGTGACAGTTTTAATTCTTCTTTTCTGATTTGTATTCCTTTTTTTTCTTTTTCTTCTCTGGTTGCTCTGACTAAACTTCCAAAACTATGTTGAGTAATAGTGGTGAGAGTGCGCAACCTTGTCTTGTTCCTGATCTTAGAGGAAATGGTTTCTGTTTTTCACCATTGAGAATGACGTTGGCTGTGGGTTTGTCATATACGGCCTTTATTATGTTGAGGAAAGTCCCCTCTATGCCTACTTTCTGCAGGGTTTTTATCATAAATGGGTGTTGAATTTTGTCAAAAGCTTTTTCTGCATCTATTGAGATTATCATATGGTTTTTATCCTCAGTTTGTTAATATGGTGTATCACATTGATTGATTTGCATATATTGAAGAATTCTTGCATTCCTGGGATAAACCCCACTTGATCATGGTGTATGATCCTTTTAATGTGCTGTTGGATTCTGTTTGCTGTATTTTGTTGAGGATTTTTGCATCTATGTTCATCAGTGATATTGGCCTGTAGTTTTCTTTTTTTGTGACATCTTTGTCTGGTTTTGGTATCAGGGTGATGGTGGCATCATAGAATAAGTTCAGGAGTATTCCTCCCTCTGCTATATTTTGTAAGAGCTTGAGAAGGATAGGTGTTAGATCTTCTCTAAATGTTTGATAGAATTCACCTGTGAAGCCATCTGGTCCTGGGCTTTTGTTTGTTGGAATATATTTAATCACAGTTTCAATTTCTGTGCTTGTGATTGGCCTATTCATATTATCTATTTCTTCCTAGTTCAGTCTTGGAAAGTTGTGCATTTCTAAGAATTTGTCCATTTCTTTCAGATTGTCCATTTTATTGGCATACAGTTGCCTGTAGCAATTTCTCATGTTCCTTTGTATTTCTGCAGTGTTCATTGTTACTTCTCCTTTTTCATTTCTAATTCTATTGATTTGAGTCTTTTCCCTTTTTTTCTTGTTGAGTCTGCTAATGGTTTATCAATTTTGTTTATCTTCTTAAAGAACCAGCTTTTAGTTTTATTGATCTTTGCTATCGTTTCCTTCATTTCTTTTTCATTTATTTCCTATCTGATCTTTATGATTACTTTCCTTCTGCTAACTTTTGGGGGTTTTTTGTTCTTTCTTCTCTAATTGCTTTAGGTGTAGGGTTAGGTTGTTTATTTGAGTTGTTTCTCGTTTCTTGAAGTAGGATTGTATTGCTATAAACTTCCCTCTTAGAACTGCTTTTGCTGCATCCCGTAGGTTTTGGGTCATTATGTTTTCATTGTCATTTGTTTCTAGGTATTTTTTGATTTCCTCTTTGCTTTCTTCAGTGATTTCTTGGTTATTTAGTAGTGTATTGTTTAGCCTCCATGTGTTTGTATTTTTTACAGTTTTTTTCCTGTAGTTGATATCTAGTCTAATAGCATTGAGGTTGGAAAAGATACTTGATATGATTCCAATTTTCTTAAATTTACCAAGGCTTGATTTGTGACCCAAGATATGATCTGTCCTGGAGAATGTTCCATGGTCACTTGAGAAGAAAGTGTATTCTGTTGTTTTTGGATGGAATGACCTATAAGCATCAAGTCTATCTGGTCTTATGTGTCATTTAAACCTTGTGTTTCCTTATTTATTTTCATTTTGGATGACCTGTCCATTGGTGCAAGTGGGGTGTTAAAGTCTCCTACTATGATTGTGTTACTGTTGATTTCCCCTTTTATGGCTGTTAGCACTTACTTTATGTATTGAGGTGCTCCTATGCTGGGTGCATAAATATTTACAATTGTTATGTCTTCTTCTTGGATTGATCCCTTGATCATTATGTGGTGTTCTTCTTTGTCTCTTGTAATAGTCTTTATTTTAAAGTCTATTTTGTCTGATATGGGAATTGCTACTCCAGCTTTCTTTTGATTTCCATTTGCATGGAATAGCTTTTTCGATCCCCTCACTTTCTGTCTGTGTGTGTCCCTTGTTCTGAAATGGGTCTCTTGTAGACAGCATATATATATGGGTCTTGTTTTTGTATCCATTCAGCCAGTCTATGTCTTTTCGTTGGAGCATTTAATCCATTTACCTTTAAGGTAGTTATCGGTATGTATGTTCCTATTACTATTTTTTAAATTGGTTTGGATTTGTTATTGTAGGCCTTTTCCATCTCTTGTGTTTCCCACCTAGAGAAATTCCTTTAGCATTTGTTGTAAAGCTGGTTTGGTGATGCTGAATTCTCTTAGCTTTTGCTTGCTGTAAAGGTTTTGATTTCGCCGTGAAATCTGAATGAGATCCTTGTTGGGTAGAGTAATGTTGGTTGAAGGTTTTTCCCTTTCATCTCTTTAAATATGTCCTGCCACTCCCTTCTGGCTTGCAGAGTTTCTGCTGAAAGATCAGCTGTTCACCTTATGGAGTTTCCCTTGTATGTTATTTGTTGCTTTTCCCTTGCTGCTTTTAATATGTTTTCTTTGAATTTAATTTTTGATAGTTTGATAATATGTGTCTTGTCATTTTTCTCCTTGTATTCATCCTGTTTGGGACTCTGTGCTTCCTGGACTTGATTGACTATTCCCTTTCCCATGTTAGGGAAGTTTTCAACTATAATCTCTTCAAATATTTTCTCAGACCGTTCCTTTTCCTCCTCTTCCTCTGGAACCCTTATAATTCGAATGTTGGTGCATTTAATATTGTCCCAGAGGTCTCTGAGACTGTCCTCAATTCTTTTCATTCTTTTTTCTTTATTCTGCTCCTATTACAGTTATTTCCACTATTTTATCTTCCAGGTCACTTATCCATTCTTCTGCGTCAGTTATTCTGCTATTGATTCCTTCTCGAGTATTTTTTTTTGTTTTTTTTTTGCTGTTCGCTGGCCTCTCACTGTTGTGGCCTCTCCCGTTGTGGAGCACAGGCTCCGGACGCGCAGGCTCAGTGGCCATGGCTCACGGGCCCAGCCGCTCCGCGGCATGTGGGATCTTCCCAGACTGGGGCACGAACCCGTATCCCCTGCATCGGCAGGCAGACTCTCAACCACTGCGCCACCTGGGAAGCCCCCTTCTAGAGTATTTTTGATTTACTTTATTATGTTGTTCATCATTGTTTGCTCTTTAGTTCTTCTAGGTTCTTGTTAAATGTTTCTTGTATTTTCTCCATTCCATTTCTGAGATTTTGGATCATGTTTACTATCATTACTCTCAATTCTTTTTCACTTAGACTGCCCATTTACTCTTCATTCATTTAGTCTGGTGGGTGTTTACCTTGCTCCTTCTTCTGCTGCATATTTCTCTGTCTTCTCATTTTGTTAATTTTCTGTGTTTGGGGTCTTCTTTTCACAGGCTGAAGGTTCATAGTTCACTTATTTCTGGTATCTGTCCCCAGTGTGTGAGGTTTGTTCAGTGCCTTGTGCAGGCTTCCTGGTGGAGGGGACTGGTGCCTGTGTTCTGATGGGTGGGGCTGGATCTTGTCCTTCTGGTGGGCAGGGTTGTGTCCGGTGGTGTGTTTTGGAGTGTCTGTGAACTTAGTATGATTTTAGGCAGCCTCTCTGCAAATTGGTTGGTTTGTGTTCCTTTTTAGCTAGTTGTTTGGCCTGGGGCGTCCAGCACTGGAGCTTGCTGGCCGTTAGGTGGAGCTGGGTCTTAATGTTGAGATGAAGAGCTCTGGGAGAGCTCTCACGAATTGATATTATGTGGGGATGGGAGGTTTCTGGTGGTCCAATGTCCTGGACTCGGCCCTCCCACCTCAGAGGGTCAGGCCTGACACCTAGCTGGAGCACCAAGGCCCTACTAGCCACATGGCTCAGAAGAAAAGGAAGAAAGAAAAAAAAAAATGAACACACAAAACCCTAGGACAAATGGTAAAAGCAAACCTAAACAGACAAAATTACACAAAGAAGCATACAGATACAAACTCACGAAAAGAGAAAAAGGAAAAACAATAAATAAAAAATAAATTAAAAATACAAAAAAAGAAAATAAAAGGAAGAGAGCAACCAAACCAATAAACAAATCCACCAATTATAATAAGCATTAAAAACTAAACTAAGATAAACATAAAACCAGAAACAAATTAGATGCAGAAAGCAAACCCCAAGTCTACAGTTGCTCCCAAAGTCCACCACCTCAATTTTGGGAACATTCATTGTCTATTCAGGTATTCTGCAGATGCAGGGTTTATCAAGTTGATTGTGGGGATTTCATCTGCTGCTTCTGAGGCTGCTGGGAGAAATTTCCCTTTCTCTTCTTTGTTATCACAGCTCCTGGGGTTCAGCTTTGGTTTTGGCCCCACCTCTACATGTAGGCCACCATCAGGAGTCTATTCCCTGCCCAGACAGGAGGAGGTTAAAGCAGCTGCTGATTAGGGCTCTCTTGCTCACTCAGGCTGGAAGAGGGAGCGGTATGGTAGTATAGTTGGAATGCAGGGTGAGCCTGCAGCAGCAGAGGCTGGCATGACATTGCAACAGCCTGAGGCGCACTGTGTTTTCTTCTGGGGAAGTTGTCCCTGGATCTCGGGACCCTGGCAGTGGCATGCTGCACAGGTCCCAGGGGGGTGTGGGTAGTGACCTGTGCTCGCACATAGGATTCTTGGTGGCAGTGGCAGCAGCATTAGTAGTTCATGCCCATCTCTGGGATCTGAGCTGATAGCTGCGGCTCACGCCCATCTCTGGAGCTCGCTTAGGCGGTGCTCTGCCTTCTGTGGGCATGTGGGGAAGGAATCCCTTTTCCTCATGCACCTGGAAACAATGGTCTCTTGCCTCTTTGGCTGGTCCAGACTTTTTCCTGGACTCCCTCCTGGCTGTGGTGCACTAGCCCCTTCAGGGTGTCTTCACACAGCCAACCCCGGTCTTCTCCCTGGGATCCGACCTCCGAAGCCTGAGCCTCAGCTCCCAGCCCCCGCCCGCCCTGGCGGGTGAGCAGACAAGCCTCTCAGGCTGGTGAGTGTTGGTCAGCACCGATCCTCTCTGCAGGAATCTGTCTGCCTTTCCCTCCGCACCCCTGTTGCTGCGCTCTCCTCTGTGGCTCTGAAGCTTCCCCCCCCCCCCGGCCGCCCACCCCCTGTCTCCGCCTGCGAAGGGGCTTCCTAGTGTGTGGAAACTTTTCCTCCTTCACAACTCCCTCCCAGAGGTGCAGGTCCCGTCCCTATTCTTTTGTCTCTGTTTTTTCTTTTGCCCTACCCAGGTATGTGGGGAGTTTCTTGCATTTTGGGAAGTCTGAGGTCATCTGCCAGCATTCAGTAGGTGTTCTGTAGGAGTTGTTCTACATGTAGATGTATTTTTGATGTATTTGTGGGGAGGAAGGTGATCTCCGCGTCTTACTCCTCCGCCATCTTGAAGGTCTCTCCCGCTTTCCTTCTTATTTAAAATTAATTGTCTTAGAGTCAAAGACTCTTCCCAGTGAATAGACAGCATGAGCTGACTTACTGTGCAGTGTCAGGGCATTCCTCAGCTGTTCACCTCTATTAACCAATTGCATTCCCTCAGTGATCTGTGGTTTGCTCCCGTCTCTCCTTCAAGGCTCTGCTCAAACCTCCCCTTAAAAAGCAAGGCCTTCCCAGGCTGTTCTTAATAAAACAATGATCCCTGACTGCCCCTTCTCAGCACTCCCTATTCTCCTTCCGTCCTTGCATTTTCTTATCGCCAACCACTCTATTTGTTGGTTTGATGGTTGTCATCAGGCTCCACTAGAAATTGAACTCCCTAAGGATAGGGATTTTTGTGTGCTTTGTTCACTGCTGTGTCCTTAGCACTGAGACTCTCTGATGCATAGTAGTTGCTCAATGAATGTTTGTTGAATGAAATGTACAAGCAAATGAAATACTTAAATAAAGTACTGCTATTTAGTACTTTAGTACTTTTACTTAATAGCAAAAAAAAAAAAACAAACAAACACGTAAACAAAAGCTGAGCATATGTTATCTCCTGCTTCTAGCACTCCTAGATTCCATCTTCTAGGACAGAAGAAAAGAAAGTAAGGCACTTATCAGTGTGGGACCAGAGTCTGTGTTAGACAAATAGGTTACCGACAAAAAAAGACAGGGAACACTATACTGTCTCTTGTAACTAGGCAACAGAGGGATGGGTCTGGGGATGCAAAACAGCTTAAGGACTGTGGCTCTCTCTCACTCTTCAGCTCTTTTCTGAGCTTCTACAGTATGTCTTGGCCTCCTTCTTCTAGTGCCATCACAGGGCAGAGGGCATGGCTGCTGGGAGCTCTGGGATTGTATCATTACAGCTCTCAATCAAGGGGGGAAAAGGAGTAATTTTTTCACTGTCTGCATGTAAAACTCTAGAAAATAACTCCAACTGGTCTAATTTGGCCCAACTCCTCTAACTAGGATCTAAACTCCAAGAAAGCAGGAACTTTTTCATTTTTTGCTCACTGCTGAATTCCAAGATCTTAGAATAGCTCATGGCACAAAATAGGCACTCAATAAATAATTACTGAAGGGGTGAATAAATCACTATGACCAGGAGCAGGACACTGATTGGCAACTGTGCTCTAAGCAGAGAGGATGGGGCAGGTGTTGTTCCCCCCGTGCCCCACCAAAAATATTAACTCAGGGAAGGAAGGGATACTGGGCAGCTAAAATATTAGGTGCCTATCTTAGAGTATAAAGTCTTTTTTTTTCAGTCAGAAGTGGTGATTTTCCATTAATCTTAGAGTCCCTTCCTGGGAGAGAACAGTCTTTGGTTGAAGGGATTAAGCATTAAGGTTGAAATGAACTGTGGGCTTCTTCCAGTTATAAGCATGATGGGACAAAATGCCATTGTTTCTAGGTGCATAATTTTTACAGAAACAAAAGGATTAAAATGTAAAGGGACTGAAGGATGAATACATAGGCAAACAGATGAAGTTAGTTAACAATATTCACACTTGATTTTTAAAAATTTAAATGTAGGAAGGAATAGATGCAGTACATTTTCATAGATTGAAAGAATGAAAAGTCCTTCATGAGCAACTCCACAGCATTTACTAAAAATTTCTAAAATTGTTCATATTTTTTGACCAGCAAAACTAGGAATTTTTCTAACTTTTCTAGATTTTCAGAAATCTCTTCTAAGGAAATAATAAGAGATGTACAAAAAATGTATGTAAGGTCACAATTACATTTACTTATAATAGAAAAAGAACCTCACGACTGTTAAAAAGTGGGAATTAAATAATCTATGGTGTATTTATATATAGAATAAGATAAAAATCATGTTTTAGGACACTAATAACGCAGGAAATTGCTCACAGTATACTGTTAATTGGAAAATGCATGATTGTAGATCCTGATGTAGAATATGATTCCATTTTTATAAAAAAGAAAACCATCATGTTAACAGTGTGGTTCTCTTGACAGAGAATATTAAAGTATTACTGGTGGATTTGATTTTATTTTCTTCTTTGTGCTTTTTTGTGAATTTTGAATATTTACAGTAAACATGTATTTGTTTTGTAACAACATTAAACATAAAAATATTTGTTCTTCAATCTTCTTTGTATATAAAGCTTAAATAGCTAACCAATCTTACGAAGTACTCCTAGTTATATTCAACATCCTGACATTTATAGAGAGACATTTTAAGATGCATGTATCCTGTGGACCTTTTATTTATTTTTGGTTGGAGGAATTTGATCCTGCAGCATTTGTTTTTGCAATAACTGCCCATTTCTCCACTTTTTAAATGATCTGCACTGAAATTTCCTGCAAGAAAAAGATGTGTAGAAGTTACTGCAGTAAATATATCTGGATGTGAAACTTTAAATGTAACAAAACTGTTGATTTGCTTTTGCTTATAAAATCAACCACCAAATGGGATGCTAGCAAGTACTGTGAACAGCTCAACAACGGGATCTATGGATAGAATTAGAACAATGTGGGAGGAAAGTGAAAGGTGATTTCAAGAGGACTGGTTAATTAAAGGAGTAGCAGAATGGCGCCATGCAGGTGGGAAATCAGGAACATTTCTTATTTTCATGCAAACAGACTTGGGGAAAAGAGACAAAAACTAAACAGAAACAGAGCAAATCCACTGGATTACTCAGGAAAATGTTTTCCTAAATCTGTCTTCAGTGCACCAGAGTGATTCCACAGGTCAAAATGTTGTACAGTTTAATTCAACCCAGAAAAAAGGCTTAGTTTCGCTACTGATTCGTTTTTTATGTTTAGTCCTTAAAGATACCCCAACTTTTATTTTAATTAGTGTGTTTTATTGATGGTAATGGTTTCGTGTTTGTATAACAAAGCGTTGACAGAAAACAATATGTTGTTTACCTGGCAGAAGAATAAAGCAGGCAGAAAAAATTGTGGAGGACTAGTCATTCAAGAATGGATGTAGACTTAAATTAGTGAAAATTGCAGCAAAAATCTTCATTAAGATTTTAATCACCTTGGGCTTCCCTGGGGGCGCAGTGGTTGAGAGTCCGCCTGCCGATGCAGGACACACGGGTTCGTGCCCCGGTCTGGGAGGATCCCACATGCCGTGGAGCGGCTGGGCCCGTGAGCCGTGGTCGCTGAGCCTGCGCGTCTGGAGCCTGTGCTCCGCAACGGGAGAGGCCACAACAGTGAGAGGCCCGCGTACCGCAAAAAAAAAGATTTTAATCACCTTAATTTTGCAAGGACTTACCATAGTTTCAGCAAGAAAGCTTGAACTCAAAAGAAGATAGATTACTCAAAATAGGTTTCCAAAAAAGAAAAAAAAAGGTTTCTTGTAGGGAACTTAAGGAAACAACAATATGGGAGGACTATTTTGCTCAGAATAGTTGAAAAGTTGGAAATCTCTGTATGTTTAGTAATAGAGCAGTGGTTATATGGTACATTATGATACAGTCACTGTGATATAAGTATTAAAATGATGGTTAATAACACTCTGAGGGAGCATATAAATATTTACACCCTAATGTTAGTTAAAAATCAGAACATTAAATTATATATATAGATAGATATCCATGTATATTTATAAATAGCATATAAGGAAACATTCTAGTACATACTAGAAAAATCAATGGAAGGAAACATTCTAGTACGTACTCCATTTCATTATTTTTTTCTTATCCATGCTAATAATATCAATTAGGATAGTGGTGTCTTATTTTTCATTTTCCAAAGTTTCCATATTGTGATTATATGAAAAATAACTTAAAAAAATTTACTCATATTCATCTCTAAAATTAAAAAAAAATTGCTCTGAGTCAACTCCTCTAATTATCCTTCTAAGATTAAGCTGACCTTATGTTAATTTTCTTATTTTGTAAAACATAACAAAAAGTATCAAGTTTATTATATTTTTAACATTGGCGTGGAATATTATTGTTTCCCAAGGATTCTAAATTTATTTTAAGACACAGACATTTTTTTTCTACTTAGGATTAGATGAGGTAATACATTTGGAAATTATTTAAAAAATAAAAACACTATAAAAATGAAAGCTACTCTTACCATCATCTCTGTTATTCATGGTATAAGATTGTGAATACAGTAGACACATGCTCAATAAGTGCTTATTTGATGGATGAGTGAACTCATGAAGGCTAATGGCAACTGAGCCAAAAGACGGTTTTTCCTGGGTGCTTAAGAACTGGGTAACGTTAAGTGATAATTGCATTACAGAGTTGTCTGTAAGGGGGATACAAGGATCTTCCCAAATCCAAATTTATATCTGGTTTAACCTGAGTTGAAGGGAATGTCAAAGGAAGCTTGTATTGAACGAGTCCTTTAAAGGCTGTCTAAGGGCAGCGTGGAGGGTGGGAGGTTAGATAGATCTGTTCACCTACATAGAGGAGGGTAGGACGGAAAGAAGGATAGTGTGGGCTCATAGGAACTGCAATTCTTTAATTATTTTTATTTAGCAGTACTTGGAAGAGCCAAGTCTGTCTCCACAGGCAGTATCCATGAGAAGATGCCGGAGCTGTCCATCACGACAACTTCTCCCTGCTCACCAGCAAAGGCTGCAGCCAAGATTGATGTCCAAGCCCCCCGTCTGTTAAGAGTGGAGTTGAGGTAACCACCTGGATAAGATGGATTTTAAATTTTGGTTATCTATTTAGGATAAAGAATCTACCTACCTGGATAGGATTTACTGGACTATTTGAAAACTGAGTCTGTCAGGTGAGGCCTAGACAGAAACTGGCCTATTTGAAAAACTTAGTTTAATGAGGAAAAGGATACCTCACATTAAGGAACAAAACGTATTTACAAGAGGTTACACGTTTGTTACAGAAACGACCCTTCTTCAACAGGTGTGAGGTCACATTTCTCCTTAGTGACCAAATTTGACTGCCTGTAGAAATTCCACTGGTTTCCAGGTTTCCCTATGTTGGTATTTCTGGGGCTTCTGGGAAACGCTCACATTACAGACATCGGTTATGGTTCTTGTTGCCACCTCTGCCCTCTGTCAGTTCATTTCCTGCCAACTCGCCCCCAGCCTGCTGCTTCCCAGCCCTCTTCGTCCTGCAGCTGGATGGCCCTTGACTGTTTTCCCCAGGTGGGCACAGCCACTTCCCTTAACCCCCCATAACTGCCTGTTAGATGGTCTGAGGCTTTATGAAGACTTCGGGGTTTCAGAAGGGAATAACAGCAAAGAGAATGCAAAAAGGATTCCAGGTGTGGCAGGGTTCAAAGCCCCTCCATGAGGTCATCTACAAGGTGTACCTTTTTCCCCAACTCCCCTTTCAGTGGAGTCCCCAGCCTGCTGCCTAACCGTCCATAGTGCAGTGCCCTTGAGCGCGTTCTTACCTAGAGTCTAGCCCCCCTGCCATAAAGACCTCCAAACATTCATGTTCCCTACCTCTCCTTCCAAGATGACTAGAGATATTCATTCCCTGTAGAGAAAACTCCACAGGAAGAAGGTTTTCTCTGAAGGCTCTAGAATAAACCAGAAGTCTGAAGTTTGAGCATATTCGTGTTCCTAATTCAGTTTTTCATGACACCAACTGTGCAATGAAGAACCCAGGCCCAGCATGGACAGCACCAGTCCTGGCCTGTTCCTTTTTACCTTCTCTCTTGCACTGTAGGTGAAGAGAGCATCAGGACTCCACTCAGGCTCGTCTGTGATGCTGGCTCTTCCATCCCATCTTTGCAACTCCTGGACACAAATGCTAACAGAGACACACTTTACTCTGCCACATGCACTCGTGTATATGAATACAGCATTATAAATCACACTTAGGGAAGAAATGTTTCTCTACTGGCTATATAAACTATAGAAACATAGATCTGTTCAAAGATCTGCCCAATTTACATTTCTGGACAGACCCCAGATTGCTTCTGGGTTTACATTTAGGTCTTCCCCAGAGCCAATGGGTGGGCATTGCACAACCAAAGGACCCACTCAACTGGGTTTTCACAGAACTAAAGAACAGTCATCAAAAGCTCAAGCCACTACCCTTGAAGAGGGAGTCTGCCTGCAACTCTTCCAGCTTGAAAATAAAATATACTAAAGAAGAATTATGAGGAAAAACTAATCCTACCAAGTATTAAAATGCATAATAAAGTTAGAGTAATTAAGTCGGTTTATAATCAAGGTGTAAATAAAAAATCAGTGAAACAGACTACAGATTCTAGAAATAGACCTGCATATGTTTTCAGACTAGACATGCTGGGTAGTATTTGAAATCACTAAGGCAAAATTACATCATATAATAAATTATTTTTGGACAACTGGAAATTTGGAAACAATCCTTATGTCATGTCTTATACCAAAATAAATTCCAAATTATTAAAACATTTATACTTAAAGAATTAAGTAATGAAAGTGCTAGAAGAAAATACCAGTACTTAAAAAAATAATTTTGGAGTGGGGAAGCTCCTGGGGTGTGACATAAAACCCAGAAGTTATGAAGCACAAAGTTGACAAATTGGGTTACGTTTAAAAATGTGTAAAACTTTAGTATTTTAATAATACTTGTAAACAAAGTAAAAAAATTCAAAGATCAAAGTGGGAAAAAATGTGGATGCAAATGATAAAGATATTGTCATTTCCTATATATGTACATCATCTTACAAATCCAGAAGAGTAACTGAACAGTCCAAAAGAAAATGAGTCAAGGATATGAATAAGCAGTTCATGGAGGAAATGTGTTTCTGTAAAACTAAGGCATTATAAATGCACACTGAAGATTTATTGTGAGTAGGGATATTCCCAATTTTATTCATAATTAAAGAAATGGAGATTAAAACAATAAAATCCCATTTTCAGTTAGTGGTGAAAACTGGGCATGGGCCAAGCTGTGGAAAAGCAAACACTTTACCTGTAACTATTGTTGAGATCAATCTGACTTCATCTATCAGAATTTACAAGGTACATACTTTTTAAGCCTAGGATTCCACTTCGAAGATCCGCGTGCACAGCTACACAAATATATGTGTACAAACAATTTAACTGCAGCATGGCTGGTAACAACAAACAACAGAAAGTCACCTAACAGTCTCTTAGGAGAGGATTCATTAAATTACAGTCTGCCCAAGCAATGTTCAGTTCTTAAGAAGAACAAATTAGATCTGAGCATACCGATATGGAAAAATGTCCAAATACATTAAGTTTAAAAAGCAAGCAATGGAACAGTGTGCTCTGTGTGATCCCCATTTGAATATTTAAAAAATTATTATCTACAGAATCAGTTGCATATGTATAAATCATTTCTTAAAGGATATAAGGATATAAGGAGAGGAATTTTACCTTTCATCATATACCATTCTGCATTATTGAAGATTTTACTCTGAATATGTAATATTTTTACAATATGTAGCGAATCTAATCTTTGGGACCAGTCTTGGCCAGGGCAGCCCATTATGTAGAGGAGCTCTAGGTTGACAAAGCTGGATGGGGTACAAAGCACATGGGATCACTCCCGAAAGAATGACTTCTTACCGCCTGCCACTCTAAGGAATACAGTGTCACCAAGAACGTTTGGTTAGCACTGAGGTGAAATGGGACAGTCTCTAAGTCACACAATTCCCATCTTTCCTCTTCTCTCAGCTGTGGCGCGGTGCAGAGGGTGGTCCCTGGCACAGGTCTTCCTCTCTGGGTTCTCTGGGGAGCCAGCTCTGCCCTAGGTTTGTGCTACCTTGTCATCGTACCCCGGGTCTCCCCATCCTCTTGAAAAACAAAAACAAAAAGATGGTACAAGAGAGTAGCCGTTGTAATTGAGAAGACTCCTTAGCTTCCTCTGCTAGGCTACGGCATTAAGATTCTGGAAAGGTAAGACGCCTTCCATGTCTAATTACTATAAATGTTCTTATGGTTTAGAAAACATTAGCTTAATGACAACAGCTTGAGAATTGCTCAGGGAGTGTTAGGAAAAATGAGAAATTTTCGACACAGCCCGCATTTATTATCACTAGGGGAAGGAAGGACTTACAGAAGGAACTCTGGCATTTGACAGCTCTTGAATGTTTTTTGTCTTTCTTCTTTCTCCTTCTCTGGGAGGCCAGACATAACCCTTTCAGCTGAGTTTTCATAACTGCCTGAGGACGTGGCTGTTGAATATTTTTTTCAGCTTGCTTTCTTTTTCTTCTACACCCAAAGCAGCGTTTAGGCCCCAGTCAATGGTGTGCAAATGATAGGATTCCCATGACAGGATGAGAGGCTAAGGACCTGGAAAATGTCATTAATGATAAGTCACTGCCCTCAGGGACAAGCTGGAAGGGAGCCCAGTTCAACTTGGCAAGAGAGGAGGGTAGCCTGAGCCCCACTGGGCAGAGCGAGCAGCTGCCTCTGGCCAGCACATTTCCTCAGTCCAGAGGTATGTCCTCGAGAAGTCAGTCTTCATAGCTACGGTAACGATTCGAGGTGCACAGCTCCCACTGGGTGGGAAGATGCTAGGGTGTGCAAGCCAGATGCCGTGCGTGTGTTAGGGGGTGTATATGTGGGCTGCGGACGGGAAAAACTGGGACCAGTTGTATTATTTCTCCTCTGGACTTCCCAAGCAGGCTCCCTGTTCAGGTGGCTTGTCTGGGAAGGACTAAATCCTCAGTCCCGCTCAATGCGATGCAGTGATGTACCTACATGGTCACCTGCAGAGCGTGTGTGGTGTGTGTGTGTGTGTGTGTGTGTGAGAGAGAGAGAGAGGGAGAGGGAGAGACAGACACACGGTAAAAGAAAACGATAGAGCTAGAGATACTCTGAGAAAAAAAGGCTTGAGCTTCATGTGAACTAGTTCAGACAAAGGAATTTTTGCCATATGTTTGTCAGGTAAGAGCTTCCATTTTATGCAAACTCTCTGTTAATTAGGGTATAAGCTAACTTCTGATAAAACGGTTGTCTGTATTTGTTTCTGAACTCAAAGGGTATTCTCCTAACCATCTCATTGGTATGGCATGATTGGTGACAGTGGAGTGTCAGAGAGAAGGAATTGAGAGCTTCTGCTTCTCACTTCAGCCTGAGTCCTCTCCTCCCTAGAAGGTTCTCTGGGAAGGGGCAACCATATGGAACATGCAGAAAGTAAGCTGAGAAAAAAGCTACATGTTTGCAAGGGGGTTTGGGCTTGAGCTCTCAGTTCATAGAACCCTGGGAAAGCTAATGGGACTGTATCAGCCTAATTTTTAATTCCCCCCCAGCTGGTTATACCCAGTCTATCACATCCGCAGAAGCAGGGGTACGGAACTACAGAGCGAGGGAGGAGAGAGAGACTGTAAGGAAAAATGCAGTTGTTTCACAATCTGAGGCCTAAAATAGCGGAGGCTGCAGATGGGCTTGAGCTCTGCTGTGGACAGGGAACAAGGGAGGGCAGAGTGGTATGGAAAACAAGCCTTGGGCCAACTTTCCACTTCATCTGCATGGCTAAGAGCAGGAAAGGGAGCTACGGCCAAGTGCATCCCACTCCCAAGTGGGCATTTGACTGCACGGAGACCCCGCTCAGCAGTGAAAGTGCCGCTATCAGTATCTTGGAGTCTGATCATCAGACCAGTCTGAGATGTCACTCCTGTTTCCAGTGGTGTTTGCAATGGGAAGGGAAGAAGCCAGTGTGTGTATGGGATGGGGGGTGGGGAGGGTAGAAGAAGGAACCTTAGAGCTTGAGGTTTGTGGAGGACCTCAGAAATCATCTCGTCCAAACCACACGTGTTGGAGATGAGGAAATATATTGAAATGAAGTGAATTCTACCAGCAGATCCAGGATTAGAACCAACGTCTTTGGCCTGGAAACCCTTCTAGTTGCCCTAAACCACTTGCAGCTGTGAAAACCACTGAGGTGACTCTGCAAATCTCAGGAAGAAAGAGCCTTGTTGGGAAATCATGTGCTGCACGAGTCCACCTCACACTCTGGACCACTTTTTAGAGACCCATCATAAAAACGAATATCCCACTAATGGACAGGCTACCCCACAGTTTAAGAATCACGACATTGCTTTTATGATGTGAATTTATATGTTTATAAGGATATTTTTTCTGAGCATGTCACATAGTTCTGGATACTGTAGAGAAGAATTGTTATTAAAATAGAGCTAGTGATGGCTCTTTTTCTTTTAAGTTTGGGCTTTGAGACCAGGCCCACTGAAGTATATAAGAAATCAACTACTGTATGAAACGTGGTGGTTTTAAAAGCTCACAACTGCTTTTTCACAAACCACTGTCCTCATTTAGCAAACCCGTGGAGATGGATAAGGTAGACTCTTCCCAACTTAATGACTGTTCTTCAGAATAATTTCATAAAAATAGACCTAGTGCAGCCCAATTATTTCCACTCTTGTCTGAAAAGCAAGTGCAAGGTCTGAAGCATGCCTTCAGGAACTAGCCCTGGGGGGTGGAATTAGTGTTGCTATGATTCTCTTGTATTTTTGATTATGAAACCTATTTATGAAAATACAGGCAGACCTCAGAGATACTGCAGGTTTGGTTTCAGGCCATCACAATAAAGCAAATATTGCAAAAAAGCAAGTCACGTGAATTTTTTAGTTTCCCAGTGTATATAAAATTATGTTTACATTATACTGTAGTCTATTACCTGTGAAATAGCATTGTGTCTAAAAAAATGTATCTACCTTAATTAAAAAATCCTTTATTGCTAAAAAATTAGACTATTATCTAAGCCTTCAGCAAGTCAAAATCTTTTTTGCTGGTGGAGGGTTTGAAATATTGTGAGAATTAGCAAAACGTGATCAGATGCTGTTGGAACAATGGTGCTGATAGACTTGCTCAATGCAGGATTGCCACAGACCTTCAGTTTGTAAGAAACACAGTATCTGTGAAGTGAAATGAAGTGAAACGCCGTAAAGTGAGGTATGCCTGTAAACGGAAAAGGTGTTGGAGGAAAAGCCATGAGTTGGGAGAGGTTGATGAGTGAGGAAAACTTACTATATGTAAGCAGTTGATCTAAAACTGGACCATGATACAAACACAACAAAATCATTATAAGTAGAGACTCCAGGATTTTAGAGTTCTGTTGGAACCCGTCGATCTCTAGAGAGATCAAGATCTAGCTTATTCCTCATTTGACAGACTATTTGGGGTACACCTTCATTTTGTTGGTATACATAGAGAGGTCATGAAGTTGTCCTCCTATATGATAATATCTGTTACTGTATATTAGTCAGAAAATGAGATCCTACACCCCTACTTGCTCCAATTGTAAGGGTCAAGATTTTACCATCTGCTGAATTCAACAGTAGGAAACATGAAGGGGTAGCATGAGAAATCTTAGACTTCAAATCCAGATTTCAGGGTTTAAGTTCTGAACTTGCCACTTCTTAGATAAGGAACCTTGGGCAAGTTAACTTTTGCCTTGCGGTTTTCCCAGTTGGAAAATGGGGTCTGTTTTTACCAATGTCAGAGAATAGGCGTGATGATTAAATGAGAGAACGTGGGCATAAACGTGCTTAACAAAGAGCTTGGCACGTGGGAAACTCAGCGAGTGATGGTACTTAAATATATGAGCTTCTGGGACGTTATATGCATTTTAAAATAGTAGCTTCATTTCTCTCCCTTTCCTCCTTGAATCCAAGGGTCTGCTTCTCTTAGGATCGCATTGCTAGTGGTAGCAATCATCATTGTACGCTTGTTAAATGGTCTGATAGGCAAAACATGTTTTTCATATTTTATGGCCCTTATCACCATATAAGCACAAATATTTTCTGTGACTAAGATGCTCTCAGTACAGGAAACAAAATTCCTGACGGGGACCAAGATAATCTAAGAGGCTTCTCCATATGTTATCAGAATAACATGTTAGATTGAAATCTTCAGAATATGGAAAAGTCAAGAGTTCTTTTCTTTATTAAAGTTATTTGGGAAGGTGGTCTGAGAGTAACATCAATGAGGACCCCAGCCTAGCAGCAAGCTAATTATTTCTGGAAACTACATAAATCCTTTCATTTAGTGAAACGTATTCTCATTATGAGCGTAACACGACTGACTTGCCAGCGCCATGGTGATGAGCCCCACTCTTGCCAAAGCTCCCTTGGCACATTGCTAGAAGAGATCACAATTCTTCTGAGAGGTTCAGTATCACATGGAGGATACACATAGACTGTTTGAAAGACAAATTGGTGGGCTTCCCTGGTGGCGCAGTGGTTGAGAATCCGCCTGCCAATGCAGGGGAAACGGGTTCGAGCCCTGGTCTGGGAAGATCCCACATGCCGCGGAGCAACTGGGCCCGTGAGCCACAACGACTGAGCCTGCGCGTCTGGAGCCTGTGCTCCGCAACAAGAGAGCCCGCGATAGTGAGAAGCCCGCGCACTGCGATGAAGAGTGGCCCCCGCTTACCACAACTAGAGAAAGCCCTCGCACAGAAACGAAGACCCAACACAGCAAAAATAAAATAAATAAATAAATTTAAAAAGAATAACAACCCAAGCCAAGCTGTAGGATGTTATTTGAAATTCAAAATAGATTAAGTCTCAGGAAGATAAATAAACCAAGTGCCCACTGTTTTTTTTTTTTAAAAAAAAAGAAAGACAAATTGGTAATCATCTAATCCGTGTGCTGTGAGCCTTTTAAAAAATTACATGGAGGAGGCGCCTAGAATGAAAAAGTATTCAGTCTCTTCCCATTCTACTCTTCCTAGCCATTTATTAGGCATTTCCTGTATGCCAGGTACTCTGCTAGCCTTTAAAAAATATTATCTAATATAATTCTTACAACAACTCTGGTATGAATTATTCTCTTGATTTTAAAGATGAGGAAACAGGAGGTTAAGAGAGGTTCAAAATGCAGCTCATAAATGGTGGAGTTCAGATTTGAATTTAAGTCTGACCCCAAAGACCAGTTACACTAAATTACTTTGCAAGTGGGTTTGTGGTACATGGGTGGGCAGAGGCCTTTACCTTTAACCTGTGGTCAGATGCTGGTCTTATAGTCAACAAGTCCTGTGGCTACTGAAATTGTCTTAGAGGTATGCGTTTGGACAAAGATTTTCCTTGGCTGCTATGTTTCAGGTTGCATATCCTGCAGAAGTTCTAGAATAAATTGGAATAGGAGTCTTACCTGGTTGCCTCAAAGCAGGAATGGAACCAGACTCACAGGGAACTCTGTTGTCCCAACTCATTCATTTACCAACGTTTAGTCGGTGTATTCAGTGCCTACTTGCTGCTAGGCAACTGCAACACATTTGTGAGCAAGATACATAAGGCTCCAGCTCTCCTTACACTCTGGTTTATATTTTAGGCTCTGAAAATTCCAGAATCGTGCTGGATTTCCAAAGAGGAATGGAGTTTGCCAGTATGAAACTCTGTAGTGGAGATAGTCCAATGATTTGATTGCTTTTGTAGACTACAATATTTCTTCTCTATTCCTCGAGTCTAAGTAAATGTCAGGAATACTGAAAAAGTTGAAACTGACATGTTTCTATCAACAAATCCATATTGTTTGGATGCAGAGGGATAAAACAGGTTTAGAAATCACCCACCCTCCAGGTATGCTGCTCTGCTTGTATCATTTGTGACCTATGTTGGTGCTTTGGGTATTCATTGGATTCTTAATGTGTCAGAACTGTAAGTGCAAATGCAGATCTCGACTCTTGTTTATTTCTGCCCTGGAAGGTCAGATAAACATGTCCAAAGGTTCTCTGCTAGACAAACATTATACTTGTTATAAAGAGTCTTTTTTCAGTAACAGAAACAATGGCCCCCTCCAAAAACCAAACAAAAGCCCCCAGAACTGGGTTTTCTGAAATCTACCCCTCCCACGAACCCCCAGGCAAGTATGTAGCTGACCATTTCTTTCTTTATCTCCTGAGGCCTGGAAGAGGAGGGCAGTCAGCATAAAACTTCTACTCTGAGAGGAGGCTGGAACACAGTGGCTAAACTCAGGAATTCTGGAGCTGGAATGCCTGAGTCCAAACGTTCGGCTCTGCCTCTAACCAGCTGTGTGACCTTGGCAAGTTACTTAACCTCTCTGTGCTTCAATATTCTCCTCTATAAAATGTGGATGATAAGAAGAGTACCTACCTCATTGTTGCCCTGTGAAGACTAAAGGAGTTAAAACATGTAAGTCATTTAGAAAGGTGCCTGGCACACAGTGAGTGTTCAAAGGTAGCTATTATTGATTATGAGGTTCATTGTGTTGTGAATCTTCTTAATGTGTCCTCCCAGACAAATACCCGTGAGTCCCTACAACAAGCCACGTACTTAGGACTAGTCTGAGAATTCTCTGACCTGCTGTATTCAATAAACCACAGGACATGTCCGTGAGATGCTTCCATCTGGAGGGTCAAGGGGCAGATGGGGGTAGGAGAAGGGAGAGAAATAGTGTGTTGCTTTCTGTTGCCAGCACTAACTGGACCCTTGTTTAAAAGCTTGGGAGTCTAGAATCCTTCATTATAGTAGCCTCATCATTTGGGGAGGAAAGTAGGAAGTAAAACACAAGCTAAGGAGCTATACATTTTCCTTGTTGCATGTACTGGAACTTGAGGCCATTTGTTAGCTAGAATTTACCTAGGACTTAAAATGTGGCAAATTCTGTTTTGGAAACCGAGGTCTGTATAGTGGTTTAGGTAAAAGTCTCACTTAAAATTCATAAGACATTTGCACCTAGTGAGGGAAGCAGTATGTAACTGTATTTAAAAGCTACTGCTCTTTCTAAATTGTGCTTTTAAATGTTCCAGGAGCAAAGGCCCCAGTAAGGAATCATTTTTGCTAAGCACAGCTAAGCAGGCAACTCCTGGGCCCGGGGAGGAGGGCTATTTGAATGAATCAGCAACTTGGTTCCTTCATGAGTTTTTAGGTTGAGTCATGATTAATGGCTAGAATAGCCATTTTGGGGAAACTCTTGGGGATTTCAAAAGTCTCAATTTTCCTCTTTCTGATGCAGAAAAAGAAATAGAGTATGGAATCACCACAGGTAACACAACCCCCAGGAACAGATAGCAGTTTTCTTCACCCATAGTATGAATATTTAGTGAGAACTAGCCTCAATTTAACTCTGTCAGCAGGAGGACACACCCTGTGTTATATAACACGCAAACTACAAATAGTTAGGAGAGGAGCCCTGGCCTCAGGCATGGAATTATCTCTTTTTTCGAGAAAATAAAAATTTTCCTAAACCAAGGTTTAGTTAAGTGACGATGGAAACAAAATTTAGTGGCAAGAGGTACTGTTCTTCACCTATCTTTGTTTCAATATTATTTCAAAATACAGTCAGCCCTCCCTAACCGCAGGTTTCACGGATAAGGAGGGAGGAGGGACTGTACTCGGCCATTTTCTAATATATCAGGCACTTGAACATGCATGGATTTGGGTATCCATGAGGGGCCCTGGAACTAATCCCCTATGGATACCGAGGGACAACTGTACCTGCTCATCATGTGATCTTAGGTAAGTTACTTTCCTCTCAGTGCCTTAGTTCCTTAATATGTAAAATGAGATTAATAGTAGCATCTATGGCATGGGGGTCTTGTGAGGATTAAATGAACTGACACATGCAAAATGCTTAAAATAGTACCTGCTCGCTCACAGTATTTGCTTTTATTGCTATTACAATATACATTTATGTCTAATAAGCACTGTGTTTAGATGACCAAATACATTATGCTTCTAATAGTTCCTCTGAAGAGAAACATCATCAAGCAGTGTGGAAGTACACTTTATCTCATTTTCCTCTGTCAACCATGCCGAATGGGGACCTACTTGGTCTGGTCCACACACCCACAGCAGACTAGGCTTTGGAGAGGAAGGGAGTAGTCTGTGTAGGGCTGATCTTTTATTTTTCAACCTATTCAGCAGTGGCAAACATCTCTCACACACAAAGACAAACTCTAACTGAATGATTTGTTTTATTAATCAGCATCACTTATTCCCACAAGTATTTGGAATGGCATTAGAAAACCACTCTAGACTGTTACGTATGTATCCTGCTTGGGATGTTAGACGAGGATCTTAACTTTAGAAATTCAGTAGCACCATAAGGATAGATGCAAAACTCACCTCTCCTGTATCTATAATAATTCTCTACTTATTGTTCCTGGAGAGACACACAGGTTGCACTGTTCCTGTCACATCTGTCTTGAAAGAATGTTTGAAAGATGAAAATGGTAAAATAGCCGAGAAAATATCCAAGTGGTATCCTGATTAAGCAGACCACTGAGCCAGTTTTTGTTTAATGGAAGCGGAAGTAGGCTCTTTTCTGCTTATATCAAGGCTTCCTATAAAGTGATCAAACATCCTTGTTTTCACCTTCTTGTCCCAGCTTCTTTGAGGTTTGGGCTCCTACCGAGAGCAGCATAACATAGGGAGAGGGAGTCCTATTTTTCTCAGAATGATGAAAGGAAAATAAGATGGTGAGTCAGCCGGCCAGCAGGCGACTACTGTGTAGGGAACACTCGGTACTGCTCGCCCTCTCCTCCACCTGGTATCCTGGCTGTTCCTGAATTAGCTCCTGTTGCTGCGTACAATGCAACAGACTTGATAGAGGGGTTCTAGGCTCATCCCACCTCCCTCATCTCCTGAAATTCCTGCCATTGACTGTCCTCTATGGCTAACTCAGAAATATCAGAAACTGCATGAAGAGCATGGCTACTCTAAGAAGGGACTGGAAGCCTGGAACTCCCCCTGCCCAGGGCCCCATAATGATGCACTAGAAAAGTTGACAAAGAGGCCTTTGACTTAGGAGAGAAGAGATGTTACCTCACAGTGATGCATTAAAACGACAGAGCTGAGTGTTGCTGCCACCAGTGCAGAATTAAAATGGTCAGAGTTAAATGGGATAGAAGGACGTGTAGGGAGATAGCCAAGAGGAAAGAGTAATTATGCACAGTTGGTCAGTGTAATTGCATTTATACAGTCTGGAAGGTTTGCCACCGAGCCGTGCGGGGTGTACCTCCACTCAGCCTTTCTCAACTGAACACAGAAAAGGATTTGGGTGCCGATTTTCTCAGATTCCCTAAGGATAATATAGAACATTATAGATGAATAAGAGAGACATTAATTTATGACATACAGTGGATGCCTTAGGGCAATAAATCTTAATTCTCTCAGGTTAAGAAAGTGTCCCCACTGTTCTTGGCATAGCATGTTTCAAAGATGGGGCTAGTAATATAGACAGCCCATGGTTGGGGATGCCTCTTTGGTCAGGGGGTAGGATATGTTTTCTTCAACCCCTCGACTCAGTTCAGGTTTGGGCATATATATAATTGTGAAATGCCATTCATTCATTCACTCAACAAGTAACTGAATCTCTTGCCCTTTTCTAGGCGCTGTGCCAAGAGCGGGAGTTAGCATGGTAAACAAGAAACAGACAAACACAGGTAAATGATACGCTATGTTGGGGAAAAACTCCAAGGGACCAGGAGGGGGAAAAATAATGGGTTTGGGAGTGTGGATGGTGGGTGTGTCAGGAGGTAGGCATACTTTAAAGAGGGATGTTCCTAAACATACAAACATCGCCTCAGCTTGGTAGAGTCACCTATCTGGCAGGTGGTGGTAGCCATTTACGCAATGTTTATGCATTTATGCAGAGAAAAAAATGTTACCTCACTGCTTCACAGTTATTTCATAAACACAGACAGTTCCTTCTCAGGATCTCTGCCATGGTGCTGGGAATCTCTGCATTGCCAGCACATAAGAGAGGGCCTGGGACATAGCAGGCATGCAATAATGTTCAATAACATTAATGGATAAATGAAAGGGACTTTTAGAACCATAGGATGTTGAATCTGTGGTGTCATAGAATAAGTCAGTTCCACATTTTCTCTACTTATTGTTGATTTTTTGGCAATAATAAAGCATTTTCATTTTTTTCTTGATCTTATTTTCTGAAATCAAAAAAAATCACAGAAAATGTAAACTCCTGAAAAAAGTTGCATTTCTCTTCCATATAAAAGGGGAAAAAATCCTCAGGTTTCTGGTGTAGTGAGTATTATGTGTGTGTTGATTTTTGCCTGTGTTGCTTCAATTCCTGTCTTGTACTTCTGTGGCGATATGGCATTGGATATCTGACCTTAGAATGCTTTCCAAAACATTCTACCAATTTATTTCCATATTTATAAAGAAGAACCTTGCAATATTTTAGAGCTTTTTCTTTAAACAACTCTAAAGCTTACTTGTGACATAATTTTCTCCTTTACTACTAAAAGAGCTATGCCAAGTGTATGAAACAATCATATTGACATTTCTTGAATTTCTTTTACAACAAGAAAAGTTATATATTTATTACTCTGGTAGAATGACATGTAAATAATTAAATTCTAGAAGATCAATAGTTTGAGACATCAGTAGGACTGGGTGATGGTGAAATTTTATGTGTCAATTTGGCTAGACTATGGTGCCCAGTTGTTTGATCGAACACTGCTTTAGATACTGTTGTGAAGGTACTTTGTGGATGTGATTAACATGTACAGTTCCAGTTGACTTTAGGTAAAAGAGATTACCCTTTATAATGTGACTGGGACTCATCTAATCACTTAAGACCTTAAAAAACAGAAACTGAGGTTTCAAGAAAAGAAGGAATTCTGCCTTAAGACTGGAACATAGAAATCTTGCCAGAGTTTCCAGCCTGCTGCCCTGCTCTGTCGATTTTGGATTCAAGACTACAGCATCACCTCTTGCCTGAATTTCTAGGTTGCTGGTCTGCCCTAGGGACTTCTTTTTAATTGAAGTATACTTCACTAACAATATTATATTAGGGATTTTAGGCTTACCAACTTGCATAATTGAATAAGCCAATTCCTTAAAATAAATCTTTCCATATATATAAAATAGGATATACCATATATAGGTATATACCACACATAGGATATATATATGTGTGTGTGTATCTCCTATATCTATATCTGTCCATGTCTCTCCATGTATATGGATATACACATATACATATTTTTATGGATTCATATACATATATTTATGGATACATATATATATATGAATGATTCTGCTTCTCAGAAGAACTCTGACTGTTGCAGACTGTTAGGTTTGACTGTTTGATTCTTCTCTCCTGCAATCCAGTTGGACCAGGGAAAAATTGGTAACAGTTTCTAGATTTCTACTGCTCTGATGTGAGAGCAGAGAGATTAAAAAGGAAACCAAGGCAGTGTCCCACTCTTAAAGCTGCCCCCTCCCGAAAGGAAAAAAGCTTGGTGCTGGGGAGAGGAACACTGAGTACACCCATTCATTTGATTCATTTTGTTGTATATTTGGCAAAACAGAAAAATATGGGTAAGATTTTGAATCTTCCTAAACCATCATACGGGTCTGGCAGGTATTCTGTGAGTCATGGGCCTGTCCTGGAGGGAGTGGCGGTGCTTCAGTACTTCTCTATATGATGGGGCTCAAGGGGCACTGTCACTCGCAGCATGCATCTCATGACAGCATTTTTGTCATCTCTAGTACATGATGTGAAATGATGTGAAGAGGAAAACTAGAAAAGGTATAGTGGATATAGTTCTAGAGTCACAGATTCAAATATTTTGTAGCTAAGATTGATTTTGAGATATTTCTTGGTATTGGGGTATTGGTACTTGAGGTAACTCACTTTGTTCTATTGCCCTAGCTTGTATCTGTAATAGAACGAGCCAAACATCTGGAGATTCCAAAGGTTGATATCCAGCTGGTTGCATATATCATTGGTTGTATATCTCATTGTAGTATATACCATTTTTCACCACTACCCATCACTTCACTCACTGATGGTAACAAAATGTCTCCTAAATAGCTAGAACCAAGATTCAGAAGCAGAGTTTCTGTTTCTCCCCCATCCTCTCATCAATTTCACGTCATCCTACCCTGGACCTTCCATCCTGCAGCAGCATTTTTTCCTTTCTTGTCCCATGTTCTGTCAACCTGGGTGGCAGGGTTAGCTCCATACTCTGTCCCTTTGTTCTTAGGATTTATTTCCATTCCCTTTTCCCCAAGACCAACTTTACTCCACATTTCTAGTAGCATACATTTTACCTACCTCTCGTGTAATTCATTTTTCTTGTATTTATACAAGATCTAAATAGACCCTGAAATCTTGATCACTGAAAGGCTGGGTTGGGGAAGGATAGTGTAATTCAGGTCGTGGAGTTTCATTCCAATTTTACAGAAGATAAATGGGGTTACATGCCTTTCCCAGGACACACAACTCCTACTACTTAAACTTATACCTGGTCACTACTCTCTAACTTGATTGCTGACATCAGCACAAAGAATGTTGATGATTTATTAGTCTAGGGTATGGAAAATTGCTTGAATTGTCTCTCCTAGATCCTTGGGCTGTGACAAAGTGAGAGAGTGGCATGGACATATATACACTATCAGATGTAAAATAGATAGCTAGTGGGAAGCAGCCGCATAGCACAGGGAGATCAGCTCGGTGCTTTGTGACCACCTAGAGGGGTGGGATAGGGAGGGTGGGAGGGAGGGAGATGCAAGAGGGAAGAGATATGGGAACATATGTATATGTATAACTGATTCACTTTGTTATAAAGCAGAAACTAACACACCACTGTAAAGCAATTATACCCCAATAAAGATGTTAAAAAAAAAAAGAATGAATAATAGAACTAAAATGAATCTTAAGATATCTAATAGACCTCACTGCTTTCAGGTAGTTTCTAGACCAGAAATGGCAAAACAAGTTTAGACTCATATAAATAGTCTAATTAATTGCAGGTGACTGCCTGAAAGCCTATGTTGATATGAATTCTGGGATCAAATCCAGGCTCTGGATTTGCCATGATTGATTAGTGATGTCTGACACGGGCAAGGGATAGGAAAGTGCTGATACTCCTGATACATAACTTCCATTCCTGGTTAAAATCAGCAGAGATGGAGAATTACTTCTTCAGTTTAAAATGACTTCACACAATGAGAAAGGGTTCCTGGTGAGCAAAGGCAGGGGAAAATCCGTCTTGCTACAGAGGAAAGAGGATGTTGACAAATAGCCATATTTTTTGAGTATGATAACTTTTCCAAAAATGTGCTAAAATAGAACAGTACTCTTGAGATGATTATATGGACTGTGAGAGAAACTTTGAAGCCTAGTAGAATGCCTTTGCTTGTTTTCCTAGCTCAGAAGGACACAATACTTAGAGTGAAAATATGAAGTCAATGAAAATTGGCATTCTTCACAATTGAGGGAAGTTGATCTTTCCATGGTCAGAAAACATTCTTAAATTGGACTTTCAGTACTCTAAATTTAAACATAAATTTAAAAAAATACTGTTTTCCATTTAATGGAAAATCCATTTCCTCATAAAAACAGAACTTGCTGTTCTTGGTTCAGATAGCTTCAGAGACAGTTTTTTTTTTTGTTGTTTTAAAGTATGGTTACCCTATACTTAGCTTAGAAATAAACAGAAGCCAAAATAAATTTCTTTCAGAGACGTTAGCCTGGAAATATGATTCTGTTGTGGCTAAGGTCCAACAAAACATCTGAAGGACTAATGATGTCTTTGTAAATGCAGGCAAATGGATTTACAACCCCCTTCATAAAACGTGCATAGTGACAGCAATAATAATCACACCTACTTTTTGAATAATAAGCCACCATTTATTATCACTTATTATTATATGCCTGCTTGCTTCCTGACTTCCTTCTTTCCTTTCTTCCTCTCCCCTCCCCTCCCAGCTCTTCCTCTTCTTGTTTCCACAAATACTGAGTTCCTATTATGTTTCAGGAACTATATAATACTCAGGATATGATGACATTGGGTTTCCAGATAGACAAGGATTCTGACTTCACAGAATTTACACTCTTGTGGGGAAAGCAGGGTATTCATTAAGTATTAAGAATGATGTGTTGTGTCAGGATGGGCTGAAATGTCTATCTGTATCCTTTTTGGTGGACAAAGGGGAAATTTGGGGACTAGAAAAGAGTGATTTCAGTGTGCAGCTATTTATTGCTTACTATTATGAGGAAGGGAGAGGACAAATGGATACTGTTTTGCAAGGAATTGGGTTAAATTCATATTAATAAGAGAAATCAAACTTTAAAAAAGTATATAGACCAGACATAGAGAACAGACTCGTGGTTGCCAAGTGTCGGGGAGGAGGAGGGAGAGGGGTGGACTGGGAGTTTGGGGTTGGTAGATACAAACTATTACATTTGGAATGGATAAACAACAACTGTATAGCACAGGGAACTATATTCAGTATCCTGTGATAAACCATATGGAGAAGAATATGAATAAAAGAATGTCTCTATGTGTTTAACTGAGTCACGGCTGTACAGCAGAGATTGCCACAACTTGTAAATCAACTCTACTTCAATTAAAAAAAAAGAAAAAAATGTATATAGACCAGATATCTTGATCTTTAGAAAGAAATTTACCTTTATCGTGGTAAGTTCTGTGCTGTCAGCTGGGTTTGATTCTGCTGTAATGTGGGGACTGCCAGGAAGTGACTCCAGACTTCCTCACTTTCTCTCTAATCCCTACGTATAGGTCTCCCTTGACTTCAGGAGGGTGGTTGAGGGTGATGAACGTTATTGTGCTATTGGATGTTAATTGTTATCAATATTTTTACTAAACAAATTAGTCTGTCATGAATCTAGCTATAGCTTAAAGAGTTTTAATCAAAACAGCATACATTTGTGGTTTTTCAAAGCTGTATCTTAGTTTAAAAAACACAATGGAGGACTATTACAACATTGAAGATGAACAATCAAAGCCCTTAGTTTCTTTAAAAAGGAAGAGGTGGTTGTCAATGATGAAACAATGAATACTTCTTGGGTTGGTGCAATTTAAAAATATCCAAATATCTCAAGACATAAAACCTGTGTGCTTCTATCTTTTACTCCATGGACTTGTGTGAACTGGGATTTCTACATAATGCCATAGTGAAAATAAATATAAGAATAATCTTGGTACTGTACCAGAATCAGAAATATTCCTAACAGTTAGAGGCTTTGTAATAAAAGAAAAAGCCACTTCTTTTAGTAAAATATTTTATATCCAAAATTTATAACAAAAATGTAAGATTAAATATATAATTTTGATCTTAATAAATTAAGATGATTTAAGTCTCTAATATTTTTGTTACTTCATAAAGTAAAATATGCTGAACATTTCTAGCATCAATTTAACACATCTGAATGACTTTTCTTCTTTTTTTAAAATTATGTTCATTCAATCATGGATTATGTCATATAAGCGCCTATCTCAATGTGTTCAATGAACTACCTGTTTTTTTTGTTTGTTTGTTTGTTTTTTTGTGGTACGCGGGCCTCTCACTGCTGTGGCCTCTCCCGTCGCGGAGCACAGGCTCCGGACGCGCAGGCTCAGCGGCCATGGCTCACGGGCCCTCGCCGCTCCGCGGCACGTGGGATCTTCCCGGACCAGGGCACGAAGCCGTGTCCCCTGCATCGGCAGGCGGACTCTCAACCACTGCGCCACCAGGGAAGCCCAATAAACTACCTTTTAATCAAATACCATGGTCAGATGAGTGGTGGTGGCTAGTGGTGGGGAGGATGCCGCTTTAGAATGAAGGCTCTTCAGTAGGAGAGTAAGACTACTAGTTTCATAAGTGTGATGCAGTGGGATTAGAAGAAGCTTAGAGAGAGTAAACAGTTAAACATTTTAATCATGCAGTTATTGGAGTAGCAACATAGAGGAATGAAACCAGTCCTTGATGGGGCCCATTGGTGGAGAAATCTAATCAAGCAGCACACACCTGAGGTTGGCCGGTTCCTTCCCTCTTACGGCTAATGTATCACAGGTGGAAAGTTGCAACCCTATAGAAAGTTACAGAGAAAGACTATGCAGCAAAGTAGGCCAGGGCCCTGGAAGGAGAGACGTTGGAGTTCAAATTTATGCTTCTTATGCTCTCGACCTGTGTCTCACCACCTCAAGTTGGAGTTGGGAAGGATGCCCTCTTAATTCTTTCATTTTATACCTTCCTTTGGAACAATGCAATCCATTGAAAATAAACAAATGCATCTTTTAAGAACCATTTTACTAATAAAATTAAAATCTGAACTTGTTACATAGTTTTTGCATTTGAACTTCACCTGGCATTTCCTTCCTGTTCTTCTTCCTTGATTCCGTTCCCTGCCACATGGTAATGCAAAATGCTAACCATGTATATATCTTTCCATGCTTAAGTAGCTCTCTTGCATGTTTCTTTTTGTCATTGTTTTAGAAAATGAGATATTATTCCCATTTCAGTGCATTTGGATTTTATCAATTAATAATTCCTATGGAAATTTCTCTAGGATAATTGGGTTTTCTAGGTATAGAGACATATATCAGGAATAACATTTTTTTTTTATTTTTTTTTTTATTTTTGGTATGCGGGCCTCTCACTGTTGTGGCCTCTCCCGTTGCGGAGCACAGGCTCTGGACGCGCAGGCTCAGCGGCCATGGCTCACGGGCCCAGCCGCTCCGCGGCATGTGGGATGTTCCCGGACCGGGGCACGAACCCGTGTCCCCTGGATCGGCAGGCGAACTCTCAACCACTGCGCCACCAGGGAAGCCCTTTTTTTCTTTTTTAATGCTCACATTCATTGTTTTACTTTTTTTTACTTACTGGATTTTCTAGATGCTTCATGGAAATAATAAAGAATGTTGGTATTATATATCATTTCCTCTGTAATACTGGTTAATTTAAACTACTATATGACATTAGGATATCATATCAGCATCTGTTGATATGATATAAATATTTTGACGTGTCATCAAATTCTGTTTGCAAAAATTTATTTTTAGTTTTAGCATCTATGTTCACGAGGAGAATTGGTTCATTATTCACTCAAATGTTGTTTATTGAGCACCTGCTTTATGTCATGTATCAGTCTGGGTACTAAGGTTGTAGTATTTAAGCATAAACATCCCTGTCCTTATTGAGTTTATATCTAAGGGAAAGGGCTCTTTCTCGTTCTCCTCCCCCTCCTCCTCCATCCCTTCTTCCTCCTTCTTCTCTTCCTCTTTTTCTTCTTCTTTTTTGTTTAATACCTTTATCAGTTTTGATGTTAGAATAATTTTATCTTCCAAAATTTAACTGAAGAAATTTTCATCTTCTTCCTAGGAATGGAATAGATTAAATAAATATTTGTCTGTTCTTTAAAAGATAGCAATACATGGCTATGACCCCATCTGGTGTTGATGCATTTTTGAATGGTGGATTTTTAATCTCCTTTCCAGTTTTATGATGATTGGAATATTTGAGTTTTCCATTTTTTCTTAGGTCAGTTTAAGGAATTTGTGTTTTCAGGAAAAGCGTTTTCAAATGTGTTTTGAATGCATCGTAAACAGTTTCGTGATATATTCTCTTACAATTCTTTTAATTGCTCCTACATCTGTGGTTATATTTCCTTTCTCAACTTTAATATTGCTTTACTTTTGCTCTTGTTTTTTCTTATTCAAGGGCCTGATGGAAAAAATTATCTATTTTTTTCCTCCAAAGAACCAGTTTGTGGATTTCTTTATCTTTTTTCAATCCTTTCTTTTTCTGTTTTCTATTTTATTAGTTTCAGTTTTTATCTTTATTCTCTCATCATTGCTTCTTGGTTCATTTTATGGTTCTTTTTTTCCAATTTCTTAAGATTAGTACTTAGCCCCTTTGCATTATTCTTTCTTACTCATTCTTCTTTAATAATAAAGGCATTTAAGGCTATAACATTTCTATGAAGTAGAGCTTTCCCTTTATCCCATAGATTCTGAATAAATGGTTCTCTCGTTGCTTTCTAGATGATACTGATTTCTCTTTTATTGTACTTTTTTGATCTAAGACTTACTAGAAATATGTTTCTAAATTTTTCAGTGGTAATTCTTGTCACTTATTTCAAGTTTCATTGGTGTATGATCAAAAAGACATAGTTTGTAAAAATCTCCATTTTTGGAATCCATTAAGTTTTTGAATCGAGTACATGATTAACTTTTCAATGTGTTCCATTGATATACAAGAAAAATTGTATTCTCTATTTGATTGTAAATGTTCATGCAGAGACTCAGTTGTGTGCTGATAAATGTTTAACAACCAAATCTCTAGATACGATTTGTAGCACTTGCAGCATTTGTTTTCCATGGTGTATATACTCCCACCATGACCTATTTCTAGTTACTAATGTGACATCACTGAATATGAAGATGGGAAGAGATACTCACAATTGGCTTCCAAAAGCTGGTACAAAGTAGTTCCTCTACCCTACCACATAATTTATTAAATCAACCTTATTGACCGTATTATTAAATTTTTCTGTAATCTTAACTAACTTTTGACCACTAGGTTCTGAAAGAATTGTATTGAAGTCTCCTATTTCAATTGTGTTTTTCATTGTATATCTAATAGTTTTTGATTCACATATTTAGCTGCCATTTTTTTAGTATGTATAGTTTGTAGTGATTTAGCTAAATTCCTCAATTATACTTTTTATCACAACATAGTGATTCTTTCAATCGTATATAATGTTTTAGCCTTAAATCCCACCTTATATGTTATTAATGTTGCCATTTCTGTTTTCTTGTCTGGTATCTCCTTGCTGATCCTTTTATTTTCCATCTTCTTTACCACTTCAACTTAAATGCAAGTTTGCAAATAACAAAATGTATACAACGTAATCCAACAGTCTTTATATTTTAATAGGACACTTCAGTCTGTTCACATTCAATGTAATGACTTTATTTCTTCAATCTTTGCATTTCATTAGTCATTTTCTTATTTCTTCTGTTTCCTTTTTCTTAACCTAGCTGGTTTAAGTTTATATTCATTCTATTTCTTTCCCCTTGTTAAATTGGAATTTCTTGTGTATTTTTCTCTTTTGGTAATGGTTGTCTTCCACCAGATGAATAAACGCTGACTTGGTGTGCACTCATTGTTTGATGCTGTTTCTCCAGTTCTCCCTGCCCTACAGGATGAGACAATTAAAATACTTTCACTTCTCTCACCTTTCTTTCCCCCCTTGCTACCATTAATCTTTTGGGATGCTTTTCGTTTTTCCAAATGCCTAGATTTTGTTATCACAATTTAGTACCTATTAGAGTTTTCCTTAGAGTATGTCCCTGCTATTTCAAAAGCCTTCTTTACCCCTTAGGTAAGCAATATCATGTAGTTTATCCTCATCTTTTTATGTCTGTATCTTCAGCTGTCGATCTCTATCCATCTTTATGTACAAATACATCATGTTTATTTTGTTCACTGCTCTTTTATCTTTCTCTTTTTCCATCTTTCGGTCAGTTTTTGGTTTCACTTATTATTCGGTTAATGTTCCTGAGTATTTTCCTTAGATGGAATATGTAGGTGAGTCACTCTCTGGGGTCTTGCACATCCTGAAAGGGCAATCATAGCTTGATAGGGCATAGAATTAAGTTGCAGTCTTTGCTCTTAGCTGTAGATTTGATTCTACTGTTTAACTTCCAATGTTATAAATGCTAGCCTGATTTTTTTCTTCCTGTGTAGGTAGTAGTTGTTATTGTTGTTTTGCTTGGGAGCTTGTAAGATCTCTCTCTTTAACCTTAAGAGATCAAAAACTTTATTACAGCATGCCTCAGCGTCTCTTTTTCTTATTCCTGTCCTTGAAATCAGAGAGCCCTTTCAATCTGCAGACCAAAGTCTTCCATTATCTCAGAAACATTTTTCCTTTTATTTGTCTAAATACTACCTCCTCTCATCTATCTCCCTTTATCCTTCTAAAATATCTGTTATTCATATATTAGGTCTCCTGGATATAGACTCTAAGTCTCTAAAATTTTTCTTCATGATTTCCATTTCTATAGTTTTTTCCTCAAGTGTTTGGGATATTTCTTGCAGGCCATTTTCTAGGCTACTAATTCTGGTTTCAATATGGATCCTCCACAAAAAAGTGAAATGCTACTTTTGTTTGATAAAATTTCTCCTTTAAATTTATCCAGAGTTCCAGAGCATGGATGGATTTTGAAGTCACAGAACAGGTGTTGGAACCCTAGTTCATCCCTTATTAGCTTGTGACCTTGGGAAACGTACTTGCTCTCTTAAAGCTCAGTTTCCTCATCTATGAGGAAGGGACTGATTTCACCCACTTAACTATAATAATGATTAAAAAATAGGAAATAAAGAGATTTTTTTCAAGGTATTGGAACCTAAGGAATGTTCCATAAATATTTCAGTGTATCATTTGATTAAGCATCAATATCAACTAATATAAAATTGAAGCATGTGGGAGGAAATCATAAGGCTTTTCTCAACATTAAGTTTGTGTTTTTATGTATTTTTTGGTGGCCTTTGCATAAAAAGCTTTTAAACTTTGCTAATAAATCATAATGTCTTACAGTTGTATAGCACTTGACAGTTTATCTATAGCCCTGTGCTTGAAAACTGGTATTATTATTATAATGCAACTGCTGTGGTAAACGATTTTCCAAAGATTACCTGGCGAACAGGTGGTATAGACTGCACTCATTCTCCGGTCTGAAAACTTTTCTCCTGTTGAGAGTCAACGCCACAAACATCAATAACTGAGTTTTTAAAAATATAATCATCAGTTTCTGGTGGGATTTTATTCATTCAGTTATGTATACAATGAATAGAAATGAAAATATATGCGGAAGCATCTGACTATGTACCATACATTGTTTTGAGTGCTAAGGAGAAAATTGTGAACCAAAACAGATGTTTTTTCTGCTCTCGTGAAGTTTACAGTCTAGTGAGAGAGAGATACATTAATCAAAAAATCATATACATACATGTAAACTTACCACTGAGAAGAAGTACATATGACAAGATGATTTTACATTTTTAGGAAGGTTAGAAAAGGCTCCCTGAGGAAATGATGATCAGGTGAGATCAGAAGGAAGAGTTCTGTTAGCCAGGCAAAGGAGGGTTAAGTGGGGAGAGGAGCCTTCAAGACAGAGGGAATAGTATACACAAAGGCCCTGTGTCAGGAGGAAGCCTTTCAGATTAAGAGACTGAAATCACACCAGTGTCACCAGAATGAGAGTAAAGGGGAGTGTGTGAAGGGAGGCTGCAGGGGACCAGAAGACGCAGGATTCTGAGAGGCATGTTAAATACTTTGGTCTTTACCTTAGAGTAATAGGACACCAGCTAGAGTTTTAAGAGGAGTATGTACGTGTGGTGTGTGTGTGTGTGTGTGTGTGTGTGTGTGTGTATGTGTGAGCTGATTGGCACACATCTCTCTGGCTGAGGTGGGAAGAAGGGATTAGAAGAAGGCCAGAGTGGACACAGGTAAACCAGCCACCTGACTGGTTTGAAGAAATCCAAATGAGGGACAATGGTGACTTGGAGCAGGAGGTGGCAGTGAAGACAGAGGGAAAGGGGCAGATTTGTGAGGTAATTAGGAGGTCAAAGAAATAGGACCTGATGATGAGTTATATATAGAGGCTGAGGTAGAGAGACTTGCCAGTATTAGCTCTAAATTTCTAGCTTGAATAGCTGGGGGATGGTAAATGCACTTATTGTTTTGAGGAATTCCAAGAGAATGCCAGATTTGGGGAGATTAAGATTATGAATTTGGTTGAGTATATTCAATTTGACACCATATAGAGATACGAGTTTCACTTGGCTACATATGTCAGATGTAGGAGTAGTCTGGGCTGGAGATAAAACATGTTGAGTCACCTACTGTAAATGGTTATTGATGTCGTGGGTGTAGTTGGAATGATGAATAAGATTCCATCTCTTGTACTTTCTCAGACATTTATTTCTGGAACTCTTTTGACCACTTTATTTAGGAGATTTAGGAGCAGGGGCCAGCATGACATCCTACATCGCCAGGATTAGCTGCATCTCCACAGACACTGGTAGAGAGTGCCTAGGAGCCTGTCTGCACCAACACTTGCATTGTAGAACTGTGAGGTAAGGAAAGCAGGTAGACTAGATGGCCCAGTCCTATGAGGAGAGGATGCATACTCAGATACTATACTGTGAAGAAGGAGGGAATAGGAGAACACTGAAATTGAAGAAAGAGGGAAAAACTGCTGAGAGGGAGTTTGAGTAGACTATTCGCTCAAATGAAGTTTTACACTGAAGGAGGCTTTTTAAAACTTGAAACTAAATAACCTTGAATTGTCATATTTATTTCCTTTTTCCACTATTGGTGGGAATGAGAGCCCCATAAAGATGTGATTAGTTATGGGACAAAAAGGACTTTTGTTTTTGTTGCACATGTGAATTGTATTGCACATATCAGTGCCCTGCCTCACCGTAATTTAAATTGTCTGACCCATAAGCTTGTTATGGACCTCACTGGATCTTGTAGATTTACTGAGCTAGTTAGTGGCAGAGCTGGAGGAAAACCAAGCTCTTTCCACCATGTTTCCTCTCAAGAACTATAATTAGATAAAGTTTGTATTCCTTTAAAATTTATTCTCCTGGGTATTTTATATCCATGCCATGTATTAATTCAGTCATATAAGTACTTGTTTTGATCTATAAATAGTTTTAACTTTTGTGTATTTTTGTGTATGTGCAGCTAGTAATTGGGCTTTGATATATGTATATATATATATACACACACACATATTAGGCATTATACAATGTCATATGAGATATTATATAAGTTATACATTATAAATTATATAATTTATATAATGTATGTGTTGTATATGTATAATACTATGTATTCTATATGTATTACATAGTATCTCTCTCTATATATACTTTCTGGATTTAGTTCCCATGAGTCCAGAAGTGGTAGCTGGGCTACTCAGTCAGCAGTTTCTACCATCTAATAGCAGCAAAATCCAGAAGGATGAGGTAATCTCAGCTGCATTTAGATAGCTGCATTTATTTTTATTTTTACTATTATTTTTTAATAGATCTTTATTGGGGTATAACTGCTTCGCAATACTGTGCTAGCCTCTGTCACCCAACAAAGTGAATCAGCCACATGCACACGTACATCCCCATATCCACTCCCTCTCGAGCCTCCCTCCCACCCTCCCTATCCCACCCCTCTAGGTGGTCACAAAGCACCCAGCTGATCTCCCTGTGCTATGCGGCCGCTTCCCACTAGCTATCTATTTTACATATGGTAGTGTATATATGTCGATGCTACTCACACTTCGCCCCAGCTTCCCCCTCCCCTACAGTGTCCTCAAGTCCATTCTCTACGTCTATGTCTTTATTCCTGTCCTGCCACTAGGTTCATCAGGAAATTTTGTTTTTAGATTCCATATATATGTGTTAGCATACGGTATTTGTCTTTCTCTTTCTGACCAGTCTCTAGGTCCATCCACCTCACTACAAATAACTCAGTTTCGTTTCTTTTTATGGCTGAGTAATATTCCATTGTATATATGTGCCACATCTTCTTTATCCATTCATCTGTGAATGGACACTTGGGTTGGACAGCTGCATTTAGATTGCAAACACAGCACAGCAAAAACTTGACGGTAGAGGACAGCTGTCTCTACTCCTCACCTCGTGCTAAGGGACTGACCAGGAAATGAACAGCTTCAAGAGGCCTGGCCTTGCGAACATAAATCCGTAAGTTCGTTGTTACCATTATTCTTCAAGCGTGAGTCCAACTAGCTCATCAGTGTGCACCTGAAATATTCACTGCATGACCTTTCAGCAGACTCTGGGGGCTGGTTCAGGGAATAACGATCTAGCCCGGCCTCAGCCAGCTGTCTGCACCCAACTCAGCTCTCTTCAGACTAACCGTGAAATCTTGGAGAAACAGAACGCCAGTGTTGAGATTTTTATTCCAGATCACACAGCCAGTGACTCAGGACATGTTTTATGCCGAGGTTCATACTCTAGCCATGGTCCACACTGCCTCTCGTGGGGCAGTGATTAAAAACCAGGGCACGGGAGCCAGACAGTCCTGGATTCAAATCTTCTACTTTCAAGCTGCTTGGAAAAGCTAATTAGCATATTTGAACTTCAGTTTGCTTGACTGGAAGTCGGAGATGATAATACTTGTATCATGGAGTTATTATGAGGAATAACTGCGATAGCAGAGGCCACATGCCCTTGGCACTACATCTGAAATGTAGTTAGGACTCAATAAATAGCACTTTATTGATGGTGCTGTTTTTCTTTTTTTTGCTGTTATTTCCTTTAGAGGAATATTCCTCTGAAACTGCCATAAAAGTTCCAAATTCTTAAAGAAACCAACACCTAACTTACAGCTCTCTGTAAATGACTTTTGGTGCTGATAGTAAGTATAAACCATGTGGGTTCTGCACGAAGCACTTCAGTTGAAAGTTCCCCCTCAGGTTGGGTTTAGCATACCACTCTTCGGGTGCAGCATGAATTTCCTCAGCTAGTTTAAGCACTGACCTTTTAATATTTTCACTAAGGGAAATGGAGATAAATAACACAATCTGAATCTGATAAACCCCTGGGAGATCAAGGAGGGTAATATTGTTGCTGACAAGTTAGTAAAATCACAAGTACCCTGAGAAATTATATACGGGCTCTAATCCTCATCCAGGGCTAATGTCCAGAATCTTCTGAAATAGGCATTGCATACTAAGGAAGCTTCTTGCTGCAACTCTTTTTGTTTTTTTGCGGTACGCGGGCCTCTCACTGTTGTGGCCTCTCCCGTTGCGGAGCACAGGCTCCGGACGCGCAGGCCCAGCGGCCATGGCTCACGGGCCCAGCCGCTCCGCGGCATGTGGGATCTTCCTGGACCGGGACACGAACCCGTGTCCCCTGCATCGGCAGGCGGACTCTCAAGCACTGCGCCACCAGGGAAGCCCTTTGCTGCAACTCTTGTGGGGCATGGTGGTAGACACCATTGATCTGAATGTCTGTTCAGGTCCTCTTTTCTGAGAACTGTGTACCCTACTCTGATGCAAGAAACCAGATACCTTAGTGAGGCTGTGTGGGTCAAAAACAATATGCGCTGTGCAAAGGAAGAGGCTACCTGGCTCAGAGCTTGTCCCCTGGCTGCACTGGATAAAGGCTGTCTCCATGGTGCTTAGTGAGGAGGAACTGGATACTGACATCAGAACCCAAAGGGCGTTTCTGTTCCCCTGTGTACTGGCTGGTATCATCACCATCATATTTGTCTTTACTAACAGCATCATCTTCACCGAATCCTCCTAAAGGTGAAAACAAAACCTAACCTTATCGAACCAAAGGAAATCGACTTAATTCCAGCAAGGGTGCTGACACCCAATGTAGGAAACTCTGGTAAGTAGTTGCCCTGCCCTCTCACAGAAAACAGTTCCATGAGGCTTCCTTCTGTCTCTGTGTGGGAAGTATCACTCTTTTAAAGCAGAACCCAACCCTGGCTTGGTCTCAGAACCCTAAGGAGATTAGACTTCCCTTGATATTTCTGAAGCATGTTTGGAGTTTAATTTAATTGCATTTAATTGGGCCTCAGAGTAGCTCCAGATTTCTGGGACAGTCCTGGAGCCCACTTCGGCTTCTGCCCACAGGAATTTCCTTAAACTGAGTCCCTTGTGGTTTCAGTCCAGCAGCTTCCTGGAATAACAGAGCCCACCAGAGCCATTTCTTTTCCTCCTAGAGATGATGAAAGGGCAGGCTGCTGAGAGAGGCTCTCCTCCCTCCCATTTTCACCGCCACCTTGTATCTAATACTGTGTTTCTCAACCCTATCAGACCCAACACCTAATTAAAGCAAACATTTGGTAATGTCCTCTTTATTATCCTAAAGGAAGAGACCCATTCACACAATTAAAATGTTAATGTAACATTTTAGTGATAATATACAGGAGAAATAAAAAGAAAACAATTTCTGCTAAAGTGATATATGTATTTCAATATGTAAATTTTTAAACATAACCACAGTGGAAGACCTAATGAAGACATTCTATACCAGGCATTTATATATAGAACCTCTGTAAATGCATAGACTACAAGTGCAAGCTCACACAGTCTAAGATCCAAAAGCTACCGTCCGTGTTGCTCTAAGTCATGATACTGTGCAGAATGGTGAACGGCTTGTGGAAATTTCAAACGATGAAACCTCTTTGGTTTTCCTGGCGGTTGTTGTTTCTGCAGAATTAATAGCTTGCAGAAGATACTTTGTGTTTCTGTGTAACACAGCACTGTGTTCTAGGCTCTGATAAGTCTGCCCAGATTTTGCTCGTCATGGCTCTCTGGAGTGATGTGTAAAAAGCGTGTGGAATGGAGGATAATTGTTTGGTAGGTGGGACCCTGCCAGGTATTGTGGGACGTCTGGCAATTCTTGCCTCTCCCCATTTCTGTGACAACCAAAAGTATTGGTTGGAGAAATTCTCTTTGAGGATTTCAAACATTGGCATTTAAATCTGCACAACTCAACTCATAACCCACACTGCTCTTCTTAGTGATGTAAGCAGTATGCTGGTGACTTTGCAAAGAGTGATAGAGATTTGTCTTCTTATTTTAATAGCCTTTCTAGGCTGCTGGCCTGTGTTCAGGTTGGAGTCCAATCCCCAGGGCATTTTCCTCGATACTAGCCCCTGATAAAAGTGCATTTCCATTCCAACCCCCGGCCTAACGTCTGCCCCCTGCCCTCCCTGGTGGGGCTCTGTTTCACATGACCACACACAGGCTGAGATGGCTAAGACCTGTCATCCAGGCCAAGCCTTAGGGACAGGGCCCTTCGGTCATTTGCCCTCTCCCTTCCAGGAGAAGCCTTCTGACTAATAATATTAAGTTCTTTTTCTCTAGTCATGAATCTTTCTCTAGAAAGAGCCTATTAGCCACCAATAAATTGAGCCCAATGGCATGAGCAGACAAATGGAATTAAAAGTAGGTCAGGCCTGGTATGTTCCAGCTGTCGTTTCCGGCAGTGGAGGAACGACAGGCACTTGAATTGAAAGGGAATGGGGCGCCTGTCAGCAGTGTTTCCCGCTGCTTTGCCCTTCCAACCATCCCCTTTTGGAAATAGCCTTGCTGGGCCGGGCCTCCCTCTGACTGAGTGCGGTCCAGTTCTTAGTCCAGCTGCCAGGTCCTTTTTGATCTGGCTCTTCCCACGTCAGTGTCCTGTGCTGTGACACCTTTCCTGCCCACTTAATGCCCTGACAACACCAGAGGGCTCAGTAGTATCCACATCTTTACCCAAGCTGTCCTGCTTAGGAGGCCTGCCCTCCCCACCTCCTGATTCATTCCAGAAAATTGCAGCTCAGACAGTGCCTCCCTCCTAAAAGCCCACCTTTACCACCCGCAACGTTGGCATTAACCCTTCCATTTTCTGTGCAGACTCAGCACATTTTACATGCATCCATCCTTACACATTCCACACTGCGTTACAATTTAATTACTTGTCTCCCCCGTCACTCTGGGAGTTCCTTGTGAACCTAACCCATATCTTTAAAAAAAAAACAAAAAAACTTTAGTTTCTACAACAGTTTTATATTTGTAGATAAATTGCAAAGATAGTACGGAAAATTCCCATATACCTCTGCAGTTTCCCCTGTTATTAATGTCTTACGTTGGTACGGTACATTTGTTACAATGAAGGAACCAATATGGTATGATATTATTACTAGATCCATACTTAGATTTCTTTTGTTTTCACCTAATATCCTTTTTTGTTCTAGGAACCACCACATTACATTTAGTTTCCATGTCTCCTTAGACTCTTCTTGGCTATTACAGTCTTTCAGAACCTTCTTGTATTCAATAACCTTGAAAGCTTTGAGGAGTACTGGTCAGGTATTTTGTTGAATGTCCCTCAACTGTGATATATCTGATGTTCTTCTCATGAGTTGGCTGGGGTTAGGGTACATGCAGTTAACCTGACGCATCACTGTTGATGGTGACCTTGGTCATCTGGCTGAGGTAGTGTTTTGTCAGGTTTCTTAAAGTTGTCAGTCCCCTGCCACTTTCTACACTGCGCTCCTTGGAAGAGAGTCACCGCGTGGGGCTCTCACTTATGAGTGGGGAGTTACGCTCGAGTATCTACATAAATTATTTGGAATTCTTCTGCATGGCAGATTTGTCTCTTCTCCCCATTTATCCATATGTTTTTATATTATTGAACGGACCAGGGGAATGGTAGGCACTTAATATGTTTTATTAGTTCTTGTTTTCTGAGCATCCGTTGTAAATCTCTCTCAGTATGGACATAACAGTACCAATAACAGCCTCAATAATAATACTCAAATAGGAAATACTATTTCAGAAGCACTATTCTAGGTATTTTAGCTCATTTAACCCTCACAACAATACTATCAGGATGACACTGTTTTTATCACCACAGAGGATTTTTTAACTTATCTGAGGTCACACAGCTAATAAGTGGTAAAGATAAGATCCAAATCCATGTCTTTGGACTCCAGAGTCCACACACTACAGCTGTAGAGGCTGGACTGCTCTTTGGTCTCTTTTCCCATTACCTTGGACTTGCTCTGTTGAGCTTATCCCCTTAGAGAACAGGGTCCAACATACAAATAGTCCCCAGCTGGAAGTCCTCTAGTGGAGTCTTCTTATTTACCCCAGACTCTCCTTTCAATCCGTGAGGTCTCCAAAGCACACTGGAGCAGAAATTCTTAAGAAGTCACAAGACGCCTCCCTTCTGAAGCTTTCTTCAGAACAGTAATCAAGTTCCCCACGTTATGGAGGCCAGACCCCAACATTGTGTCCTGGAAATGGGCAGACAATACTCAGCTATTAGAAACAGGAGGAGCTGCCTAAGCTCATGGTCTTAATATTTTTCACCCTTAAAACGGAACACGTGGCTCTTCAGGGTTGTAGGGAAGTAATAAAAAAAACCACTTAGCTATTTGAATTTCCAGGATGATCTGAGAGTTTATGCTAAGAATAGGCCAGAATATTTAACATTGGAACTGGATTAGGAAATCAAGATATGTTGTCAATATGCTAATTAGGTATGAGTTGAGGGCATAAGTATCAGCCCCAAACATCTGGGGTTTTCTGTTGTTTGTTTGTTTTGCAGTGTATGAAATCTGACGACGATAGAGTAATTCCTTTGCGTCTTGAATATCCTGCTGCCAGGTTGAATAAAATGGATGGATTAATGCTTTTATAGTCTGTCCCATGTCTAGATTTCAGAGTGAAATCAGTCATTATAAGTGAGGAAAAGAGAAACTAAAGATAGAGGGGAAGCTGACATTTTTACAACAAGCAGCTGCTATCCTTTAGTAGCAAGGAATCATGGAATCTTGTACCATTTATCTTGGTACAGTTTGTTTACATACTGTGTAATAATTTCCCAAAATAGAATCTATCCTAAGCCCAGAGTTTGAGAGATTTTAGCAATTTATTTTTAACTCCATTTAAAAACATAAACAACATCTCCCAAAGCATGATCTTATATTTTGATTTACAGCCATAAGGAATTTAAGAATAAACCCATTGAGTCATGGAGTTCCTTTAAGCCAAAAATAGCGGAATTCCTTTAAACCAAGATATTCAAAGATTTCAGACTAAGCATTGAGCCTTTTAGATGCCCCTATGGGATGGGCCTACCTGTTTGTCATCAAATAATTGTGCTAAGCTCCCACATGTGCAGGCAGCTAGAATCTGCTCAGATGAAAAAAACCAATGCTTTATGCGAAACTGCTTGTTTCACTCATCCTTTAGAGATGATTTATTGAGAAGTCCATGTTCAGCAGGCTACAGATAGTGGTGGCCCATAACCAGTAGCTCTATTACAGCACTCTTGACAGCTGACGTTACTCAACGATAAGAGAGGGAGGTATTTTCCCTCTTTTCCTCACCATTTCACATTGAGGTTCATGATTGTTTTCTTATCTGCATGCTTTCAGGATGAATTTAGGCCATCACGAAAGGGGTTTCACTTAGCTATTCTATTTGGTAGAATGGCAGGCACTACTCCGAGTACTTTAGGTGTATTAACTCATTTCAGCCTCATAACATCCCTGTGAGGTAGATACTATTATTCCTCCCTTTGTACAGATGAAGAAACTGAAGCGCAGAGAAGTTAAGCAATGGGCCCAAGATTGCACAGCTAATAAATGATAGAGCTGGGATTTGAACCCAGGCAATCTAAACTCAGAGTCTATGCTCATAACTAAGATACCATGCTGCCTTAGTGAATTCACTGGTATAAAATCGTAAGCAATTAGGGCTTCTTTATTTACATCATCTGTCTTAAAGACCTCCACTCTATTTTCTGTGCTGGCAAAATGAATTTGGTGGAAACTCCAGCTACTCTGTTTATTCAAGTTCTGTGTCAGAACCACCTCTTACAGAAGTCTGTGACGTATATTATCCTGTCAGGAAAAAAAGTGGGGCTGCATATGAACATCAGGACATATTTCAGAGGACTCCTGTATCCTAAGAATAGTCAGAAATATGGAATAAACCTAAAGAACAAGAAAGTTTGTCACAGTGTAATTTATGAGGGCAAAAAAGAGAACCAGTTGGATGTTTCTCTGACCCTAGTTGGGAAATCAACTTAATTACATTTGACCCTTGAAGGACACAGGCTTGAACTGTGTGGGTCCACTTATTTGTGGATTTTTTTCAACAGTAAATGCTGCAGTCCTACAGGATACTCCGTTGTTGAATCCAAGGATGCAGAACCTTGGATATGAAGGAACCTCAGAGACAGAGGAACCTCTGACACGGAGGAATCGCATATAGGGAGGGTTGACCCTGACATTGTTCAGGTCAACTATATTTTAGTTAATTGGAAAACACGTGTATAATTTACCATTTGCTAGGCAGTGTTGTCAATAAATATTAACTTAGTTAAACCTTAACAAAATACTGTGAAGTGGATACTATTATCTCCAGTTGACAGATATAGTACCTGAGGCACAGGGAGATTAGGGAATCTGCCCAATGTGATGGAGTCAGAAATGTAACCCGACAGGCTGGCTCCAGAGTACTGGCTTTAACCACTCTGCACCTGAGTGCTTGGAGGCCACTATAATTGTGCTTTTTGAAGAATTTTGTTTTCTGGTATTTTCGTTTTTCTGTTCTTTTTTCTTGCCTTCCTGAGGGCTACTTAAATTCAGTTTTGATTTATCTATAGCATTTTTGAGTGTTTCTTTTTGTATAGCTTGTATAGTGGTTGCTCTAGGTGTTACGTTACATATAAACACCTTATCACAGTCTACAGGTGTCCACATTTACCAGTTTGACTTAAGTGTAGAAAACTCACCCCTCTTTTCAATCCCTTTACTTTCTCTCATTATACTTGTCTTACATATTTCCTCTATATACATTGAGAACCACAGCAGACAGTGTTACAATTTTTGCTTCAACCATCCAACACAATTTAGAAAATTTAAGAGAAGGAAATATTTCGGCATTTACCCATCTTTTGATTTTTCTGTGCTTTCTTCTATCCTGATTTTCCAAGATGTCTTCTTTCATCATTTTTCTTTCTGTTTAGAGAACGTCCTTTAGTCAGTCTTTTCTAGTTGGTCTGCTGGCAACAATTTCTAGTTACCATTTATCTGGAAATATCTTATTTCCTCTTTATTTGTCAAGGATATTTTTTGCTAATTATAGGATTCTGGATTCATGGTTCTTGTCTTTCAGCATTTGAAAATTGTTGCGCTACCTTTTTCCAGGCTTTAGGGATTCCAATGAGAAGTCTTACTCATTCAAACTTTTTTTTTTTCCTATAGGTATGCATCATTTCTCTCAGGTTGCTTTCAAGATTTTTTTGTCTTCAGTTTTCAGAAGTTTAGCTATAGTATGTCTTGACATAGATTTCTTTGGGTTTATCCCATTTGAGTTTCTTTCAGCTTCTTATATCTGTAGGCTTATGTCTTGCCAAATTTGGGAAATTTTCAGCCATGATTTCTTTGAATACTTTTTTTTCTTTTAATTAAAAAAAAAACTTACTTGTTTTATTTATTTATTTTTGGCTGCATTGGATCTTCATTGCAGTGTGTGGGCTTCTCACTGTGGTGGCCTCCCCTGTTGCAGAGCATGGGCTGTAGGCACACTGGCTCAGTAGTTGTGGCTCACGGGCTCTAGAGTGCAGGCTCAGTAGTTGTGGAGTACAGGCTTAGTTGCTCCGTGGCATGTGGGGTCTTCCCAGACCAGGGCTTGAACCTGTGTCCTCTGCATTGGCAGGCAGACTCTCAACCACTGCACTACCAGAGAAGCCCTCTTTTTTTTTTTTTTTTTTTTTTTGGTGGTACACGGGCCTCTCACTGTTGTGGCCTCTCCTGTTGCAGAGCACAGGCTCCGGACGCGCAGGCTCAGCGGCCATGGCTCACGGGCCCAGCCGCTCCGTGGCATGTGGGATCTTCCCGGATCAGGGCACAAACCCATATCCCCTGCATCGGCAGGTGGACTCTTAACCACTGCGCCACCAGGGAAGCCCCGGAAGCCCTCTTTGAATACTCTTCCAGACCACCCTCTTTCCCCTTTCTTACTGGACTTCACTGACATGAATGTTAACCTTTTGTTATAGTCCCCACGTCCCTGAGTCTCTATTAATTTTTTCTTTTTTGTTTTTACTGCTTTCTTTCTGTTGTATAGATTGGGTAATTTCTATCATTTTAATTTTCAACTTTATTGATTCTTCTCTGTCCTTTCCATTGTGCTGTTGAACCCATCAACTGAGTTTTTTATTTCATTTATGGTGTGTGTTAGTTCTAAAATTTCCATTTGGTTCTTCTTCATATCTTCTGTTTCTTTTCTATGACTTTCTATGTTTTCATTTGGTTCAAGCATGTTCATATGCTCACTGAAGCATTTTTTTTAGATGGTGCTTTAAAATCCAAGTCAGATGATTCCAACATTTGTGTCATATTTGTTCATTTTCTTTTCTCATTTGATTTGAGATCTTCTTTGTTCTTGGTATGAACGATTTTCAGTTGAAACTTGCACTTGTGATGTTATAAGACTGTATCTTATTTAAATAGCTTATTTTAGAAGACTTTTTTTTTAAAATATGGAGACTCAGGGCTGTAAGCTGACAAAAACAAAAGCTGTAAATCCTCTTAAAGCCTAACATCATTATTTGTAAATGTCATTCTGCCACATTCTACTGGCAAACAAGCTTCGATGTCAGCCCAGATTCACAGGGAGGGAAAGTCAAACTCCATCTCTAGATAAGAAGATTGGCAGTCACATTGCAAAAGTGCATGCAGGAGGGAGAGGTGGTTGTGACCATCTTTGTAAATGATTTACCACTTAAACAGTTATTTTGTCTTATGAAATTATAGATTACTCTTGTTACATCAATTATTTGTGTGTGTGTATGTGTTTCCTAGTTTCCTATTTTAGAACAATGCTCCATTTACAGTTGACCCTTGAATAACACAGGTTTGAAATGTATACCAGAGCACTACATGATCTGCCATTGGTTTAATCCCTGGTATGGAACTGTAGTCATGGAGGGCTGACTGTAAAGTTATTCATGGATTTTTGACTGCATGGGGGGTCAGTGCCACCAACTCCTGTGTTGTTCAAGGGTCAACTGTAGTACAAAAATGTACATCAAAAAACACCAAAAAATGTCATGTGTCAAATTATAATGTCAGGCGCTCTGCAGATGGAATTTAACAACTGTGATCTTTGCTCTTTAAAACTGTAAAATGTCTAAAGGTAATGCCTGGGATGATTTCAAACACTTGAAAGTGATGACTTGCATGTGTGTCTTTTTCATCTGATCATCCAGTGTAAAGCATGGGAGGATACTCGCTGTATGCCTGTCATCTTTGCCTTTACACATGTTCAGACAAAGGAGAACCTCTGCAGCCTTCTCACCCACAGGGCTACTGGGAGTTGGAAGATGCCAGATTTCGCTCAGAATCTCCCCCTCCCAGTTCCTCCACTCATCTTATTGGCACAGGTGGGAACCATGCCTGGATCTCTGTCGCCATGTAATTATAACATCCATGAAAATAACAGCAACTCTATTTTCCTGGATATGCATTAGGGAAGGCGAAGAAATAGGAGAGATTCTCTAGCTTCTCCTTAGGGGTAGATTAGGGCTCTGTACATATGGGGTCAGAAGCTCCTTGAGGGTGGAGGCTGATTACACATAATAGTGGGTGCTGAACATGCATTACTGAATGCATTTTAAATTCAATAGAATTTAAATGAATTAGATTTTAAATTCTGTGATGAAAATGCACTACTTTAATCTTTGAAAGGAAGACTTGGGAAACATTGTACTCCTTATCTTGAGTAATTATAACACCTTATGCTAATGTACAGTTTTCAGAGCGTTTTCATGTTACTTTTACTCTTCACATGACTTTCAGTGTCTGATCTGTAAAATGGAAATAATGATATCTACAAGCCAGAATGTTGACACTTAGATAACATCTACCACGTTAGATAGAAGCTAAGAGTTTTGTTTAGAATTTTTTTTCAACATCTTTATTGGAGTATAATTGCTTTACATTGTTGTGTTACCTTCTGCTGTACAACAAAGTGAATCAGCTGTACGTATACATGTATCCCCATATCCCCTCCCTCTTGCATCTCCCTCCCACCCTCTCTATCCCACCCTTCTAGTTGGTCACAAAGCACCAAGATGGTCTCCCTGTGCTATGCAGCTGCTTCCCACTATCTATTTTACATTTGGCAGTGTATATATGTCAATACCACTCTGTCACTTAGTCCCAGCTTACCCTTCCCCTCCCTGTGTCCTCAAGTCCATTCTCTATGTCTGTGTCTTTATTTCTGTCCTGCCCCTAGGTTCATTAGAACCTTTTTTTTTTCTTTTTTCTTTTTTTTTAGATTCCATATATGTGTGTTGGCATATGGTATTTGTTTTTCTCTTTCTGACTTACTTCACTCTGTATGACAGGCTCTAGGCCTATCTACCTCACTACAAATAACTCAGTTTCATTTCTTTTTATGGCTGAGTAATATTCCATTGTATATATGTGCCACATCTTCTTTATCCATTCATCTTTCGATGGACACTTAAGTTGCTTCCATGACCTGGCTATTGTAAATAGTGCAATGAACATTGTGGTACATGACTCTTTTTGAATTACGGTTTTCTCAGGGTATATGCCCAGTAGTGGGATTGCTGGGTCATATGGTAGTTCTATTTGTAGATTTTTAAGAAACCTTCATACTGTTCTCCATAGTGACTGTATCAATTCACATTCCCACCAACAGTGCAAGAGGGTTCCCTTTTCTCCACACCCTCTCCAGCATTTATTCTTTGTAGATTTTTTGATGATGGCCATTCTGACCAGTGTGAGGTGATACCTCATTGTAGTTTTGATGTGCATTTCTCTGAGGATTAGTGATGTTGAGTATCCTTTCATGTGTTTGTTGGCAGTCTGTATAACTTCTTTGGAGAAATGTCTATTTAGGTCTTCTGCCCATTCCTGGATTGGGTTGTTTGTTTTTGTGATATTGAGCTGCATGAGCTGCTTGTATATTTTGGAGATTAATCCTTTGTCAGTTGCTTTGTTTGCAAATATTTTCTCCCATTCTGAGGGTTGTCTTTTCGTCTTGTTTATGGTTTCCTTTGCTGTGCAAAAGCTTTTACGTTTCATTAGGTCCCATTTGTTTATTTTTGTTTTTATTTCCATTACTCTAGGAGGTGGGTCAAAAAGGACCTTACTGTGATTTATGTCATAGACTGTTCTGCCTATGTTTTCCTCTAAGAGTTTGATAGTTTCTGGCCTTACATTTAGGTCTTTAATCCATTTTGAGTCTATTTTTGTGTATGGTGTTAGGGAGTGCTCTAATTTCATTCTTTTACATGTAGCTGTCCAGTTTTCCCATCACCACTTATTGAAGAGGCTGTCTTTTCTCCATTGTGTACTCTTGCCTCCTTTATCAAAGATAAGGTGACTGTATGTGCATGGGTTTATCTCTGGGCTTTCTATCCTGTTCCATTGATCTATGTTTCTGTTTTTGTGCCAGTAACATACTGTCTTGATTACTATAGAATTAACTATGATGATAAATGTGGAAGGAGCATTTAAAATTTTATGATGACATTCAACAGTGAATAGTTGCTATTCTTGTTCTTATTCCTTTAGGCACAGCATTTCCTTTTTTTTCCACTTAAAAATGAAGAAACTGAGATTCTCAGAGGTTAAACAATTTGCGAACTAGTTAAATGATGGAATTTGCCTTTAACTTCCATGTTGTGGCTCCTGTTTCAGTGATCTTCATGTTACTATTATTATTGCAAATTATTTTATAGCTTTGCAACATTCCCCTGACTCTGTCCATAAAATCTATCAGGCCTTGAATATCTCTGTAAAGATAAGACCATCACTTATATCAGGAGTCAGCAAACTGCAGCCAATGGGTCAAGTCCCCACCACGTGTCTTTGTACTGGACACAGCCATACTCATTTATTTGTTGTCTGTGTCTGCTTTCACACTATAAAGCCAGGGTTGAATAGTTGCAACAGAGACAATAGGCCTGCATAGCCTAAATTATTTATTATCTGACCTTTTACAGAAAAAGTTTGCTCACCCCTGACTTTTATTGTCATCCCAAATACTGTAGAACACTTGCCCACAAAGAATGATTTTCCAGAGTTCACAAGCAACATTAACAAGTGCCCTTTTCAGCTCTTCACCCTCGTTAGATCAAGGTGGGAAAATGGAGCCCTTTAATTTTCATGTATTTCCTCCCCAGGAGAAACCTGGGTTCTGTGTACACTGGAAGCATTTATTCCTAGGAATCCCTCAGACCCTAGCTTCATTGAACATTAAATCAGGAAGGAAGGGACCTTAGAAACATGTGGTTCAGCATCCTCACTCGAAGGATGAGAACAGTGAGACCCACAGAAGGAAAACAGCACCTCTTAAGTTAGATAGTGGTTGGCAGTTAGATGAAAACCCAGGTATCCTGACTTCTGGTGGTTCTGTTACATTGAAAACTGAGTTAGACTGAATTATGGTTCCTCACTTTTGGATTGCAGGTATGAATTTTTATCCAGGTATTTTGTGCTGGGTAGGAAAAGGCCACAGATTAAATGAATCACAAGACATCACCCAGAAAGTTCACATTAGGATCTGGAGCCCTTGAGCCTAAGTATATAGATCAAGCATCTCCTTGCTTTGCTAAGAAAAATTACAAAGACTAGCCTGCACTATTCATTTTGGTCTGTTTTGCCCCTGATTTTCCTCATCTCCTAATTCCCTCCTGGCTAAATATAGTATTGATGTTACTGTCTGACCTGACGTCGTGGAGGGTTCAGAGGACCAGGCTGAGCCCGTGACAGCTGTTCAAATAGCATAAGGGAGTTCACAGAGGGAGGGAGTTCATGGAGAGGCCACATTTCTGCTCTGGTTTCTGAGTTTCTTTGTGTTGTTTCTGGGTGAAGATCACAGTTTCTAAGTTTTTTTGAGTCATCAATTTTGTGGAGTTTGTTTGCATCTCTAAGTGAGAAAACCAAGTCTTACATTTGGAGCACCTAGGCCTACCCATTGGATTGATGGTGTTTTATGCCCTAGTTAACCCATAAAGAGCTTTGCCCCTAAAGGCAATTAAACTCAGCAGGACTTCCAATGGGAAATTGGCTGGAAGCACAAAAGGCCCAACAGGCAGGCAGGTTGGGGAGCAGGAAAGGTCATGGCAAGGACATAACCAGAGGGTGATATCACTGAACAGGCCATTAAAAAACAAACAACAACAACCCAACAATGCCTTTTTAGAAGGATTTAACCTTGTGTAACATTGATGATGACTCTCCCGACTGGGTGTGCAATATGGTTTCTCTCTTCCCAGCAACATCTGTCTCTTATTCTGGTAACAGTACCTCCTCCCTTCAGGGATGTCACCCCTCTTCACTTCATACAGCTTGAACGGGGTTTTCCATCACACAGCTCTTTCCCTTTGACCAGATGTCATCGTATGATCCAAGCTAAGCCAATTGGGTTAGGTCTCCTGGCAGTTCCCATCCTAAACACAGAAGGTGGGTGGGGCAGGGACCCAGGTTCACTCTACTGTGGGGATGCCCAAGTCTGCCCTGGGCGCAGTCCTTCCAAGGTCTGGTTGCTCTCTCTCCAGTTTTCTGAGCTCACTCAGTAGCATTTATTATTACCAATTTATTATTAGTTTTTTGCTTAAGTTAGTAGTTTTCTGTTTTTGTTCCCTATGGAGTGTTTACATGATCCCAAGGGGCACAAAATAACTGGGCTTAACATGTGTTATCTTATGTGCTTAACAAAAATACTATCTATTACTGTGTATGTAGGTTAAATATATATTATTAGTTCTGTTGCACGCATGAGGAAATTAAAATTAGAGCTTAGGTAATTTGCCAAGGTTTATGCTGGTAATAAGGGAAAGAGCTAAGGCTGGAGCTCAGGACTGTCATACCCTGGATCCATGACATCACAGAGCCCGGGGGTGCAGGGTGCGGCTGACAGAAGGCATGACAAGTCTGGGTCTCAGGAAGCATCCAGGAGAGCTGCAGGGAAACCAGTTGTTCCTTTAGGAACAGGAGCCAAGCATCAATCCCATGCCTCCCACACCCTTTCTGATTTCCTGGGAGCAGTCACATTTTACCTGCTTGGTTTTTTCTCTTGGTATAAAAGGGTTAAGGCACATTTCTCAGAGTCAAAATCATTTTACAGGTGAGGGAACTGAGCTCCAGAGATGTCAAATGGATTTTGACACACAGCAAGGTCACATAGCTCTTGGTCACATAGCAAGTTAGTGCCAGATCAGGGATCAGGTCCAGGGGATCCTGGTTCTTAGTCTGGCACCCTTTCCAGTTCTCCACATACTCTTACTTCCTTGATGACTCTGGAAGTGACGGCATATCATGCTTTCCTGAAACAGTGGAGTGGAGTTGCACCAAATACACATTTAACTTTTGTGAATTTAAGTGTTTAAACACTTGGCAATAGAAAGAGACAGGAACAGAGAAAGAGCAAAATTTAATATCCCAGTGATTCCATCTGTCAGTCTGGCTTATGGGCCAAAGGAAAAATGAAATGGGAGAGGTGAGTATGATGATCATTCAGTGGGTTTCAAATCTCATATATCTCTCGTAGTGTGAACATCTAACCACTTATAAAATACATGGCCCTGTGTGTATGTATTTTTCTTTTAAATTCAACCTGGACTCTGAAACTCAATCTATCTATTTATACTGACCTCTCTCCCTCCCAAACTCTAGCTGTCTGTTCAATACTGGAGGAAAAAACTGACTCTGGTGGACTTCCTGACAGCTGGTGTTGTAATTTATAGACAAAGACATTTTCAAGGATAACTTGAACTGCAGTTATTATTGGCTTAGTGTACTGATGTTAGATTTTCAGCCCCATTTAAGTTGCAGCTTTATGCCTTACCATAGTGAGAGGCAGTAGAATATAATGGAACTGTAGGACATGGGCTCTTGTGTTAGAAAAATTCACATTCATAAACGTTCCCTGTGTGATTCTGAGCAATCCTTCATTCCTCCAGATTATGGGGAAAAACCGATGTAAAATGTTTAGCATAATCATCTGTCTATATTAAGTGCCTAAGTGCTAGTTAGTAATATGTTTATCGTAATGGAACTGATCAAAGAAATTTTGTAATATTAGCCAAATGTAGTAAAGAAAAGAGCTGGTGCTTCTGACTCTTAGTTCATGTCCTTTATGTTTTATCTTTACTTATATTCACAAACTGAGGAAATTAGACCCAGATTCTTCCCAAAGATCTATATCTCTGATGGTGGCAATAGGGATGCTCTCATCTATTTCTGTTTTAGTTATCTATTGCCTAACAATTTGTATAAAACCAAATCTTAGTGGCTTAAAAATACAAGTGTATTTAGTTTGCAGGTCTGTCAGCTAGGCAGTTCTGGTCTCCCATGGGCTCATTCTGTGTCTGTGAGCAGCTGTGGGTTGGATAAGCAACTCTGCTGATCATGACGAGGCTCTCTTACACATATGTGGATCAGCTGGCTGTAGGCTGGTCTAGGACAGCCTTGGCTAGTACAGCTGAACTCTCCTCCAGCAGGCTAGCTTGGGTTTGTTCATGTGATTGTGGCAGGGTTCCGAGAAAGAAAGGGGAAGCACATGATGCCTCTTGAGACTTAGGCTCAGAACTGGCACAACATCACTTTCTCCATATTGTATTAGCCAAAGCAAGTCATAGGACTGGCCTAAGTTCAAGGGGTGAATAAAGAGACTCATCAGGGGCTTCCCTGGTGGTGCAGTGGTTAAGAATCCGCCTGCCAATGCAGGGGACACGGGTTCGAGCCCTGGTCTGGGAAGATCCCACAGGCCACAGAGCAACTAAGCCCGTGCGCCACAGCTACTGAGCCTGCGGTCTAGAGCCCGCGAGCCACAACTACTGAAGCCCGCGTGCCACAACTACTGAAGCCTGTGTGGCTAGAGCCCGTGCTCCGCAACAAGAGAAGCCACCGCAATGAGAAGCCTGTGCGCCACAACGAAGAGTAGCCCCCACTCGCCACAACTAGAGAAAAGCCCACGCTCAGCAACAAAGACCCAACGCAGCCAAAAATAAATAAATAAAGTAATTAATTAAAAAAAAAGAGACATCATTTTCATAGGATAAGCTGCAAAAATACATTTTTAAGGAGCGTGGATACAATAATGGCTATAATTGGGACTATTTTTTTAAACCAATTTTTCATAGCTTCAGATGTCTTGGTATCTGTCAGTGAGCTCTGATGTGTTCTCCAGACAAATTTTTGTCTTCCCTGGGGGAGAATTCAGGTTCTCCAGTAGCTTATGGTGATTGATACATGTAGGCCACTAAGTTTTCCCTCAGTCTGTTCTCTCCCCACAGGATTCCTGAAGTTGAGACAAGGTTTTTAATAGAGATGGTTCTAGCCCTGTCAGAACTTGACCTGGAGAGACAAACATTTGTTTTAGATTTGGAATAAAATGCTATGCCTATTAACTCATAGAATTGTGACCATCTGGACATGGCCTGAATGGACAAATGCATTTGTCAATTAGGATTGCTCAAAAAGCAATTATTGCCCCAAATAATGACAGAAGAATCTACTTCATGATCTTCAGAAGAGGGGAACATAGGCAGACATATGGCAAAGAATGCTACTTTTGATAGCTACAATATAATTTTTGTTCTTTTCCTTAGCAATGGTAGAGATGGTGGTAGTGTGTGTGTGTGTGTGTGTGTGTGTGTGTGGAAACTTAGAATGTCCAGCAAATGTTCTTTAAATAGGAGAGTGGCTTATCATCATTAGACGTCAGCCAAGTGGTGTATAGTGTTCTTGTAGCTGCCGCTGGTGCTTATAAGGGTATAGTATTTGTCACTGATGAAGATGAGGGTCACTAGCTCTAGAGTTCAAGAATAGAGAGTGTGACTTCAGATATCATGGTATAAGGTCCCTGGGGCACAAAAAAATACTAGTTCTATTAATTGCTCAAGGAAGTAGAAAATGCAAAGTATGTAGCCGTGTTTTTTGTTTTAAAATATATATTAATTATATATACACATATATGCACATATCATTAATATTCAGCTTGATAAATTTTCTTTGTGTGAACACAACTTTGTAACCAACACCTACATCAAGAAATAAAAAACAATATGGGGACCAAGGAGCCTCTCTTTTTCCCTCCCAGTCTCTACCACTCTGCAAATGTACCCACTCTACTGTCTTCTAACAGCATGATTGGTTTTGCCAGTTTTTCTGCATTAAATAGGTGGAATCATCAGAATGTTTTCTTTTTCCCCCCTGATTTCTTTCATTCAACATAATGATGTATATATTCATCCAAATTGTTGCATCTATCAGTAATCCATTCCTTTTCATTGTTGAGTAGTACTCCGTTGTGTGTGGATAATTCACAATTTGTTTTCTCATTCACCTCTTGATGGACTTTTGGGTTGTTTCCAGATAGATAGATCAATTTGGTGAGAATTCCCAACTTTACAATATGAGTCTTCCAATTCATGAACATGGCATATTTTTCTATTTATTTAGGACTTCCTTAATTTCTCTCACAATTTTTTACAGCTTTAAGTTTCAAGGTATTGGGTGTTTTTGTTAGATTTATTCTTAGGTATTTTATATTTTTGATACCACTCTGAAAGGAATTTTTTAAATTTCACTTTGCAATTATTTTTGCTAGTATATAAGAATACCATAGGTTTTAAAAATAATAACCTTGTATCCTGCATCCTGGATAATGTTTTTATTGATTCTACTAGTTGTTCTGTAGACTCTCTGAAATTTCTATGTGAAAAATTATATCATCTGCAAACAATGATGATTTTCTTTTCCTTTTCCAAGTTTTGTCTTTTTTGTCTTTTTCTTATCTTATTGCAATGACTAGAAGTGCCAGAACAATACAGGTTAGAAGTGGTGAAAGGAAGCATTCTTCCTTTGTTCCTGATTTCTGGATAAAATAATTTGCACTTTCACCATTAAGTATGACATTAATGGTAGATTTTTAAAAATACTGTTTACCACTTTGAAGGTATTCACTATTATTTCTAGTTTGTTCAGAGCTTTCATTATGAATAGTGTTAAAATTTTTCAAATGTTTTCTTCTGCATGTATTGAAAGTATTATATCATTTTTCTGCTTTATTTTTTTAATATAGTAAATTATATTGATTGATTTTTGTATGTTAAGCTAACCTTGCATTCCTAGCATAAACCTTAATTGGTCATTATCTATTATCTTTTTAATTTATTTAAAAAATTATTTGCTTATATTTTCTTAAGGATTTTACTTCTGTATACATGAAGAATATTCCTTTGTTCCTTCTCTATTTTTTAATAAAGTTTGGGTAATATTGGTGATATTTCTTCCTAGAATATTTGATATTCACTCTTAATATGAATTTTATTGGAATTTTCTTTTGGGGGATGTTTTTGATATAAAATTTAAATTATTTAATATATATTTAACTATTCCTGTTTTCTGTTTCTTCTTGTGTCAGTTTTGGTAAATTGTGCCTTTCAAGAAGTTATCCATTTCTTCTAAGTTGTTGAATTTGTTGTCACAAAGTTGTATGTAATTTTCTCTTATTATCATTTTCATGTTTGTGGTGATAACCTTCTTTTTGTTCCTACTAAGGGTGACTTTTGTTCTTTTTTTTTTATGGATCAGTTTATCTAGAGGTTTCTCAATACTACTGATATTTTCAAAAAAGCAGCCTTTTATTTTTAAAATTATCTATTATCTGTCCATTTTAAAATTTCATTAAATTCTGTTTTTTATTATTTTCTTCCTTCTAGTTTCTTTGGGGTTACTTTGCTCTTTTTCTAGTTTATTTTTAAGGGGGGACATTATATCATTGGTTTTAGATCTTTCTTCTTTGCCAATTTAGGCATTCAAAACTATAACTTCCTTTTTAAGCAATACCTTAGCATCATCTTGCACACTTTGATGTATTGTATCTGATGGTTAATTTTATGTGTCAACTTGTCTTGGCTATGGTGCCCAGTTGTTTGGTCAAATACTAGGCTAGATGTTACTGTGAATGTATGTGTGGATGTAGTTAACATTTACAATCAGCAGACTTTAACTAAAGCAGATTACCTTCCAAAATGTGGGTTGGCGTCATCCAATTAGTTGAAAGCCTTAACAGCAAAAAATGGGGTTTCTTAAAGAAGAAATTCTGCCTCAATATTGCAACATAAAATCTTGACTGATATTCCAGCCTGTTGTCCTGCTTGCAAATTTCAGACTTAACACTGCAACATCAACCCTTACTTTGAATTTCCAGCCTACTGGCCTGCCCTACAAAATATTTTCAAATTTCTTTGGTTATTTCATCTTTCAGTCACAAATATTTAGAAATATATTATTTAAATTCTATCTCTTTAGAATTTTCCCAGATATATTATTTATAGTAAATATTTAAAAATCAAATACTATTGTGGTCAGAGGATACACTTTGTGTGATTTCAGTGCTATAAAATTATTGTGACTTGCTTTATGACTCAGCATATTGTGTCTCTTGGTGTATGTACCATGTGAACTTGAAAAAAATTTGTATTTTGCATTTTTTGGATGTAGTGTTCTATGAATGTTAATTAAATTTAAATGTTTCAGGGTGTTGTCCAGATCTCTTTGTCCTTCCTGATATTTTAATGTTTAGTTTCTCTATCAATTATTGAAAAATGGATGTTAAAATCTACTCTATTTGTATAGTAGTCTATCTCTCCCTTTAATTCTTCAGCTTTTGATCCATGTAGTTTGAGATTCTGTCACTAGGTGAATACACATTTTAAATTGTTATATCTTTTTTTTTTTTTCATCATTATGAAAAATCCTTCTGCATCTCAGGTAATATTTTTTGTCTTAAAGTTTATTTTTTTGATATTTGAAATCTTTTCTTTTGATATAAAAAGTCATTCTAGCCTTCTTATGCATATTGTTTGCATGGTATATCTTTATCCCTCCTCCCCCCCATTTCATTTCACCTATCTTTGCCTTTATATGTAAAGTTTGTCATTTTTAGGGAGCATATAGTAAGTTCTTGCTTTTTAAAATATATACTATTAATTTCTGCTTTTTTTAACTGTAGTGTTTTCTTTAGACCATTAATAGTTAATGTAATTAATGATATGGTTGGATTTAAGTCGACCATTTTACAGTTGTCTCTCTGTATCCATGGGGGATTGCTCCCAGGACCCTGTGAATACCAAAATCCATGGATGCTCAAGTCTTCTATATAAAATAATGTAGTATTTGCCTATAACTTAGAGGCATCCTCCCATATACTTTAAATTATCTCTAGATTACTTATCTTTTATAATTTAAATGCTATGTAAATAGTTATCAATACGATGTAATTGCTATGTAAATAGTTGCTGGAGTGCCACAAATTCAAGTTTTGCTTTTTGGAATTTTCTGGAATTTTGTTTTCAAATATTTTCAATCTGTGGTTGGTTGAATATGTGGATGCAGAACCCATGGATGTGGAGGGCTGATTGTATTTGTTTTCTGTTTAACTTTGGTTTTTATTCCCCTTTTCTTTCTTTCCTGACCTTTTTGAATTACTTGAATATGTTTTTTAGTATTCCATTTTAATTTTCTATTGGCTGTTTGGCTATATCTCTTTGTGTTATTCTTTTTAGTGTTTGCCCTAAAGATTACACTACACATAGCCAATTTCTCACTGCCTGCTTAGATTCAATACTATACCACTTCAAGTAAAATGTAGATTCTTTGCAACCATTTACTACCTTTCACTAACCTCTATGTTATAGTTTCCATATGAATTTAATCTACAATTATTGAAATCCATTGAGATCTTATAATTTTTGCTTTCATTGGTCATGGGGAAAAATAGATTTTTACATTTGCAAAGATATTTATCATTCTCTTGCTCTTTCTTCATTCTGAAGATTTAACTTTTCCTCTGGCATCATTTCCCTTCAACCTGAAGAACATCCTTCATCCTTTATCAGTTCTTTTACAGTAGGTCTGTTGGTGACAAATTCTCTAAGTTTTCCATCATCTGATAATGGTTAGTTTGCCTTCATTCCTGAAGGATATTTTCACTAAATATAAAATTCTGGATTGAGGGTTTTTTTCTTTCAGCATTTTAAAGGTGTAGTTCTACTATCTTCTGGTCTCTGCTAGGAATTCTGCCATCATTCATATTGCTCTTCTCCTGTATGTAATGTATCACTTTAGCTATTGTAAGATATATTTTTTCCCTGTGGTTTTCTGCTATTTGATTATGATGTGTTCAATTGTAATTTTCTTGGAGTTAATTCTACATGGGGTTCACTGTGCTTTTTTAAATCTGTAAATTTATTTCTTTCACCAACTTTGGGATGTTTTAGAACAGTGCTTATTAAAATATATTTTTTTCTACCTGAATCTTTCTGTCCTCTCTTTCTAGGACTCAAATGACATGGAACTGAAGATCTTGTCCAACCTTCTGATTATGATTTGATTTTCCTTGTACACTTTCCTGTAGAGATACAAAGATCTATCCATACAGGCTTAAATATTTCAGTACTTACATATTATATTTCTCAAAATAAATTAACAAAAATGGACAGTCTGATCTTATACATCAGGCTTGTGAGTTTGTAAGTCTGCCCCAAGCAATGAATTTACATTCATGTGCCCTTAATGTCAGATTTCTGAACCTTGCAGGAGTAAAATCAACATATCCACATTCTAATTCCTGAATCTATGTTACCTTATATGGCAAAAGGGACTTTTCACATGCTACTAATTTAAAGATCTTGAGATGGGAAGGTTTGCATCCTCAATTATCTAAGTGGTTCCAATGTTACGACAGGTGTCCTTATAAGATGGAGGCAGGTGATTAGGATTGGAGAAGGCAGTGTGACAACAAAAGCAAAGACTGGAGTGGTGTAGCCACCATCCAAGGAATGCTGACAGCCACCAGAAGCTGGAAGAGGAAAAGAAGGGATTTCCCCCTTGGAGCCTTCAGAAAAAACCTAGCTGACACTTTGATTTTTAGCTTCACTTCAGACTTCCAACGTCCAGAACTAAAAGCGAATACATTTGTGTTGTTTTAAGCCACTTAGTTTATGGAAATTTGTTACCTCAGCAAAGGAAAACCACTAAGCAAGTGATCAAGAAAAAACTCAGAAGGGTCAAATATTTAATGGAATTAGGCTAAGATGGTTTGGTTTATCCACCTAATAATAGGGATGTACAATTAAAGTCTATTGAACAAAACTTCATAAGGTGTGAGTGTGCACTACTATAAAATCATTTTGTGAAGTCTTTTAAATGCTCCATTGACTGACCTATCCATTCACAATTGTCACAGTCTTACTTTGGATATTTATTATATTCATATAGGTCTCAGGTAAGTTGTGCTTTTATGAGACTAACTCTATTTTTGTAGGTTTGATTTTGCATAATTTCACTTTGATCAATTTTCTGTCCATATAAAATTTTACTGTCATAGGTCAAGCTAATTCCCATTATTACCAGTGATATGGCAGGGTCTCATTCTGGACTCCAAACACCATGCCTACTCATCAAGAAAGAGGTTTATATTCAAACAAACAAATCATTTATTGAATTCTAAAGTCCCTTTTTCATCATGTAAAATAGAAAACTTGGTACCTACCTAATAATCATGTGGATAAGGCAGCAGTAAATGTTTATTTGGATAAATCTTCAGATCATCCCTCCTCCTCTTATTTTTTTGCTCTTACAACGTAATAAACTTTCCAATAAAAAACTAAAATTTGCTGATATTCCTTAGTTTTACCTTTACAATCGACTTACTATATTTGACGTCTTTTAATGAGGAGAAATGACAACAAAATTTTTCAGTGTGTAATGCCACATATTGTAACTCACTAGTAATGCTCAATTCTATAACCCTCAATTATTGCACATAAAATATTATGAAACATAAATTCCTAAGAAAGTTTACAGGAATAGATGATAAAATAAACTGTATAACCACACATACCAAAGATCTTTAGTGTGTGTGTGTGTGTGTATGTGCATTAGCAATCCAGATCAGACTCCATTTCTTCACTTTAATGCTGAAATTCTTTATTTCTTTGCATATCCTTTGAAGTACGATTGTATCCTGTTCACAACATATTTGCATTTTAAAACCTTTTTCCAAAACGATTGAAAAAGAAAACCCCTTTAAGCAGAGGGCTTCTAAGACTGGTAAAACCGCCAGAGTAAGAGGCATAAGACCTTTCTTGGCATGTTCAAGACTATTCCTGGAGAAGGAAGGTAAAATACTAAGTGATTGTCTGAGAATTCTTTTAAGTAATAATTTCTGATTAAAGGTAGCAGTCTAGGGCTTCCCTCGTGGCGCAGTGGTTGAGAGTCCGCCTGCCGATGCAGGGGACGCGGGTTCGTGCCCCGGTCCGGGAGGATCCCACGTGCTGCGGAGCGGCTGGGCCCGTGGGCCACGGCCGCTGAGCCTGCGCGTCCGGAGCCTGTTGCTCCGCAACGGGAGAGGCCACAACAGTGAGAGGCCCGCATACCGCAAAAAAATAAAATAAATAAAATAAAATAAAGGTAGCAGTCTCAAACTCTCCAAGTCGGGAGACAGGTAAAAAGAACTTGAAAAACAGAGGCTTGGCCTCAGAAGGAATAACTGCAATTGGAGGGGGGACGTTTTAGACGCTCAACCAGGGAGCAAGCCAAGACAGGATGGAAAACGCAGACAGGCAGTGCAGCCTGAAGGCAGGTTCTGAGGAACACCTGGGGGTGGGTAGAGTGGGTGTGAAGAAGCCCATAGCCAGGTGCAGTAGGTTAGTTTCAGAGATAGTTTTCCTAGAGGAGTCAAAATGATATCAAGATGATATTTAAAAGTAGTATGTTGTCCATTACTAAAACAGATGGTGTTTGCAAGGCAGAGTAACTGGACCATAGGACTTTTAGCCAGAGGTTCATGAACTCTTCAAGAGTCCATGGACAAACTAGGAAACATGCAACTTCCTGAAACTCTTTATGAAATGTGTGCACGTGTGTGTGTAGACTTTTATGGGGGTGGATGTCCCATAATTTATAACAAATTCACACAGGGGCCATAGTCTCCAAAATGTTAAGACTGCCAACTCTAGGCTCAGAGGTTATAAGCTGGTGGGCTGTGTACCATTATTTGCCATCGTGTACTGGCTGCAAAGCATGTTAAAAGGCATGTGATTAAGGCTGGTCTGAAGCTTAGTTCCAGCCCAACCAGCTTAGCACCCATTTTAAAATAAATCCAATTTAAGTATTTATATAACCACATGCTCCCAGCAGGCATTTGGGTTGTGACACCTCAGCTCACTGAATCAGTGTAAGGCTGGTGGTATAGAAACAGTCAGAAGGGGCTTGTTGAAATTTCAGCTCTGCGAGAAGGTTTGGGGTGGTACTTTGGAATTTGTAATTTTATAAAGTTCTCTGTGAGGTCACTACTTAAAGGGGGAAGCATAGCAACAGTGATATCACTTAGGGACTTATAAGAAGTGCAGAATCCATGAGCTTCCCCCTTTGCCCCTTCCCCTACCTACTAAACCAGAATCCACATTTTAACACTATCCTTGAGTGCTTTGTATATGCATTAAAGTTTGAGAAGCACTAGAGCAAGTTTTAGGAACTATCAGCCCAAGTCTTCTGTCTGTTTCTCTGTCCTCACTGATATATAGGAATTCTAATTAGGGTAATAAAAATATTTCATTAGGTATGGCTAGTTGTTTCAAAGCATCTAATATATTTTCACATTTGATTATTTTAGAAAACAAGCTATATTATAGGTTCTTAATAAAGTAACATTATGTATTAGTTAATGTCCTCCTAGGAGATGAATAGACACGTTGAAATGTCATTAGAAGCAAGCGTGAATAAAAAGGGAAACATTTAGGTAAAACAAGTTTCCAGTACAGTATTAGAACTGTGTTGATCTCTTTACAAATGTACTTTCAATGTCACTTGATTCTTCTAGAAGCAGCAACTTGAACCTTCAAAACACAGCTCTATCTGTGTAGCAACCCTTGTAGGGTTTTTTTTTTTTT
>NW_020837955.1:10179884-10187591 GCF_003676395.1 Aethalodelphis obliquidens | reverse complement strand
CCCAAGGGGCAACTGTGTAGCTACCTCTGCTCTACATGTGCCTGATGAGCTTGGGGCATGGGAGGCCATTCTTTCTTACGGTATAATCATCTCCTAGCAAAAGATGACATTCTGCTGTGGTTCCCATTAGAGAATCCTATAACTAGGGAGTTGTAAATGCGAGAAAACAGTATTGTTACAATGTTGGATGTAATTACGCTGTTTGCTAATTGGGGATCACTGCTTAATTTCAAAGCACATTTTTGTGTTTTCTCAATTGTGAAATTGAGGCAAAACATTCACTATCCTGTAATAAACTCGTTGATCTCCTTATTTCTAAAGTGAAGGCCTAAATGTTCACATACAACGTAGAAGATGTAACAGAGAAGGAAGTCACTTTCAAAAACGCTGCACTAGAAAGTTTCCCAACTAGGTGTGAAGTAAGTGTAGTAGAAGTGAACAGGATGTGTGAACACATGAAGGCCCACTATATTCTTTTATGTTGTCATATTCCTAATGGAATTATCGAACAGTATTTACTCAGGATTGACAGGACTGTTTCCTGTCTTGGCTTCGCCGTCAGCCAGACATGTGACTGTGGGCCTCAGTATCATCATCAGGTCCCCAGGTGTCAGTTTCTTCATTGGTAAAATCGGGTTGAATTTCAATTTGTATATTGGCTTGGCAAATTTTGCAACACGAATATATCTGTGTTCTAATTTATTTAATACTCTTAAGTTGACTTGTTTAAAAAACTAAAGGAAATGTTCTATTGTGGGTGCAAATTAAAAATTGATATGACATCACAAATAGCAGGTAACCATAAAATGAATAAATTAAAATAAAACCTTGTTAATCCAAGATAGATGAGGTGGTCAGAAGATTCTGAGACAGAGGCTTCTCTATGTAAAAGGCAGTTTAGGAAGTGCTAGAGAGGTGTTGAATGTATATTAGCACCAAACTGAAACCTTCTCCCAGACCAATCAGGGTGGCTGGAAGAGAATTGAAAACAATACTATCTTACCATGTGACTCACTGTTAATGTTTTATGTATTCCCTACAATCTTGCCATTCTCTAGTGGAATGCATCCCATGCTTTGGGAATCACTCAACTTGGTTATTTCAACAGTCCTTTCTAAAGGCAAAAGTTTTATAATTTTGCGTCCCGTTGGAAAGCATTTTGACCCCCAAATGTGATCAAGTCATAGACAAAGACAGACGTGTAGATGGAAAGGAATTATCTTTTAAGAGAATTCATGATGAGGATAGAGACGGTTTCTCTGCCAGGGAAATGCAGACAGGGCTACATCTCCTCTTGGTGCAATGAAGCTCAGAGACATTACCCTGAGCAGTGGTAGTGGCTGGCTTCCTCCCTGGGAATTCAAAAGCCAGGAGCCCCTTGTCTGATACATATATAGGCACTGAATAAATGAAAAATTTGCAGCCTCTCACCGTTGACTTAGTTTTTGTGTAATATAAAGACCAAAAGAAGTTTGAGATATTTATAAACCATAGAAAATGGATTAAACTTAAAATTTTTTGGCTCCTGATCTTTTGCTGCAATCTGTTTGCCATGGATTGTGTACTGACTTCTGTATTTGACATACCTATATTAAATGATTCTTAAATTAGACTGAAGTATCAAAGTAGACATGGGAGCAAGAGGTGAAACCCACAAGTGCCAAAGACATCAAAGCTTTGATCAGCAGGCAGGTGAGGGATAGTGTTTTGGAAGCAAAGGTGAATAAGATCCCGGTGTAAGCATGACTCTGTGGCACGCTCGTAACTCTTACCGAAGAGGAGGGAGCTGGCTGGATCAGTTTAACTCCTCCTCATGAGGGATGTGGGGACATGTACTAGGGCATCAGACTAATAGGTAGCCTGGCAACTGAATAGCAAGTTTGATAGCAAATTTGAGAGATGAGTCCCATGTAGGCTGAGGATAGTGGCTACCTGGGAAGAGGTCTGCTTTGAGGGAATGCTGTGAGTCATGTGTTGGAGGCTTGAAGATGGGTGGTGGTGCTCATAGACGTGCTCTCCAGAGGAAAAGAGTTTGCGTGAATTAGGTGAAAGGTTCAAGCCCTCTAAGTAACTGGCTGGAGTCTAGGGCTCGCTTCAGTCTTTGAGATGAATCAGAGAGAGATGGGGATTGGAAAGCAGTAGAGACAGTGATGCAAGCACTTTAGACATGGCAGAAAGATGAGTCTACTGCATAGGGCTGGGCCCATCTGCTACTAGTGGCGTGGTCAGCTCTGGGCATGAGGTGGTTTCTCATGGACCACCAGGCTGACTTCTCCCTGGCCGAGGTGTGGGGTGACTAAGCTAATAGTTGGTACTCATGATAGGCAGCCCAGGCTCTGATGGGACATGAGATTTCCTTAGTCACTAGTATAATCTAAAACACACGGACTTCTGGGTGGTACATTTACATTAAGAATAACTCACATTTACTTGAGCATTACTATGTGCTGAGCACTGTGCTAACCTCTCCACGTGCTTTATATTCTATAATTATAAAGCAACTTTAATAGGCAAGCACTTTCATTATCCCCTTTCTTAACTGAGCAAAATAAATGAGGCTAAGTAATTTGCCCAAAGTCACACAGGTGATACGTGGTAATGTTGGAATTCAAACTTGCGTTGTTTCGTCTGGATAGCCTATGTTCTTAAACCACTCAGGTGTGCTACCCCTACAAGTCCTGAGACTCTCAGAATTGATTCCATTATTTACAGGAGACAGGAACTGGGCGAGAGGAAGGCTTTGGGCTTGGCTTCCTCCCACTGTAAAATGCTCCCTCTCTGTAGGGTCCAGGAAAGTTTTTTGCACTCCATCCCTGCCTCCTTGTGGGAGCCCATTTGGCATAAATCAGGCTGCACCCCCTTTTGTAGCTGGGCTGCCTTGACCATAAGTGGAGACTCCATTGCCTCCTGCTGTGAGGAGTCCGCCATGCTACCACGGTATAATCTGCACAGTGTTACCCATTACTTTGAAAAATTGGTGACAAACTCGGGTGAGAGAGGACCAAGCAACTGGATCAGACATTGGTATTTGTCTCTGTCATTGAGAACAGAGGCACCAAGACTGAGGAAGAACAGAGCAAGAGGGAATAGTTCTAGCAAGAGGCTAACACACATGCATGAGCCACTGAATCTCAAGCCAAAACCATTTCTCAACAGTGACACTGGACTGTTTCTTTTCCACTGACCCATTGGACAACTTAACTAGGATGTCCAATCTTTACCGTATTTCTCATCTTTACCGTATTTCTACCCCCAGCAAGAGTGGTGTATATGGTAGTGCAGACAAGTGAGCACTTAGGAAATTATAATCGGGAGCCTAACATGTAGGACTGTGTAAATCAGTGTAACATTTGTGACCCTCGACCCTGGCTACAGAATCACTTTGGGAGCTTTTAAAAACTACGAATGCTTTGGCTTCACCCCTAGATGTTCTAATTTAATCGGAGCTCAGGCATAATTGGCTTTTAAAGCTCCCAGGGTGATTTTTAAAGTACAGCCAAGTTTGAGAATCTTTGTGTGAATCATTCCAAGTAAGCCTGCCTTTGATTTCTCTGGGAGGAAAGCGTTTCTCCCTAGCAGTATTGCCTAGAAATGAAAATCTGAGTGGAGAGTCCTGTTTGGGGGCTGGGATGGGGCATTTACCTTCTCATTGTTTTTAGATCATGTCTGTGTTGCCCCAGCTCACCTGTCCCTTCTAGCATGTGGGTGCCACCCACCACCTTGGTAGAATGTTAGACCCCATGAGAGAGAAAAGAGAGGGAAGCAAGAGAATCCCGTAATGCCAGGCACATAGTACGTCCTTATGTGTTCGAATGAATGTAAGAGAATAGGGGATGATCTATTCACTTTGGACTTTTATATACTTAATGTATTGGGTTGGCCACAAAGTTCCTTCAGGTTTTCATATCATGGAAAAACCTGAACGAACTTTTTTGGCCAATCCAATAATAGTTTCTATATGTCGACCTGATTGGGCACAGGGTGCCTAGATATTTGCAGAAACATTCTGGGTGTGTCTGTGGGAGTGTTGTTGGATTAGTTTAACACAGATCAATGGACCAAGTAAAGCAGATTGCCCTCCGTATGTGGGTGGCCCTCATTCCATCAGTTGAAGACCTGAATAGAACAAAAAGCCTGACCCTCCCCTGAACAAGAGGGACTACTTGCTGGACGGCCTTTGAACTGGGATAGAGGCTTTTTCATGCCTTTAGACTCAAACTAAAACTTTGCAAACTCCTGGGTCTCAAGTCTGCTGGCATTTATTCTAAAATTACACCACCAGCTCCCCTGGTCTCCACCTTGCCAACTGCAGAAATTGGGACTGTAGCCTTAATGATTGCTGGAACAAATTCCTTATAATCTCCCACATGTACATGTATACATATATACCACTGGTTCTTTCTCTGGAGAACTCTAACACATTTAATTCTTCCTTGTCTATGAAAAATCAAAAGCCTACTCTTTTTGCATCAGTATTTTTCTGTAATAACTAGTGGCTATTACATTTCTTTTCCCAACCTCTTCTAGAATGAATTTCAGGATGTAAAAATATTCAACAAATTGATTGAGGACCTCTTATGTGTCAAACGGTGAGGCAAATACTTTGGATAAATGAGACAAATTATCTGTCCCTCTTCCCCAGCGTTTCCCCTTCTAAAGGGAGACAGATAATCATTTAAAAAGTACAAAAGGTTAGGGGCGTTACAATAGAAGTGTATACAGGTTATAGTTGACAGAAAAGTAGTTATTTCGCTTTGAGAGATCTGAGGGAGCCTTCACTGTGCAGAGTAAAACCTCAGTGTAAACTTCATTTTCCTCATATTCTCTTGTGTGACTCGAGAGCAGCCACCTCAGAAGCTGCCATACTGCTGAGCAGATAATATTCGGGACATTAGTGCTATACAGGCTCCCCCCCACCCCAAGAAGGACGGACATAATAGAGTTCACATTGCTGTTTCCCAATGGAGGGCCAGAGGCCACACTTGTCCTCCAGCTTGGAGAGGGCTGGTTAGATGACTGATACAGGGCAGTTTGGTGACATTCAGTCTAGGAGGGCACTTGAGGGTAGGGGAAAGAAAAGAAGAGTTTCTAATAGAAGAATTAGAAGTCGGAGAATCTGAGGGCCAGAGTTGTTCAGCAATGGAGCTGAAAATCCAAGCAGCTCCAGGACAAATGCAGTAGCCTCTGCCCTGCATCATCTTCTCCATCAGATAGTCACCAGACGAGAAGTGACATGCTCTTGGCTGATAAATGTTGATCTGTAGGTGGGAACTGTGTAATCGCTTACATTTGTTTGATCTGATTTGCTACAAGCACCAAGCTGCTCGGAAAGCCCACATCCTTTGGAGACACAAGACAGCAAGTGCGTACAGCAAAATACAGAGGGAGGACGATCTCTCCTAGCAGCGCCCACCTGCTTCCGATCATATAATAAGGGGTTAATAAATCAGAATGGGGCAAAACTGAGAGGGAATAGCAAAATAGTAGACGCTTGTTCTAGGAGAAGAAACTCTCTGTTTTCCTGTCAGCCCGCAAGCATCCTTTTTTGGAGCTAGGCTGGAGATGCTCATGATCGCTCTTTCAGGATGTCTTGTTAGAAATCATAGGGTTCAGAAAATTTCCCAAGATGTCTCATCCAAAAATTTTCTATCCCCTCTTGATGATCAAGATGCTAATGTCTCTAATGGCTTATTACTAAGCACATAAGTACTCAGTGTCAATTCCTTTTTCCTTTACTGTCTTGCCTGTGCACTCAGGCAAATCTTCTAAGGGCCCAGTGTCTTCATTACTTTCCAGTCTTTGTCACTGTGCCCGCCCTGCTGCTGCCACAAGTGCCCACATATTCTATTGCAGCCAGGATATTTACTACTGAAAAAAAACTATGTATAAGTGGACCTGCACAATTCAAACCTGTTATTCCAGATCAAGTATAATGGAAGTGTACTGACACTGCCTTGGATAAGACAGTTGACAGTTCATTGTTTCACCAGTCATACTTGTTTGCCAAAATGGAATTGTGCTCAAAACAACTTGCTCAGGTGAAATTTTGTATACTCATTACTAAACATTTCACAGGAATAATTCCTTTAATTTTAGCTAAACATTGACTTACTGGGAATATGACACAGGATGAGAGTTTTGAAGAGAAAGCAGCAAGAAATGAGGACGAGGTTTGAAATAAACAAGAGGATTTGGAGGTTGATCTGACATTGTCCATGAAAAATTAGTTGATTTAAAAGAAATGGAAACTTATTCTAGCCAAATTGAAGATTGTAACCTGGGAACAGCATCTCAGAAAGCTCTGAGAACCATTCTTCCCATTAGAAGTCAAAGGCACAGTTGCATAGCTTTTTGAAACAGAGGGCTGTACATTAAAGGATGCATTATTGACAGTTTACACAGTCCACATCTAAACGTCATTGTGGCCCCTTAAGAGATTAACAAAGGGGCTTCCCTGGTGGCGCAGTGGTTGAGAGTCCGCCTGCCGATGCAGGGGACACGGGTTCGTGCCCCCGTCCGGGAACATCCAACATGCCGCGGAGCGGCTAGGCCCCGTGAGCCATGGCCACTGAGCCTGCGCGTCCGGAGCCTGTGCTCCGCAACGGGAGAGGCCACAACAGTGAGAGGCCCGCGTACCGCAAAAAAAAAAAAAAAAGTGTTACCTTTTAAGGAGTTGTTGATGCTGGGAGAATGTTGCTGTTTATGGTTGAGCAGGTATTCCTGCCGATGGGGGAGGTTTGGTGGATGCATAATGTAGGTACACAGTGCACAGTAGAGGGGAGAGAGGAGGCCAAAGGACAGAACATTTTTCTGTGTGTTTTAAATTTTTCGTCTTGCCATAAAATATAAATTGTATTTCAGAATACAAAGAACATGATAAAAAACTGAATTTCAGTCAAAATGACTTCATTGCAAACCTACTTCATCTTAACAGGCAGTTTCCCTTAAATTCCTAAAGGGTATTTGTGTAACAAAGGCTCTAAATGATTTTAGGGGTCAACTCCCTGTCCATATGCATCGAGGGTGGTACTCTTAAACTGGTTTGGGAAAAAGGTTCCAAATACCAATCTCTATTCTTTTTTTTCCTTAAGCCAGTCTGTTCACTGAGGTCGTATATTATCTCCATTATAAAAAATTGACTTGCTGAAGGTACCACAACTGGAAGATGGTACAGCCAAGGTCTTAACTATGATGACATCTGCCTCTATGAGAAGTAATGTTATCTGCTGATAGAGGTTTAACTTTTTCATCTTGACCAGAAGATCACTAGCTGTTTGATTTGGACTCCATTTTTTTTTTAAGAAAAAGTAGTGCTGATGTTCTGAGTGCCTTTGTTTCTTTTAATTATGTTTTGCTTTTGATTAAATCAGTTTTGATGAGTTGAAGTCAAAGCCTCTGTTCTATTCTGTGAAATCATTTTTTCAGAGGTAAGAAAGAAATGAACTGCAGAAACTTACCCCATACCATGTGGGCCCCATCTTTCAATCCTGTGCAACTAAAGTGAATCTGTTTCCCAGGAAGTAAAGAAACTTCAGTGAACAATGCTACCGGAGCTCTTTTTTTTTTTTTTTTTAACATCTTTAGTGGAGTATAATTGCCCCATAATGCTGTGCCAGTCTCCACTGCACAACAAAGTGAATCAACCACATGTATGCATATCCCCTCCCTCTCCCACCCTCCCTCTCCCACCCTCCCTCTCCCACCCTC
>NW_020837955.1:10100771-10179874 GCF_003676395.1 Aethalodelphis obliquidens | reverse complement strand
CACCCTCCCTCTCCCACCCTCCCTCTCCCACCCTCCCTCTCCCACCCCTCTAGGTGGTCACAAAGCACCGAGCTGATCTCCCTGTGCTATGCAGCTGCTTCCCACTAGCTATCTATTTTACATTTGGTAGTGTATATATGTCAACACTACTCTGTCACTTCGTGCCAGCTTACCCTTCCCCACCCATGTCCTCAAGCCCATTCTCTAATCTGCGTCTTTATTCCTGTCCTGTCCCTAGGTTCGTCAGAACCCCCCCTTTTTTTAGATTCCGTATATATGTGTTAGCACATGGTATTTGTTTTTCTCTTTCTGACTTACTTCACTCTGTATGACTGTAGGTCCACCCACCTCACTGCAAATAACTTTCATTTCTTTTTTATGGCTGAGTAATATTCCATCGTGTGTATGTGCCACATCATCTTTATCTATTCATCTGTTGATGGACACTTAAGTGGCTTCCATGTCCTGGCTATTGTAAATAGAGCTGCAATGAACACTGTGGTACATGACTCTTTTTGAATTATGATTTTCTCAGGGTATATGCCCAGTAGTGGGATTGCTGGGTTGTATGGTAGTTTTAGTTCTTTAAGAAACCTCCATACTGTTCTCCATAGTGGCTGTATCAATTTACATTCCCACCAACAGTGCAAGAGGGTTCCCTTTTCTCCACACCCTCTCCAGCATTTATTCTTTGTAGTTTTTTTTTTTGGCCTGGTATACAGATGGCAATCTATTTATTTTTTACATCTTTATTGGAGTATAATTGCTTTACAATGGTGTGTTAGTTTCTGCTTTATAACAAAGTGAATCAGTTATACATATACATATGTTCCCATATCTCTTCCCTCTTGTGTCTCCCTCCCTATCCCACCCCTCCAGGCTGTCACAAAGCACTGAGCCAATATCCCTGTGCCATGAGGCTGCTTCCCACTAGCTATCTACCTTACGTTTGGTAGTGTATATATGTCCATGACTCTCTCGCCCTGTCACAGCTCACTCTTCCCCCTCCCCATATCCTCAAGTCTGTTCTCCAGTAGGTCTGCGTCTTTATTCCTGTCTTGTCCCTAGGTTCTTCATGACATTTTTTTCTTAAATTCCATATACATGTGTTAGCATATGGTATTTGTCTTTTTCTTTCTGACTTACTTCACTCTGTATGACAGACTCTAGGTCTATCCACCTCATTACAAATAGCTCAATTTCGTTTCTTTTTATGGCTGAGTAATATTCCATTGTATATGTGTGCCACATCTTCTTTATCCATTCATCCGATGATGGGCACTTAGGTTGTTTCCATCTCCGGGCTATTGTAAATAGAGCTGCAATGAACATTTTGCACATGACTCTCTTTGAATTTTGGTTTTCTCAGGGTATATGCCCAGTAGTGGGATTGCTGGGTCATATGGTAGTTTTAGTTCTTTAAGAAACCTCCATACTGTTCTCCATAGTGGCTGTATCAATTTACATTCCCACCAGCAGTGCAAGAGGGTTCCCTTTTCTTCACACCCTCTCCAGCATTTATTCTTTGTAGATTTTTTTTAACGATGGCCGTTCTGACCGTCGTGAGGTGATACCTCATTGTAGTTTTGATGTGCATTTCTCTAATGATTAGTGACATTGAGCATCCTTTCATGTGTTCGTTGGCAATATGTATATCTTCTTTGGAGAAATGTCTTATTTAGGTCTTCTGCCCACTTTTGGATTGGGTTGTTTGTTTTTTTGATATTGAGCTGCATGAGCTGCTTGTAAATTTTGGAGATTAATCCTTTGTCAGTTGCTTCATTTGCAAATATTTTCTCCCATTCTGAGGGTTGTCTTTTGGTCTTGTTTATGGTTTCCTTTGCTGTGCAAAAGCTTTGAAGTTTCATTAGGTCCCATTTGTTTATTTCCATTTCTCTAGGAGGTGGGCCAAAAAGGATATTGCTGTGATTTATGTCCCAGAGGAAAAACATAGGCAGAACACTCTAAGAGTTTTATTGTGTCTGACCTTACATGTAGGTCTTGAATCCATTTTGAGTTTACTTTTGTGTATGGTGTTAGGAAGTGTTCTAATTTCATTCTTTTACATGAAGCTGTCCAGTTTTCCCAGCACCACTTATTGAAGAGGATGTCTTTTCTCAGCTGTATACGCTTGCTTCCTTTATCAAAGCTGAGGTGACCATATGTGCGTGGGTTTATCTCTGGGCTTTCTGTCCTATTCCATTTCTATTTTTGTGCCAGTACCATACTGTCTTGATTAGCTTTGTAGTATAGTCTACTACAAAGGTGGGCAACCTTGTCTTTTTCCTGATCTTAGAGGAAATGTTTTCAGTTTTTCACCATTAAGAATGATATTGGCTGTGGGTTTGTCATATATGACCTTTATTATGTTGAGGTATTTTCTCTCTTCCCCCTTTTGGAGAGTTTTTATCATAAATGGTTGAATTTTGTCAAGAGTTTTTTCTGCATCTATTGAGATTATCATAGAGCTTTTATCCTTCAGTTTAATATGCTGTATCACATTGATTTGAGTATATTGAAGAATCCTTTCATCCCTGGGATAAACCCCACTTGATCATGGTGTATGATCCTTTTAATGTGTTGTTAGATTCTGTTTGTTAGTATTTTGTTAAGGATTTTTGCATCAATGTTCATCAGTGATATTGGCCTGTAGTTTTCTTTTTTTGTGATATCTTTGTCTGGTTTTGCTATCAGGGTGATGGGGGCCTTGTAGAATGAGTTTGGGAGTGTTCCTTCCTCTGCAATTTTTTGGAAGAGTTTGAGAAGGATGGGTGTTAGCCCTTCTCTAAATGTTTGATAGAATTCGCCTGTGAAGCTGTCTGGTCCTGGGCTTTCGTTTGTTGAAAAATTTTTAATCACAGTTTCAAGTTCAGTGCTTGTGACTGGTCTGTTTATATTTTCTATTTCTTCCTGGTTCAGTCTGGGAAAGTTGTGCTTTTCTGAGAATTTGTCCGTTTCTTCCAGGTTATCCATTTTATTGGCATATAGCTGCTTGTAGTAAGCTCATGATCCTTGGTATTTCTGCAGTGTCAGTTGTTACTTCTCCTTTTTCATTTCTAATTCTATTGGTTTGAGTCTTCCTTTTTTTCTTGATGAGTCTGGCTAATAGTTTATCAATTCTGTTTATCTTCAAGAACCAGCTTTTAGTTTTATTGATCTTTGCTATTGTTTCCTTCATTTCTTTTTCATTTATTTCTGATCTGATCTTTGATTTCTTTCCTTCTGCTAACTTTGGGTTTTTTGGTGGTTCTTTGTCTAATTGCTTTAGGTGTAAGGTTAGGTTGTTTATTTGAGATGTTGTTTGTTCCTTGAGGTAGGATTGTATTGCTATAAACTTCCCTCTTAGAACTGCTTTGCTGCATCCCGTAGGTTTTGGGTCTCTGTTTTCCTTATCATTTGTGTTTAGGTATATTTTGATTTCCTCTTTGATTTCTTCAGTGATCTCTTGGTTATTTAGTAGCATATTGTTTAGCCTCCATGTGTTTGTTTGTTTTTTTTTTTTTTTTACAGATTTTTTCCCTGTAATTGATAGCTAGTCTTATAGCGTTGAGGTTGGAAAAGATACTTGATACAATTTCAATTTTCTTAAATTTACCAAGGCTTGATTTGTGACCCAAATATGATCTATCCTGGAGAATGTTCCATGAACACTTGAGAAAAATGTGTATTCTGTTGTTTTTGGATGGAATGTGCTATAAATATCAATTAAGTCCATCTTGTTTAATGTGTCATTTAAAGCTTCTGTTTCCTAATTGATTTTCATTTTGGATCTGTCCATTGGTGAAAGTGGGGTGTTAATGTCCCCTACTATTATTGTGTTACTGTCGATTTCCCTTTTTATGACTGTTAGCATTTGCCTTATGTACTGAGGTGCTCCTATGTTGGGTGCATAAATATTTACAATTGTTATATCTTCTTCTTGGATCGAGCCCTTGATCATTATGTAGTGTCCTTGTCTCTTCTAATAGTCTTTATTTTAAAGTCTCTTTTGTCTGAATGAGAATTGCTACTCCAGCTTTCTTTTGATTTCCCTTTGCATGGAATATCTTTTTCCATCCCTTCACTTTCAGTCCTATGTGTCCCTAGGCCTGAAGTGGGTCTCTTGTAGACAGCATATATAAAATATTTTTGCATCCATTGAGCCAGTCTATGTCTTTTGGTTGGAGCATTTAATCCATTTACCTTTAAGGTAGTTACTGATATGTATGTGCCTATTACCATTTTCTTAATTGTTTTGGGTTTGTTATTGTAGGTCTTTTCCTTCTCTTGTGTTTCCTGCCTAGAGAAGTTCCTTTAGCATTTGTTGTAAAGCTGGATTGGTGGTGCTGAATTCTCTTAGCCTTTGCTCGTCTGTAAAGGTTTTAATTTCTCCATTGAATCTGAGTGAGATCCTTGCTGTGTAGAGTAATATTGGTTGTAGGTTTTTCCCTTTCATCACTTTAAACATGTCCTGCCACTCCCTTGTGGCTTGCAGAGTTTCTGCTGAAAGATCAGCTGTTAACCTTATGGGGATTCCCTTGTATGTTATTTGTTGCTTTTCCCTTGCTGCTTTTAATATTTTTTCTTTGTATTTAATTTTTGATAGTTTGATTAATGTGTCTTGGTGTGTTTCTCCTTGGATTTATCCTGTATGGGACTCTGCACTTCCTGGACTTGATTGACTATTTCCTTTCCCATGGTAGGGAAATTTCCAACTGTCATCTCTTCAAATATTTTGTCAGAGCCTTTGTTTTTCTCTTCTTCATCTGGGACCCCTATAATTTGAATGTTGGTGCATTTAATGTTGTCCCAGAGGTCTCTGAGCCTGTCCTCAATTCTTTTCTTTTTTCTTTGCTCTGCAGTAGTTATTTTCCACTATTTTATCTTCTAGGTCACTTATCCATTTTTCTGCCTCAGTTATTCTGCTATTGATTGCTTCTAGAAAATTTTTAATTTCATTTATTGTTCATTATTTGTTTGCTGTTTGGTTCTTCTAGGTCCTTGTTAAATATTTCTTGTATTTTCTCCATTCTATTTCCATGATTTTGTATCATCTTTACTATCATTACTCTGAATTCTTTTTCAGGTAGACTCCCTATTTCCTCTTGATTTGTTTGGTCTGGTGGGTGTTTTCCTTGCTCCTTCATCTGCTGCATATTTCTGTCTTCTCATTTTGCTGAACTTACTGTGTTCGGGGTCTCCATTTCACAGGCTGCAGGTTCATAGTTCCCCTTATTTCTGGTGTCTGCCCCCAGCGGGTGAGGTTTGTTCAGTGGCTTTTGCAGGCTTCCTGGTGGAGAGGACTGGTGCCTGTGTCTTGGTGGGTGGGATTGGATCTCATCTATTTTGTGGGCAGGGCCATGTCTGGTGGTGTGTTTTGGGGTGTCTGTGACCTTATTATGATTTTAGGCAGCCTCTCTGCTAATGGGTGGGATTGTGTTCCTGTCTTGCTAGTTGTTTGGCATGGGGCATCCAGCACTGGAGGTTGCTGGCCATTGGGTGGAGCTGGGTTTTAGTGTTGAGACCGAAATCTGGGAGAGCTCTTGCTGTTTGATATTACCTGGGACTGGGAGGTCTCTGGTGGTGCAGTATCTTGAACTCAGCTCTCCCACCTCAGAGGTTCAGGCCTGACACCAGGGTGGAGCACCAAGATCCTGTCAGCCACACGACCAGTAAATCAGATGTTTCCCAAAGGTCCCCATTCATGGTTTCTCTTGTGAAATCTGAAGTCCTCTGGATGTGGTTCTGTAGTATGAATTGATTGTACTAGATAACCAGTTTACTACACAAGGATGTAACTTAGGAACAGCCAGATGGAAGAGATGCATAGAGAAATGAATGTGGGATGGATCACGAAGCATCCATGCTCTTTCCAGGTGCCCCACTCTCCCCACATCTCCATGTGTTCACTACCGGGGCTCTTTAGAGACAGGACTCTGAGCCTGATTATCTCTTAAGATTTTATCCAGTGGTAAAGCCTCATTTTATGACATACTGGCTTCAGTTTATAAAACAATTATTTTTTATTTCTGTTACTGTAGGAGGTGGGTCAAAAAATCTTGCTGTGGTTTATGTCAGAGTGATTTTCCTACATTTTCCTCTAAGGGTTTTATAGTGTCTGGTCTTACATTTAGGTCTTTAATCCATTTGGAATTTATTTTTGTGTATGGTATTAGGGAGTGTTCTAATTTCATTCTTTTACATGTAGCCGTCCAGTTTTCCAGCACCACTTTTTGAGGAGGCCGTCTGTTCTCCATTGTATGTTCTTTCCTCCCTTGTCATAAATTAGATGACCATATGTGCATGGGTTTATCTCTGGGATTTCTATCCTGTACCATTGACCTATATTCCTGTTTTTGTGCCAGTACCATACTGTCTTGATTACTGTAACTTTGTGGTATAGTTTGAAGTCGGGGAGCCTGATTCCCCTAACTCCATTTTTCTTAAGATTGCTTTGGCTATTCAGGGTCTTTTGTGTTTCCATACAAATTGTAAAGTATTTTGTTCTAATTCTGTGAGGAATGCCATTGGTAGTTTGATAGGGATTACATTGAATCTGTAGATTGCTTTGGGTACCATAGTCATTTTCACAATGTTGATTCTTCCAATCCAAGAACATGGTATGTCTCTCCATGTGTTTGTGTCATCTTTGATTTCTTTCATCAGTGTCTTATAGTTTTCTGAGTACAAGTCTTTCACCTCCTTAGGCAGGCTTATTCTTAACTATTTTATTCTTTTTGTTGTGATACTAGATGGGATTGTTTCCCTAATTTCTCTTTCTGATTTTTCATTGTTGGTGTATAGGAGTGCCAGAGATTTCTGTGCATTAATTTTGTATCCTGCAACTTTACCAAAATCATTGATTAGTTCTAGTCATTTTCTGGTGGCATCTTTAGGATTTTCTATGTATAGTATGTCATCCACAAACAGTGACAGTTCAACTTTTTTTCCAATTTGTACTGCTTTTATTTTTCTGAACAAATGGGACCTAATGAAACTTAAAAGCTTTTGCCCAGCAAAGGAAACCATAAACAAGACAAAAAGACAACACTCAGAATGGGAGAAAATATTTGCAAATGAAACAACAAAGGATTAATCTCCAAAATATAAAAACAGCTCATGGAGCTCAACAGCCAAAAAAAACAAAAAACCCAATCCAAAAATGGGCAGAAGACCTAAACAGACATTTCTCCAAAGAAGATATACAGATTGCCAACAAACACATGAAAGGATGCTCAACATCATTAATCATTAGAGAAATGCAATCAAAACTACAAAGAGGTACCACCTCAAACCGGTTAGAATGGGCATCATCAAAAAATCTACAAACAACAAATGCTGGAGAGGGTGTGGAGAAAAGGGAACCCTCTTGCACTGCTAGTGGGAATGTAAATTGATACATCCACTATGGAAAATGGTATGGAGGTTCCTTAAAAAACTAAAAATACTGCTACTATATGACCCAGTAATCCCATTACTGGGCATATACCCTGAGAAAACCATAATTCAAAAAGACATGTACCACAGTGTTTATTGCAGCAGTATTTACAATAGCTAGGACATGGAAGCAACCTAAGTGTCCACTGACAGATGAATGTATAAAGATGTGGCACATATATACAATGGAATATTACTCAGCCATAAAAGGAAATGAAATTGAGTTATTTGTAGTAAGGTGGATGGACCTAGAGTCTGTCATACAGAGTGAAGTAAGTCAGAAAGAGAAAAACAAATACCGTATGCTAACACATATATATGGAATGAAAAAGAAGAAAACATGGTACTGATGAAGCTAGTTGCAGGGCAGGAATAAAGATGTAGACATAGAGAATGGACTTCAGGACATGGGGTTGGAGGGGGAAGCTGGGGCGAAGTGAGAGTGGCATCGACATTTATACACTACCAAATGTAAAATAGGTAGCTAGTGGGAAGCAGCAGCATATCACAGGGAGATCAGCTCAGTGCTTTGTGATGATCTAAAGGGGTGGGGTACATATGATGGGAGGGAGGCTCAAGAGGGAGGGAATATGCGGACATGTGTATGCATATGGGTGATTGGCTTTGGTGTACAACAGAAACTAACACAGTATTGTGAAGCAATTATACTCCAATAAAGATCTATTAAAAAAGCAATTACTGTGAGAAATAGTGGAAAGGGGAGTTTTCTTAGGTGGAAAATACTTTGAAGTTAGTAGCAGTAGAATATGCGGTTGAAGTGCTGTTGCTTTGGGTCATCCCTGTTACTTTATCTATTGTACATAGAATTTTTTACCCAAACGAGGATATGTCTTTATATGTGAAGATCCTTCACAACAGAATGTCAACGTTAGTGTTTGGAACTGATGACTGAGACAACACACATTTTCTGCTGGAGGCAGTTGACCACAGTCACCCACCCAGAAAACCCAGAAAGGGTTGACAGGAAAGCAGAAAAGAAGTGAAATTCTTCTATAATTTGCTTGTGGTTGATAATGGCTTTATTTTCAGCAGGAACAAATCAGGGTTGTAAAGCAACAGATCTGTCTGAGAATCCAGATCTCAGTCCCATCAGTCTAGGTCTAGTATGGACGGTAGCTGAGGAGGATATCTCTGCCCTCAATCTGGAGACTTCTAAGTAATTCCAGTGGGCTTGAGGTGGCTTAAATATGACCTTTACTGAGAACCAGGCTGGTTTGATGAATAGGCTGCTTTTTATCTTGTGGGAATTGGGGCTTGTGGCCAGGAACTTTCTTGTGGATGTTCTACGCCAAGACACAGGTCTGGCCGATCATGGTTCTCCGTTCTCATGACCACAGTGCTGTGTTCACTGTGAGACACACAACTAGTGAAGGCCAGTCACTGAGGCTGGGGGATGGGGTCCTGTTATTGGCAGCCCCGATCAAGAATGCATGATTTTCCTGAGAGAAGAACATTAGCCAAGGAAAGAGGTGGTGCTAGGCAGACACAAATGGCAGATCCCCGCTCTAGGGGAAGTGGGATGACAAATGTAAGGCAGGAGAGGGGAAGAGAGAATGAGATTTCGGTTAAAGCAGAAGTAGAAGGGGGCCAGTCTGCAAGTGAAAAAGTAATTCACCCAACAGTGCTTGTATTATGGGGGTGAGGGGTAATTTTGAGGAAATGATCACTTTTTAAATTATATAATTTGTGGTATTTACATTTCCTGCCACGCTTAGATATTTTTAAGATCAGAAAAACATACTAATTTCAGAAATATTTAGTGTCTCCCTATGCATCTAGCATTTGAGATATAATAGTGAATAAGACAGACATACCCCAAGGAACTTACTGCAGAAGACTTAAAGGGGATTTCTACCAGGCAACCCAGAAAGCTTTATGCTCTTCTATGGAATAGCTGAGGTGCATGCAGCTTGGACTTAAGAGTTGGCACTTCCCTGGTGGTACAGTTAAGAATCTGCCTGCCAGTTCAGGGGACATGGTTTTGAGCCCTGGTCCGGGAAGATCTCACATGTAGCAGAGCAGCTAAGCCCACGTGCCACAACTACTGAGCCTGTGCTCTAGAGCCTGTGAGCCACAACTACTGAGCCCTCGTGCCACAACTACTGAAGCCCGTGTGCCTAGAGCCTGTGCTCCTCAACAAGAGAAGCCACCGCAATGAGAAGCCTGCGCACCGCAATGAAGAGTAGCCCCCGCTCGACACAACTAGAGAAAGCCTGCGCGTAGAAATGAAGACCCAATGCAGCCAAAAATAAATTTATTTTAAACAAGTTAAATTTTATAACATGCCTAGTGCAGCATGCAGGTGTCCAAAAGAAGTTAAACAATAAATGCTAGCTCCCTTTCCTTTCCCTTACATCTTCAAAATTCTTTGGACGTTAGTCATCCTTGAATTAAAAAACAAGTACTTAATAACCAGGAAAATTATCTTTTGGAGTATCAGTGATATTGCTTCTGTTTCTTAAGACAGAATTGAATTCATTAAACACACTTAGAAAATGATTTATGACGAAGCGGAAGGTATTTTCTTCCTCAAAGGCTCAAGGACTTGGAGAAAAACAAAGGTGGAGAAGAGAAGAGTTAAGGTTGTCCTAGGTCCAGGCAAGAGAATGTACGTGAGACTAGAAGCAGCATGTGGAATTTCTGTTGCGCATTACTGATTTGACAGCTTCTCTAAAGATCATACCAAACTTCACTAAACTAATAGTGGCTTTTGTATCAAAAATCATTATTGAGGGTAATGTCCTAAAAGCTCATGCCTGAACAAAATCACAAGATAAATTCTGCAGGATCATGTCTCGTTTGCATTTCAGGGTGAGCTAGGTGGCAAGGTGGGGTCACTACCCACGTGGAAGCTCTAGGAATAAACTAAACCAGGAGAGGGTGTTAACCATTGAGAGGCAGGGGCAGAGGTCTGGTGGGAAAACAAAAGGCATGAGGCAAATCCAAAGTTAAAGAGGATAGAGAGGAGAGTTAGGGGCATCCTGAAGTCAGTCTAGTAGCATGGCCGGGGCAGCTGGTTAAGTTCTCAGGATCTGTGTGGGCACCAGAGAATGCCCAGGGTGTGCTTGAGAAGACCATATTCTAGTGGTTCAAAGCTGCACTGTCCGACTTAGTGCCTGGGAATGAAGAAGGTATTGGGCCTGGGGGAGATAACTTTAGTTTTACAGAGAAATTCAGCAAGACCATTAAGAAGGAATTAGAAAAATGTCCTGCCTGCAGTGTAGAAAGTAAACTGGATTAGAGCAAGCCTAGAAGTATCTAAAAGAAGTGTTTCTCCCTCATACATACTCCTTATAAGGAAGACAATGCAACCACTTCTCTGCCTTCCAGGCTTGAGGACCACAAGTTCTTCTCTTTCAGAAAGTTTCTACCAGCTGCCAGATGTGAGGATTCTTGTTTGGAGAATGCTGGAAGCAGTGTGCTTTTGCTTTGTGAACCGTGAGTTCCCAAGTCCAGTTCAAGGACATGCCTAAACATCCCTGTATTTAATTTCTAAAACAGTGATTCTGTAACATAAACATGCTTTGGCACCCAGTTTCATGCCATTATGGCAAATGTACTGGAAAGAAAACCTGATCTTTCTTAACCTTTCTCACACAGATGTACTCTCTGTACCCTTGACTCTGGCTCTGCGACAAGTGTATATGCTTGTGAGGATTAAATCATGAAGTATTTCATCTAAATCCTAACACATAGTCAATCAACAAATGCTAGTTTAGCTGTCATTTGTAATTAGCAGCAGCATCATTATTCTCACCATCTAGATGCAAGTCTAGCATGCAAACATCATAGTAGTGAAGAGTATTTTTTTAATTTATTTTTTTATTTTTTAAATTTAACATCTCTATTGGAGTATAATTGCTTTACAATGGTGTTAGTTTCTGCTTTAGAACAAAGTGAATCAGTTATACATATACATATGTTCCCATCTCTCTTCCCTCTTGCGTCTCGCTCCCTCGCACCTCCCTATCCCACCCCTCCAGGCGGTCACAAAGCAGCGAGCTGATCTCCCTGTGCTATGCGGCTGCTTCCCACTAGCTATCTACCTTACGTTTGGTACTGTATATATGTCCATGCCTCTCTCTCGCTTTGTCACAGCTTCCCCTTCCCCATATTCTCAAGTCCATTCTCTAGTAGGTCTGTCTTTATTCCTGTCTTACCCCTAGGTTTTTCATGACATTTTTTTTTAAATTCCATATATATGTGTTAGCCTACAGTATTTGCCTTTCTCTGACTTCACTCTATGACAGACTCTAGGTCTATCCACCTCATTACAAATAGCTCAATTCATTTCTTTTTATGGCTGAGTAATATTCCATTGTATATATGTGCCACAGCTTCTTTATCCTTTCATCCGATGATGGACACTTAGGTTGTTTCCATCTCCGGGCTATTGTAAATAGAGCTGCAATGAACATTTTGGTACATGACTCTTTTTGAATTATGGTTTTCTCAGGGTATATGCCCAGTAGTGGGATTGCTGGGTCATATGGTAGTTCTATTTGTAGTTTTTTAAAGAACCTCCATACTGTTCTCCACAGTGGCTGTATCAATTTACATTCCCACCAACAGTGCAAGAGGGTTCCCTTTTCTCCACACCCTCTCCAGCATTTATTGTTTGTAGATTTTTTGATGATGGCCATTCTGACTGGTGTGAGATGATATCTCATTGTAGTTTTGATTTGCATTTCTCTAATGATTAATGATGTTGAGCATTCTTTCATGTGTTTGTTGGCAGTCTGTATATCTTTGGAGAAATGTCTATTTAGGTCTTCTGCCCATTTTTGGATTGGGTTGTTTTTTTTTGTTACTGAGCTGCATGAGCTGCTTATAAATTTTGGAGATTAATCCTTTGTCAGTTGCTTCATTTGCAAATATTTTCTCCCATTCTGAGTGTTGTCTTTTGGTCTTGTTTATGGTTTCCTTTGCTGTGCAAAAGCTTTGAAGTTTCATTAGGTCCTATTTGTTTATTTTTGTTTTTATTTCCGTTTCTCTAGGAGGTGGGTCAAAAAGGTTCTTGCTGTGATTAATGTTATAGTGTTCTGCCTATGTTTTCCTCTAGGAGTTTGATAGTTTCTGGCCTTACATTTAGGTCTTTAATCCCTTTTGAGCTTATTTTTGTGTATGGTGTTCGGGAGTGTTCTAATTTCATTCTTTTACATGTAGCTGTCCAGTTTTCCCAGCACCAGTTATTGAAGAGGCTGTCTTTTCTCCACTGTACATTCCTGCCTCCTTTATCGAAGATAAGGTGACCATATGTGTGTGGGTTTATCTCTGGGCTTTCTATCCTGTTCCATTGATCTATCTTTTTGTTTTTGTGCCAGTACCATACTGTCTAGATTACTGTAGTTTTGTAGTATAGTCTGAAGTCCAGGAGCCTGATTCCTCCAGCTCCGTTTTTCATTCTCAAGATTGCTTTGGCTATTCAGGGTCTTTTGTGTTTCCATACAAATTGTGAAATTTTTTGTTCTAGTTCTGTGAAAAATGCCAGTGGTAGTTTGATAGGGATTGCATTGAATCTGTAGATTGGTTTGGGTATTAGAGTCATTTTCACAATGTTGATTCTTCCAATCCAAGAACATGGTATATTTCTTTCATTAGTGTCTAATTTTCTGCATACAGGTCTTTTGTCTCCTTAGGTAGGTTTATTCCTAGATATTTTATTCTTTTTGTTGCAATGGTAAATGGGAGTGTTTTCTTGATTTCACTTTCAGATATTTCATCATTAGTGTATAGGAATGCACAGATATCTGTGGATTAATTTTGTATCCTGCTACTTTACCAAATTCATTGATTAGCTCTAGTAGTTTTCTGGTAGCATCTTTAGGATTCTCTATGTATAGTACCATGTCATCTGCAAACAGTGACAGCTTTACTTCTTTTCTGATTTGGATTCCTTTTATTTCCTTTTTTCCTCTGATTGCTGTGGCTAAAACTTCCAAAACTATGTTGAGTAGGAGTGGTGAGAGTAGGCAAGGGGCCTACTCTTCATTGCAGTGCACAGGCTACTCATTGCGGTGGCTTCTCTTTTTGCAGAGTATGGGCTCTAGGTGCATGGGCTCAGTAGTTGTGGCTCGTGGGCTCTAGAGCGCAGGCTCTGTTGTTGTGGCGCATGGGCTGAGTTACTCTGTAGCGTGTGGGGTCTTCCTGGACCAGAGCACAAACCCGTGTCTTTGGCATTGGCAGGCAGATTCTTAACCACAGTGCCACCAGGGAAGTCCTGTACAGATTTAATCTACAGAACTTGATGAATGTAGAGAGAAGTATATACCTCTGAAACCATCACCACAATCTGTGCCATAAACACATCCATCACCTCCAAAAGTTGCCTCCTACCCTCTTATTTTGTGATAAAAATACCTAATATAAGGACTAACCTCTTAGTAATTTTTTGTAATACAATACAGTATTAATTATCTGACAGCATTTTCTGATATAGATTCATTTACTGGTTTAGGCAAGGACATGGTTTTAGACTGCCCTGTGTACCCTTTTCATCCTTTCCTATCCTCTGTGACCAAAGGAACACACTTGAAGATGGTTTGGGTGGGATTAGAGTCGTCTTCCCAGAAATAGAAATTGTTCCTTCAGGAGCTTGAATGCGATCTTTCTCCTGACCTCATTAAGGATGGGCTGAGCCAACCATGTTAGGCGAATCCTGGAGTTACATGGGACTTTCTTTAATCTTCTGGCCCTGGGTCTTTTCTACATAAAACTTTATTTTATCCTTTATTTTGTGACATTTGCTTTGGCTATTATCTCCAGAAGTTAAACTACGTCAAAAGGTTTTTGAAAAATGAGTGTATTGCCCTCACTGACTCATTGTCATGAGAATAGACAATTTCAATGGCTGTAGCAGGTATTAAGACAAGGCCTTTTTTTTTTCCCCCTGAATCTAGGCTGGTGAATCTTAATCAAAATGTTCTTCTTTTTCATAACCTCCACCCATGTTTCTGAAGTGCCTTTCAAACAATTTATTTTAGAATCTTTGTGTTTTATTTAGGTCCCTATGGACAGCACACATTAAATTTAGAGAAGTACTCTTCTTTCATGTCCTCCGCAAGGCAGTTTGAATTCCTCTCCTCATACTCAAATTTCCCCAACAGTTTTCTCCATTCCCTTGTTTAGTGTTGTTTTCCACTAGGGTTTTCCCTTAAGACCTAAAGAAAATACGGAAGTAAGTGGATGTACTGGCTTGTTGGCTATTTAAGGGGGTAGGGAATTCCCTAGAAGGTTTCTTCTCTAGGAATAAAGATCCAGATGTGATGTCCACTTAATTTCTTCCTCTTAAACCATCTGAACTAGGCTTCCCTACTTTTGTGAGTAAAAAGGGGATTTATTATTAGAAAAGAAAAAGATACAATAGAAAAAGAAGTAGGACATATGTAAACTGTAATCATGGTGATATTTGAACTTATCTGGTACTCATCTAGGCTTTCCTCGGAGGCTGTTTCCAGCCCTTGTGGTCTGGCACCTATCCTTGGGATGCAGTCAAAGTAGGATCAGAAGTAGAGTCCCTACTGGGCAAAGTAAAGGTATCTGCTCCCCAACCTTGGATCTTGCCTGAGGAATTTGTGGGGCACTGTTTCACAGTTAGAGATGTGAAGTTTTTGAGCCCATTATTGACTGGAGAGCTTGGACCATGTTTGCCTTAAGTGGAAAATAAATTGCAATTGCAACATATTTTGGTATTGCAAGCAGGAATGATGTAACAGGCATGTGGGTGTCAAAAGCAATCATCTTCAATGGCCAGGACATTTTTGCAAGGGAGGAAAATATATGGGAGGTACCAGGGGGCAAAAGCAGAGATGAGGTGGGCCTAAGGAAAAGTCTCAAGATGCATGGAGTCTCCCTCCTCTAAGATTGCTGATTACTTTCTGTCTGATGTTGAGCTAGTTTTCCAGGTTTGATCTGGAGCAAAGGAAGCTGTGATAATGTTACGCTAACATGAACATATAAAATACGTAAAGGTCTCCTTCCAAAAACATCACTCATACTCCCTTAGACACCTTCCACGTTCCTCTCCCTTTTACACCTCCTTCCGTAAGTTTATGGAGGTCTGTGCTTTCACCCATCCCTATCAAATATTACTCCCAACAAAGGAGCTTATCAACTTGATTATACTGAAGGCAAAAGTCTTGCCTTCCCTCTATCCCCTACCCCAGGGCATTTGTCATTCTATAGAAAAATTTAAGCCAGAGAACCACGGAACGTTAGAGTTTCCATATTTCAAGTTTTCTTTGGCTGCCTTTTTCTGTTTTCCATGTGGCAAGATGGAAAAATCTGCTGTCTGAAGTTTTAGCTTTTTTTCTTAGCAATTAACTTCTTTGGTCTACCTTTTTTATCCCATTAGATTGAAACTAACAGTTTAATTAAAATAGACTACAAAGTTAGAATTCGATAGGTCAAAAAAAGCCTGCTTTTACACATAGTAGCAATTCTTCTAAACAGCTGCCACCCTAAAGATAATGAGCGCCTCCTTACATACCTCACTCCTCTTACTGCTGTATCTATCTGCTTGGTCTTGTGGGAGAGACTCAGCATCTCCTTGGGTTGTGTGGTCAGTGCCTTCTCCCAATTCCAGACCTCTCCCCTAGTGGCCTAGTATACTCTGCATTTCTAAGTAGGGAAATGTCAACAGGGCAGTGCTGTTTATAGGTAAATATTTGATAGTTCTCTCTTCTAAAAAGTGATTTGAGCGTTCTATGTTATATAGATAAAATACCAAAGAGGAGACAGGCATCCAAGATGGGAGGAGGCTGACTGATTGCTAGGGTAAGAGAAGGGAAGCAGCTAGATATTAGTGGAAATGTAAAGGAATGATAGAATTTTCTGGTAGCTTAGTAAGGTAGAAACCAGTAGCCCTCATCTCTGGCTTCACTAAATCACCTGGTACTTCTTGAAATACTTATGCCTGGGCCGCATGCCTGGGGGGTTCTGATTTAAGTAGCCTGAGTAGAGGCCTGAGCATCTGTATTATGAAATGTACAGCCAGAGTTGAGAAACACTGATCTAGGACCAGAAGAGTCTTCATATTTTTCAGTGTTTTCAGAAATGGCTCCTCAAACTGAGGGATATAATAAGATTGTGTCTTCTGCTATACAAATCCGGACTCTCAATGGAGGGGGTCCTAGAACATGATTTTTTTTTTTTTGTAGCAGCCTCTCTGATACTAATTCAGATGGTTCATGGACCATCCTTGGAAAAATACTTTAGAATGGAAAGAGAAGAGAGTGTTTCCTTTCTATATAGTAATTGTTTCTGATGAATATGTTTTATTTTAGCTTCATAAGTATCCTATGAGGAAAGCAATATTATCCCATTTTACAGTTAAAGAACTGGTAAAGGAGATGAAGTAACTTGTCCAACAACACAGAGCTAGTAAATAGCAAAGTCTGAAATCACTCGTGACTGTTGAGTTGAAGTGCTAAGGACAAGGAAAGCTTTAACCATGAATTTGTTTTCCTACACTTTGCCATGCTTCCTGTTGATACACTAGCTGAGCCCCAAGGGTCATCAGCTCTTGGCTCAAAGAGGATGGATGAGAGGACCTGGCTGAGAAGCAGAAGCACAGCTGTTGACATAACTTGGCCCAGGCAGGGAGAGGTTCTAGGGAAGTGCTAGGGTCAGAAAGATGTTCCAGTGCTGCAAATTCTGAGAAATTGTAAGCTTGGCCAGCCTTGCATGTAAGAAAAAGACAGTAGTTTTAGAGACAATTAGAAAGGCTCACTGCTTTAATTCTTGTTTTTTCCTGTTGTCTGTCAAATGTCAACTCTTTTTGTCCCCGTAAGGAAATAAACCCTCTACCAGTAAAGAAGGTTTGAAAGCTCCATTGACAGCCATTTGTGGCTATAAATGTAATGGGCAGAAGGGCAGCATTGTCAGAGCTGTGAAGGTTTATGAGTGGAGAAGGGAGTGAACTCACGGTAGTGATCTGGTCTTTGTTGAATCTGGCTTTTGAGGAGGAGAGAAGCCCATTTTCTCGGTTATTCTCTCTCCCTCATCAGAAGGGACCATCTCTCCTGAGTTCCACACATTTTCGCCTAAAACAAATACAGCTCAGATGTGGTTCAAGGTTCTCTGTATTCTGGACTCTGTATACCACTGCTTGCTCAATACTTCCATGTGGATTCCTCAGTCGGTTAAACATGTTCGTCTTCTAGCACATTCTCAATGTCATAGACTTCCTAGTTACTCCAAGCGGAAACAGAGCGTCTCCCCCTCTCACCCGAGAGCTAATCTAGCGCCAAGTTCTAGGGCTGTAGCCTCACAAATCCGTCTTGGGTCTGTCCACTTCTCACTATCCTCGTTGTCACCTGCTCCTTCAAACTGCCATTATAACCCGCCTGGACCACGACAGGAGCCTCCCTTTCACTGCTTTTCCTCCATCCATGCATGCCCCTTGAATCCATTCTTCCATTGTGTCAGATGAGTGATCTTTTCAGAATGTTATTTTTTATTTTAAACCTGTAGATTTTTAACATGCTGTTGTCAGAATAAAGATCACAACCTCTGACTTGGCTGGTCAGGCTTGGCCCCTGTCCACTTCCCCAGCTGCCTCCCCCTTGCTTTCTCAGTCCCATTCATGCTCATCTCCTTTGGTCTCTTGAATGTTTCATATTTGTTCCTTCTTTGGGGTCTTTGTACTAGTGTTCCTGCTGCTGGGATTCCCACCGCTTTGCACGTTAATGCTTTCTCACCCTTCAGATCTCTACTTGAAATATTATTTCCACGGGTATCCTTTCCTGCCCCTGCTAATCCTCCAGCAGTGCACCCTGCCTTCCTACATACACCTTCCAACTGCTTATACGAGCATGCAGGGCCAGGGCAGGGGCTCAGCCTGTTCTGTCTACACTCTATCCTCATCATAACTTGAGTGACTAGCACATAGCAAGTACTCTATTTGTAAGTGAAGAAATAAAGGCATAATAAGTGGCATAACAACACCCACCTTCCCCTATTCCCCCCCACCCCATTCTTTTTTTTTTTTTGGCGGTACATGGGCCTCACTGTTGTGGCCTCTCCCGTTGCGGAGCGCAGGCTCCGGACGCGTAGGCTCAGCGGCCATGGCTCATTGGCCCAGCCGCTCTGTGGCATGTGGGATCTTCCCAGACCGGGGCACGAACCCGTGTCCGCTGCATCGGCAGGCGGACTCCCAACCACTGCGCCACCAGGGAAGCCCCTCTGTACCCCATTCTTACATAAACACTTCTACATTTCCTCTATCTGAGCTACAGAGGATTCCAGGATTTCACTTCTTAAAAACTTCAGTTGCTCAACTCACATTTTTAATATCACCTGACCAGAGTCGAAAAGACTATGATCAAAGACTATTTACTAAACACCCCCTACTATTCTATCCCACTTGATTCTGTTAAGGACTTGGTGAATTGGGTAGGGCTGCTGTAACTGTCTACAGAAGAGGAACCCGGAGCCCAGTGAGATGGACTGTTGAGCAGAAGGTCAGACTGAGGCATGAAAGGGAAAAGTCCTTAGGATTTCTTTCTAGCACAAGTGATGATAATGTTAGTAATAATAATAGCTAACTTACTGGGTGTTGGAAATACTTGGACACTGTGCTCATAGCTCTGTATAAACTGTCTTATAGGTACCATAAAACCCTGCGAGGTAGTATGATGGAAGCTGAGCCTTAGAGGGGGTGAATGACTCACTGTCAGTGAGGTACAGAGAGCCCTAGGCACTGCGGCGCCAGCCCTCTGCTTTTGTGTTTCACCGACATTCACAGGGGCTCCTGGCTTCCTAGATGCCATTTCTATCATGCGAAAAAAAAAAGCAAAAGCAAAACCTTCAGTTAAAAAGTCTTGTTGGGGCTTCCCTGGTGGTGCAGTGGTTGAGAGTCTGCCTGCCGATGCAGGAGACACGGGTTCGTGCCCCGGTCCGGGAGTGTCCCATGTGCCGCGGAGCGGCTGGGCCCGTGAGCCATGGCCGCTGAGCCTGCGCGTCCGGAGCCTGTGCTCCGCAACGGGAGAGGCCACAACAGTGAGGGGCCCGCGTACCGCAAAAAAAAAAAAAAAAAAAAAAGTTTTGTTGTTGTTTTCCTTTTTGCTATTCATTGGTCTTTCTTTTGTGGTTCCCTGTTTCCTTTGTACCACATCCTGTTTTCTCCTGGGACTCTTCATTCTTCATGGAATGTAAGAAGTTGGGTTGCTGCTGAAGTAGCAGCCACAACAAAAAACAAACCTTGCTGAAGAGTGCCTCTGAACTGTACGTCCACAGAGTTTTCTTGTTGAGGATGTGATGGTCTTTTGCCAAAAAAAAAAAATTGCTCAGTTTGTCTCATTTCCAATCTTGGGTGAGAGAAACTGCCAGTGATGATATGATGTGGGCTGGGTTGAAGCCTTTGTAGTTGCTCAGGTAAACTCACTGGTGGAGTGAAAAATGTTCTGAATTTCAATTCAGAAGACTTGGCTTTTAGGCCCTGCTTTGTCATTTAGTCGTGTGATACATGGCAAGTCACTTAACCTCTCTGAACCCGAGTCTCTTCATCTATAAAGTGAAATAGCTTTGTCTTGTGAACAGTCATCTTGAAATGTAAAGCATCTTTCTATAATGGAATTACTGTGTTGTACTTCTTTTAGGAAAAGGAAAGAACATGAAATAGAACACTTTCATTAATACTTTAGAGTGCTAAAGAAACACTCTTTTCTCAAAATAGCTAGCTGGTGCCGTTGAATACACTGAGTAGGTTACCAAATGGCCAATGCGTGATGGGGCTCAGGGAAAGGAGGGGTGGGGGTGGGGTGAGGGAGGAGGAAAAAGTGAATAATTTCTTTTCTTTAGGCTTTGAGTTGAACACGGCTGGCATGGCTAGAGCTGAGGGGTCACATAAAGATTGTTACTCTTTCTCCGTTCTCAACAATCCTTAGGGTTAGGAAATTGTTTTTCTTTCTTATGTTTCAATTTAATGCCTACCAGGAACACTTTGTTGGGGCCATATCAGGGCTCTCTGGGAACTGCGCTGCAATGAATCTGCAAGCTTAGGGCAAGGTGGCCTCACTTAACATGAATTTGCTGTCTCTTCCCTAGATCTAAATTAGGATGATGGAGAAGATATCCAGTGTAAGGGGAATTTAGAAATCTTAGCTTGGGGACTCTCCCTGCCCTCCTGTGTTTTATGCAGTACAAAGCACCAGGGTTGAAAGATGGCTTTTCATGGTTTGGGGCAAAAGTTATAGCCAGCTGACTCACAGTGCATACTCACCAGCTTATATTAGGTGTAGCAATTTGTAAAACAGGCCCTTTTCTTCACCATTATTTCTACACCTGCCTTTCAGGGGCTTATTGACTTTGGAACTCAGGAGCACCAAGGACCTTTGGAGATACCTTTTGAACTGTCAGATGTTGAACAAAACCTGGCTCCTTGGTCATCTTGGTGATGTGGCTGTCTGGGAATAGGCTGGACCCAGGTGAAGGTCTTTAGGACAGAGATGGACCTGCTAGTAAATTCTCCTGTGCACTAGTACAGATTTATTTTCAATTTACACCATACACAGGCCTGTGAGACAGCTTCACTGGTAGCTGACGTTTTTTTGTTTATTTCTATTCATCATCTAGTACTGTGGTTCTTTCTTGCTCTAGGTCTAAGATGAAGGTTTGGTAGTTTGGACCTTGCTGCCTCGAAGACCCAGATTCATGTTCATCTAACATTTGCTTAGCCTTTATAATGTCTTGGGCCCTTCCATATGTATCAGCTCATTAAATTTATTTCATTCAGTCCTGCAAGGTGCCTATTACCATTTTGCTCTTTCTACTGAGAAACCTGAGGCATAGAGGGGATTACCTAACTGCCTAAGCCCTACAGCCGATGACTGGCGTATTGGGGCTTATGCCCAAGTGTTCTCAGGCTCGTTCCTGTGGTCTCTCCTTAAGCCCCAACTGCCCAGTGGATGACGATGCTGACCTTGTCGCCAGGATGTCCTGTGCAATTCAACTTTGTGCAGCCGAAGATGGGGGCCCCTCCATTCTCATCTGAGTCCCTTTCTCAGGACTTGTTCACTGACCTTTTGACTATGAGGTGCCCTTGAGGTTGTCATCTCCCAGAGCCTGTCATCTCCTGGCCCTTTAAACATGCTGTTCTTGTGGGAAGTTACTTTCTATGCATCTGTTGCCTTCCGACTCCAGCGCTGCACTGAGGATTGAACAGTGAACAGAAGTCAAAGTTCACGCTCTTGGGAAGCTTTTTCTAGTATACAAGACAGCAAAGGAATACTATCATGTCAGATGCTGATAATCCCTCTAGGATAAGCAAAGGAGGACACGAGGATTATGAATAATGGGGATACAATGTTAGATTGAGAGATAGAGGAGACCTCTCAGAAGAGGTGGCATTTGAGATTAAACTTGAATAATATGAGCAGTGAGTCTTATGGATATCTGGAAGGAAAGTGTCAGAGGAAATAGGCAGTGCAAAGGCCCTGAGGTAGAAACACACTAGATGTGCTCACAGATGAACAAGAAGCCTGACTGGGGTGGGTGAGGGAAGAGTGAAAGGAAATGATAGGATTGGTATCTGGGAGAACTGGGCACAGCAATTAGACTGTGGTAGGGGCTTTGGGTTTTCAGTGTGATGGGAATCTACTGGAGGGTTTTTGAGCTGGGATGTGATACACTGTTTTTAAAAAACGCTGTATTGGTAAAAGACTATGGGGTGGGGCTGGGGGGACAGTAGAGCAGGCAACCCAATTAGGAGGCTGCCACCAGCTTAGGCATGTTGGTGGACTTGGGTGGTCAGAAGTGGCTGAATTTAAAATGTATTTTGATGGCAGACAAGATAGGATTTGCATGTGTATTAGATGTTGGGGTTAGTTCACTCACTCTGGCCCAAGGCCAACACTCTCATATACATACTTGGAACTGGTGGCTACCACCCGTGAGAACTGTCAAAGAGGCAGAATGGTGGGCACTTGTTCTCAGCCTCTTACCTTCATCCTGGGGTATTCGATCCTTCCACGATGGAGGGGTGTCCTCTAGAGGTACGTGTAACTTTGCTGTGTCTTCTGTTACGCATTGCTGTCTCCTGTACCTGGGAAGCTGAGATGATTAAAATATACATCAACTGTTTACTGCCCTCAAGGAGCTCTTAATCCAATGAGAGAGGTTACATTATAAGATGGAGTGAAAAAATGCTATACAGAGGTAAAAAGTGCTCTGAGGGAACAGGGAGGTGAGTGACTGATTCTAACTTTGGTCAGAAGACTAAAAATCAGGTTTGATAAGGGGGAAGTGGCAAGGGATCTGAGCTCTTTAAAAGAGATCCTCCAATTTCATGTTCATGTCTGTTCATGGTCAGTTTCCTAAATTTTTCCCCTTACCCTTTCTCCCTCTGTGACTATTTGGTCCTTTGTATTTATTGTTCCATAAATGAGTAATCCTCCTTCAGCCTGGAGGCGGGGGTGGAAGAAGTGTGCATTTGTCTCTAAGTCCACAGCCGAATTAGAATGGAGACCCAAGGCTATTTTGTCCTGTGGCCGTAGTCATCAGGTTTCAGAGTGACCCTTGATTGCCCAGTGACCCATCAAAGCCAGGACAGTGAGGGAGCGTCTTAGAACTTTGTAACATGAAACTTGTGAAATCCTCTAACCCAGGGAGCTTGTGCCTCTGGGCCTAAAGAAGGTCTATGAACCTTGCTCTGTGGGCCACCTGATAGCTTTCTGAGCTGCTAGGGAAGAGCATTTCTAGTCATTACCCATCTCAGGCTGAGGCAAGTTCTGTGAGGGTCTGCTTCTGTCCTGCAGAGCTGCTTTTCTCTGGCTTGACCAAGCATTCCTTCGTAATACAGATGCAAACATCATCATGACAAAAGGCCTAAGGTTCTTGCCGCTGTCAGGGCCCTGATAGATTCTCATGCAGAATTACTGTAGATCTGTTTATAATGTCCATGCTTCCTGAGGAGTATGAATATGTTGCTATATTGTCAAGTGTTACTAGCTGACACTGATAGGAGAGACTCCTATTATTGCGGGGTGGTGGGGAAGCAGTCTGTCTGGACTTTCTCTGGAGCACTTGACAGCTAAGCTTGAGTTGTATACACGTGTCTCCCATACTGAACTCTAAGCTCTTGGAGAACGGTGTGTCTTACTCATTTTTTTTTTTTCCTTCCAGGATTAGAATAGTCATGAGCAGACCATGCTTCAAATTGAATATTAGTCAAGTTGTTGAAATCTTCTGTGCCTTAGTTCCTTTAGGTAGGAAAGGGAAAACATAAATAGTTACAAAGTTATTGAAATGTTAAACAAGATGATGCAACTATAAACACACTTAGTACTGTGCTGAATTCACAGTAAGCAGTCAATAAACAGGACTGCTGTAGTAGGGCAAGTGCTCAGTACTGTATACTGAATGGATGGAGGCTGTTGGAGACGAGAGGGGTCTGCTGGAGGAAGTGAAGTCCTATGACTGGCCCAGGGAAACAGGCAAGAGCTAGTGGCCCTCGTCCCAGGCCCGCTCCTTTCCTAATGGGTCAGAGCTGGGACTGTGGTTGGTGAAAGATGTCAGAGTTCGTTTTGGGTGTGCCCTAGTAAACCAGGACACTAGCCTATGGAAGGCATTTGCCAAAGGTTGAGGACCCCCTCCTTCGAGTAGCATAAGGAATGTCAAAGGCTGGAACTGGACTAATGTTTCGGCCACTTGTCTGGGAGGCAGCTCGACTCACGGGATGGAGCAGAATGGACTGACACCCGGTTCTAATCCCTTTCTATTTCACTGACTTATACCTTCGTTTAATGTTGACTTTTGCTGAGTAATATCTATCTAATGACGTGGGATGAAGTGTCATGAACAACCGTATGGGGCAGAACACACGTCCTCTGGTGTGAGGGGTGGGTCTTCTTCGGGGTAGACCTCTAGTGACTCTGGAGTGTGTTTGGGGAATTCTGGATCAAAATAAACCAACTCCTGTGGTTGCCTCTCTAAGCATCCCATGTTTTAAGTGTGTGTGAGCGCTTGCCTTTCTTGTCGGGACCAGAACCCAAGAGTTTCCAGATAGCTTCTCATACCAGCTTTACTCTAGGCACAATTTAATTGGAGATAAAGATGATTCCCAATTGTAGATTTCCTTCTTGATACTTTATCTTGTTTAATCCTCACCAAGAGTCTGAAATAAGTATTATCTCCATTATCCACATGAAAGCAGAGATTTAAGTAACGCTCCCAAAGTCATAGGATAGGAAGGATTTAAATCTAATCTTTTAAGCTTCAGCTATACCACTCACCTCCCAGTAGGTGTCTCACTTATTAAAAAGTGAGCTTGCAGTGTTACGTGAAAATAATTTTAACTTATTAGTAGACTGTTGAGCCTTTTCTAGTGCTTTAACAATTCTCTGGTCACTAATTTAATAGCTTTTGTTAATGGAAATAAAGTGTTAATAATTTCAGAGCCATTTTCTTAGACTCATCTGGTAAACTGAGTATTTTTTTCTTTTGTACCATGCAATACTGAAACATTCTCTAGTAATACAGGTACTTGTAGAAGTATTTTAAAAATGCAGTGCCTTTCACCCTTTATGAGCTGTGATAAAAATTTTTGTGTATGTGAGCATGTGTTGTCCTTCAAAGTGTACAGTGTAGGAGGTCAAATATTTATTTCAACGTAAGTCACCGTTGGTCCCTCACTTTGGGAATTATTTTCAGACTGAGTTAACAAGCTGTGAAAGAATCTGTCCCATTTTAAAAATTTTTTCTATTGAGATTACAAACACATGTGTAACATTCACTAAATTAAAGATCTGTTGCCCAGCTCATTTATATTCAAGATCATATGCTTTACAGATGATGTGGGAAATTGAGATCTGTTGTTTAAGATTTCTCCATTTACTACATGCGGCATGCCCAATTAAAAATTGGAAATCCTTTGAAACCCACCCACCTTCCATTTTGCATGACATTGTCAAGGATGCTTCACCTTCAGACATGTCTAAATATAGTTTAATTGGACCCAGTGTGGAAATCTACAATCTGCACTACCACTTATGAGCAGTGCTCCAAATCCTACTTTTGAATTTTTATAAACATCGTTAATATTAGTTCAATTTTGTATTTGCTAAAAGACACACATATGGTTTTTCTCAAAATTGCAGTTCTTGAATTACTGAGAGAAATAAGATTTTTTTCTTCTTTATAAAGATGAGATAAAGACAACTGTAGTGTTGACAGATGTGAAGTCAGATGTCTTTAATTCCTGACTGTGCCACTACTGGTTATCAGTCTTGATGGAGCAGACCTGACCTCTCTGTGACTCAATTTCCTCATCTCTTTCCTAGTGTCTGTTTTGCTGTTGAGAACTCTATCAGTGTATTCCTTTGCTGGGTAATCTGTCTTTTTCTCTTCTGGTAACTTCTAAGTTTTTATTTTCAATATCTTTGATATTCTATTTCTCTACGATGAATGTAGATGTAGATATTTTGTTTAATTTGCTCAGGACTTCTGGTGCTTATTCAGTCTGAGGTTTCATGTATTTTTATTAATTTGGGAGGTTTCACAGCCATTACCTCTTTGAATATTGCTTTCCTTCGTTCTCATTTTCTAATATTCCTAATACACAAATGTTGGATGCTCTCCTTCTGTTCTCCATATCTTTCAGCATTTCCTAAAATTGCATCACTATCACTCAGTGATACATCTTGGGTTATTTCCTCAGCTCTTTGTTAATTGATTCTCCCATTGACTATATTAGTTTTCTCAATCAATTGGATTTTAAATATCAATGAAAAATATATTCATTTCTAGAAGTCTCATCTTTCTAGATTTTATATTTTTTTATGGTTCTTTACATTTCTTATTTCCATTCTTTTATCTCTTTAGGCATTTAAAATATTCTAAGCTGATTCAGATTGTCATTCTTAGGGGCTATTAATCTTATTCTGTCTGCTGATTATTTTCTAACATGTCTCATAATTTTTGACTGGGAACCTCTTGTATGTCATTTTTCCCTCTTTAGACATTTCACATGGCACTGGTTCAGCCCAGTTTTCCATTTTCTCATGCTGTGTGTCTCAGTGGTATCAGCTTGGATTTTCATCACTCATGGGCATTGTAAATTGGACTCAAAATCCCAGATGACGTAGGCTTGAGGTTTTGACTGAGGTAATTTTTTTTTTCTTATCCAGAATCCGAGATAGTGAAAATATTATTGAGATCTCACTGTGAAAGTAGGCACATTTTTATCTGTTCCCCATTTTCTGAGGGTGTAGCACTTTGAGGGTCCTGGCTTTATCCAGGGATTTACATTTCAATTCCTGATCTCACACAGGTCTGATCACCCACATGGGCATTAGGATCTGAACCCCTAGCAATTAGAGGAGACCTCCTGGGTTCTGTATTCTCCTGCATACCACTCATGTTGATCCCTGGCTATTGCAGTGTCAACTTGTGTACTTTCCACTTTTTTAGTTCCTGATGCCCACGGCTTTTCCTTCTTTTTCTAGCTACCTCAATAATGTATTTAAATATGCTGTTTTAAAAATGATTTTCTTTTATTCAGAATTTCTAAGCATTTGCAGTGGGAGTAGTTATTTATTAGTTCAGTCCATCAAGGTTACACCATATGGTTTTATTAATATGAAGATTAAATGAGATTTTGCATGTATGGAATTTAGTACCTGATGGTAAACTTGACATTTTCAGTGTTAGCAAACTGACAGGACAACTTTCATAGAGTCAAAATGAACCTCAGGCTACTACTGAGAGGAGGAAGAAGTAACTTGAGCATATAATTTTGGTGATTTCCACATGAAATCCTTTGATAAATCATAGGATTTGGTATTGATAAGCATGTCAATTTGCTAGCACTGTTCCTGGAAGATCTCCATTTTCCTCATCATAGCCTCCCATAGCCTCCCAATAGAGAGCTCTCTAGTGGCTTCTTGTTTTTGTCAGCCTTCTTTTAACCATTTCACCATTGTTTTCACAAGAGTTTTATGAGAACATGGTTTAATTCTTTGCCTATAATGGTATATAATGCCAAGTATATCTTTCACTAGGCTACTAGTAAAAGTAACATGATTTGCAAAGGTGACATTTTTTTCCAATAAAATGAAACCCGAGACCATCTCAGGGCAATGAACAAAGAAAAGCCCTTCTTGCCCATGTCTGTCATTGACCACAGTTAGTGTCCCAGATCTTTGATGCTAAACAGATGGTCATATTTTCTTTGGCAATTAATAAAAACATACTACAAATAACATGAAAATAATATTTAACTCTAAGTCTGGGGGCATTAAGAAATGTATTCTAGAGTCTTTAGTGCAAATTGTTCTCTTAGCTTTTATGAATTTTTCTGGTTTTTATAATATGTATTACTATATCCACTAAAGTAGTAGTTTTAACAAAATATAATTATTTATAGTTAACCAAAAAAAATTGAACTAACCTACAAGCAAAACTGAGAATAGTTAATATGTTTAGTCTTTTCAAAGCATAGAATATTTCATTGTCATTAAATAATTATGTAAACAAAAATGATGTAGTATCACCAAGCTATATTCAGAGCAATATGATTCACTGCAAATGGTTTATTAACAGCAAAGAATAAAAATCGGGTATTCTATTCAAGAATCTAGACAAACTAAAAGCTAAGGAAAATAAGAGATGGAATCAATAAGGATAAAAACATAAAAATAAAGCCATGAATAGGCTTTTGGAAAGACCAGTAAATAGCTCAAACCCTGGCAATGCAAATGATGGAGAGATCACACATACATAGTATTTGAATGAGAGGATATAACCAGAAACCTTAAAGCAATTTAAAATATAGGTAAAAAAATAGAAAATAGGTAAAATAGAAAATCTCAGTGAAATTTTAAAAACATCAACTAATAAAAATCTTGAGTAGAACATATAAACAGTGTAATTATCATGGTAGATTTTATAATTTATTAAGGATTCACTATTAGGCTTCAGACTGGAGTACCTCACACATTAGTTCCTTCAGATCATTCTTAAGCTGTTAAAACTATTCCAGATTTCTGGTAGAAATATTCAAGTTAAAACATGTTTATTCCCCTCGTTTTCTTAAAACCTGCCAGAAACAGCAAGAAAAAAGCAAACTCATCTACAATGATAGAAGGCAATGATGTCTACTACAACCTCAAATTACAAAGCACTGGCCAGAGATACTCAGATATCTCAGGGAAGAGACTTTGCTGAGAGCTGAGAGGTGCTCTTGACCTTCTGCAAGATAAGGAATGGAACACTCAAGGGAGATATAGAATGTCCCTGAAGAGACTTGGTTCAAAACCACAAAAAGTCAAGGAAGTACAATTGAACAATATACCTTGTTATGGCATTTCTACTGTCTCTAACCAGCCCTCTTAATTGAAGTGGGTACTTGGGGTAGGGTAGAGTGACCCAAGAAAAGGAAGGTAGCAGTTGCAGATTGAAGCAGAGAGGTCACAGAGCCATATAATAGTTAATAATGTTAACATTTAATCTAAAGCAGCTCCTATCACATACTAATATATAAAGGTTATCTTGCTTAATTTTCATAACCTATCAAAGGGTTTACTATCCTCATTTTACAGATGAAAAAACAAAGACATTTAAAATTACTAGTTCTTGGATCTTAAGCTAGTAAGTGGCAGCACTGAGATTTTAATCCAGTGGGTGGCTTCAGAGCCTATGTTTTTAATTATAATCCTCTGTGCCTTGCCTCCTCCTCCCTGCTAATTTTACTAGTTTTTTCCTAGGTCAATAAAATATTTAGTGAGAAGGTAAAGGAGATCAAAGAGGAGGCTGCAGGTTGCCACATCACATCCTCTTCTTCCACGGAATGCTCTTCATCTGGAATGTGGCAGATGAATCATACAAAGATGGGTAAAAGTATTAAACAAAAGGAAATTAACAATACACGTTGTAAAATGAATTGCCCAAAGAAACATAGGGTTCAGTTCAGTAATTCTCTATATTCTCTTTTGTTATTCCAACAAAGTATAGATAATACAATTCTAAAAATAAGAAAAGCTCAGGGAGAAGGTTATATGATAACAGGATAATCTGAAAAGCCAGTAGGAAAAGCTAAGAAAATACATGAAAGTGAAACCTTAAATATTATAGAATGAAAGCAACAAAAACTAGAAAAATAACAAACTCTAGCAAAGATACAATGGATGGCTTGGAAGATCATCTAAAATGAAAACTAAAAGAGTAAAGGTTTTTATAATATATACAAAAAGTAAATAAGGGAAGGGGAGGTCTAATATATGTACAGCTGGTATTTTTGAAAATGAGAACAGACCAGATAGAACAGATTCAAACATTCAATGCCAAGGAGGGTAAGTTTTAAGAATGCCAAGAGCTTCAATATTAGAAAAGATAGCTAGTGTTAAATTATCAATAAAAATTTATTGGTAGATGCTAAAAAGGCACTTGAAGTATGAAACACATCTTGATTTAAATATTAAGTTTAGTAAAATAGGATTAGATGAAATAGATATGGTAAAAATCTCAAACTACCAGATGTGTTTAGTTATTGGAAGACTAGATTTATTCTCATTAAAACCAGGATAAGAATAAAGGTTCTGTTATTAATTACTATTTAATTTCACTCTTTAATGTTAGCCAATTCAATTAGATGAGAAATAAATACCTATATTAAAAAACGGAAGATAAAGGAGTAATATAAACTCATATTTTTAAATGGTTACAATAACAAATAAGCATATCAAAAGTTAAGCCTAGAAATAGAAGAAAAATATAGTCAGTAATTCTATGAAAAATTATTTAGCCTTGATAGTAATCAAAGGGATTCAAATGAAGACAATGAGAAATAGTTTTTCCTACTAGATTAGAAAGCTAAACTTAGTAATGATATTAAAAATTGCTAAGTGTCTGAAACAAACATTCTTAGGTACTTTCAGTACAACTGCATATTCGTACAACCTTCCAGAAATCTTGGAAATAGCTTTTAAAATGTTACTACAGTTTGACTCAGCAATTTCACCTCTAGACATTTCTCCCGAGGAAACAATTGGACACGTGTCCAATATAAGCAAGGATATACCTTAAAACATTTTAATTTGTTTTTTAATAATAAAATTAGAGATACCTAGGATGTTTATGATCTATTGCTAAATAAGAAACTTGTCAGAAGGTTTTGTATAACTTTTTAAAAAAGCTTGGAAGTACATAGAACAAAAATTGTGTATACTAGGTGGCAGGATGAGTTTTTATTATTTCTTCAATGATCATCTATTTGTATAATATAAAAGTTCATAAGAACTTTTCAATATCACATTACATGGAGAAAATATAAATATTTCTTATTCAGTATGATTCCAAGTGCTAACCAAAATGCTTAGAAAAAACCGTGAAATTAAAATGTCAATGGCAGTTGCCTCTGGGAAATGAAATTATGAATGATTTTCCTCATGCATTTCCCTCTACTTTTCCAAAATTCTTTTTTGTAACTTATTAAAAAAAAAAAAGCAGAATGCCAAAAACAGAGCAAGAAACGTGAAGGAAAGTAACCCTTATCCTATTGATTAAATTAAAATTTGCTCTTCCTTTGCCTTATTTCATTAATAAGTGGCTTCAAGTGTGGCCCCAGCAGGGGGCTCATTTGAATTGTATGGCTTTAGCGTCCATATTTTACATTTCCTCCAGGTGGCTTCTTTTGAGGAAATATACAAATTAAGACTATAAATGAAGAAATGGAAGTGAAAAGAGCCCTACTTCATAGTTCCATGCTTCTGACCATTTCAATTTTCAGTTCTTTTGGCTCAGACACAGGACTGTCTCTGTCCATGGGTTTCATTTCATTACCTTGAGGTTGAAGTAATGAAATGGGGACAAAAAGAGAATCTGTTTATACTGAAATAAAGTTAAAGGAGCTCCACATTCTTTCTCTATTTTTTTCTTAAATTGTAATGTTATCATTTATCTTAGTTTTATAAAAATAAGCTTATTTAAAATTCAAGCAATAGAAAAATATGGGAGACGTAAAATATCATTTAAAATTCCAACACAGAAGTATATGGAGTGATGTTCACCAATTGTTAATGATACCTTCTCTGGATGTACTCAGAGGAAGACGACTAGATCAATAGCAAGAAGTAATTTAAGAAAAATAGCATCAGTCGATACTCCTTAAAGTAAAAATAAATTACTGAATTTACCTTGAGCTAAACCAAAAGCAGAAAATTAAATGGAGTTAATTTGTAGTTTAGAAATTATTATTTCACCAGCAGAAGACATCATAGGTCCTTAAAAGACAATGCTGAAGTTAAGGAAAAACAGATTAAGAGAAACTTTATAAGAATAAAGTCACACATATATAAATATATTCATATATGTATACGTGAATATATATACACATCGTTTAAATATTTTTATATTTTAAAAATAACTTTTTTCTTATGAGTGCCTTTTTATCCTTTGTTTATCTATCCCACTAAGATGTGTAGAGTTTGGAGTTGAGCTGAAGGAAGCCACTATAATATTAACCATTGGAGGCCAACAGATTAATTTATATCAACAATGAAAAAGATGAAAACCAGGAAAGATGTACCCATCAGTACACATCACCACTGCTGGATTCCAATACTCCTGCTTCTGCAACTCACAGGGATGCCAGTCAGCAACTCAGCGTTCACACCACACGTGACAGTTGTCAGGGCTGACCTTACAATACATCAGAGGTGGCTTACACTCATTTGCACATGAAATCCTAGGGAAAAGAAAAGTAAGAAATCTCCCATTCCTCTCACCCTCTTTCATGGTCTCAAGCTAGCCAAACAGATGTAGGTTTCCCACCCGCAGCCCCAGTGTGGTCATTCATCACTTTCCAGGCAGACCCAGATTTCTCCAGTAATTCAGTCAAGGACTGCTGTTTGTAAATGAAAGCTGGTAGGCTGGTGGAGCAATAATGGGAGACCTTGCCTGCATTCATGGAGTCTTTGCAAAAGGCAGAATTGAAGCATTGCCTAGACAGTAGTTTCTCATGTTAATATTTTGACGGATTGTGCTTCACATGATGTAATGTATACTGAGATTCTTTGCTGGTTCCTCTCATCACTTTCCCTCAGTACTGGAAATATGGCTTCAAATGGATCATAGCTATGCCCTCTGCTGAAATTGCCCTCAGCTGCAGGAAACTGCCTCACCCAAGGTTATACTCCCCGGAAGACACGGCCTGTGGTCTATGACTGAGGCAGGACGTGAAGACACAGCCCCAAGGCTCAATTTGGGATAACTCTGAAGTCATTCCAGGTCCATTGCTCCTTGTAGGATTGAATGAGGTCAACTACAATCCTTTTTTGTTTTGGTCAGCAACTGGACTTTAATGAGTAAAAAAGTATTTTTGCAGATATGCAGGTATAAAACACATATAAAAAAATGAACAAAAATTCCTTCTCTCCTTAAGTATGTCTTAGAACAGCCATGACTAAGTTTAACGTGATGTATATTTCAGAGCTTAAAACCCGAGAAACTAATTCTTGCACAGTTGAACTTGAGGCACATGCATTTATTGTCCTAACACTGGAAATACTTTCTTGACATTTGATCTGATGCTCTTAATGGTAAGCTATTGCCTTCTAAAAGTTTTCCTAGGAGAAAATACAAAAAAAAAATGAGGTCAGCATTGTAAGTCAACTTCCTTTGACCCAGTCTTGCTTTCCTTACTTTATTACAGCTGTATCTTTTGAGGGTGTTCCCCGAAACACCTCTGCAGAAAATGTAAGACAACATTCTCACTACTTGGAGGCAAAAGGTGGAAAATAAATATAATATATAGTAAGTTTTTCATAAAGCTAAAATTTAAAGAATATCTTTTATCCTTTCTGATGTGGGTTAAAATGTTCTTTTTAGAAAAACAAATCTATAGTGATGATAGATGGTAATTACAATGTATGACCTCAGCTCTGGAGTTTGCTTCCAAGCAGTAATGCCGACAGGGAGTGCAATGAAATCATAAGTTCACATTTTTTTGTCCTGGCTGTGTCCATGCCAGAGGGAATAATGACAGGTAACTATGTGTCCAAGATGATCTCAGCACCCAGTCTAGGGGTTTCCCTTTGAGTGACCAGCTAATCTCTTCCCCTTACGATTTTACTCTATGCCTCTCCCCCAAAGCTCATTATAATGTCATCAGCATGGTAGAGTTACCATGTAAGCAGGGATGGGGAGGGCAAACTGGAGGGGTCCTGTGAATCTCTTCACCTGGCCAAATGCCAACTGAGTTGGTTGCACAGGTGACTATTAGAGCTGAATCCAGAACAGACCCTTCTGCCTTCGCCTCCCTGTGTCTTCATATATAATTGTGACTCTGGCATTCTCTACTAAAACACGCACTTTGTACGTTCTAGTTCAATTAACATAGCGTGCAACGTATTTTCAAGCACATGAGGTAACAATTGAACGCACAAATTTTTCAGTGACTGTATTTTATGCATATATTAACTAATACATTTCTTCCCAGGCCAACAGGTGGCCAGATCTGCTCCTTTCCACTAGGCCACTGTCTCTGTGGAAACAATCTCTTCCAAGCTCACCCCACCTCTCCCAGCCCAGGTCACCCTCACTTAGTCTGGGGAGTCGATGTCTTCCACTCCTTCCAATCTATTGTTCTGCCCTGCCTCTTCAGAGCTTTCTCTTTGATTCTTAAAGAGTCTTCTTTGAGCCAAGTCCTCTCGTGATTCAAAACTTTCACAACTATTGCTTCTGTTAATAGATAAGAACATCTATTTTAGGAATAAAAAAAAATCTCAGTATTTACTGTTTTTCTTGGTTATCTTGCCATAAGGAATTTAATTCTTCTAGAGACAATGTGAATGCTTGACCCACTAGGAGAGAGACCATCGGATCTAAAGGGCTACAGAAAACAATTTAAGATACGTTGGGCAGAACAAATCACGTGTTTACAAGGCTATATTGTACCCCTGTTCTGACTGCTCTGTCTTCTGCTTGAGGAGACTGCTGCCAGGTGTTAAGTCACTACTTGTGATGCCACTACTCCCCCTCTCGTAGCTTATTTATCAAAATCTTTCCCAATACCTTCCCCATTGTGCCAAGACACATCTTCTCACAATCCCATTCTTTTCAGTCCCTATCATTTGATCAGTGTTAAGTTTAATCAAGATTAAATCTATTACCTGTCACCTTGGTCTTCTGGGTGTATGTTTTAAATAGGGTTTGGGAAGGGAAGCTTGAATACAAATGCAGGGGCTCTCTTGGGATATCTCTCTCCAACATTGCCTAGTGGTGGTGATTCGTGGAACCCACGGGTTTTGCAGAATGGATTCAAAATCACTATCTCCCTTAATTCAGCACATAGAGAGTTTTAAAAAAAATGTATAACAAATATGCAGATGAAGCTTTGTAACTAGCTACAGAAAGCCTTGTTCCAACTAAGCTGCTTTCTATTTCTAATTAAACCCGAATTAGAACTCATAATTTAACTGAGCTGCATTAACATTCCTTAAGATATGAAAGCTTACTATGGTTGTTTAAAACCCATGGGTCTTGAAATAACAGCAAAGCTGTCTCACCTGGTTGTGGAGAGATTTATATATAGAATAAACTCCTCCATTTGGTAGTAACTTCAAGACCTGTTTCATAAAATGTGCTTCCCATAGGCTATCAGTTCTTTCCTCTCTTTAATCCATCTTTCACTCTGTTCAGTTACCATTTTAACACATAGCTCTGATCTCACACCTTTGCCTCCATCCATGTCTTAAAACCTCTTTTGGCTACAAGATATGTATTGTCCTAAGTTGTCACCTGACACATGGGACCCTACCTAACCTCCCAACCACTCCTCTCACAAATGCCAGCACTCTCCGTATCTCCCTCGACCAAGCTTACTCTTGGACCACATGTAAACGTTTGCCATGCCAGGAACCCAGAGATACAGTTTCTTTGTGTTTTCACACACGCTGTTTTCTGGTTGGGCTGTTCTTCCTCTCTCTCCTGTACTAAAACTACTAATCATCTTGAAGATGACATAGCGATGAAGTGTGGACTCTGGATTTAGACAGTATTGGTTGGGTTTGAATGTCCATTTGCACGCTGCTTACTAGCTGGATGACATTCTACAAGTTACATCATTCTCTCCTACCCCGTGAGAAGACTAGTTCTTGTGTTCTGCTCAGATGAAAAATAAAAGCAAATAGAGGCAATTATATGTTTATCGTCATGATCAAAGGGGAGGAACTTGTATGAAACTGGAGATAATTACTTACAGTTTTGATGTGGGGTAGTAGTATTTCAGCTTCCTTTGCTATATTTCAAAGCGGTAGGCATAACTATTTGAACAGTTTGAGAAACTGATTTCACTTCAACAGGTAATTGGCTTATTTGAAGATAGGTGATGGCAAGTAAGTGTCAATGCTCTCCAGCCAAACACAACCAGGAGTATGCCTGTAGTTGAAGTTGGGTTTATTACTCGTTGCAGTGAGAGAAAGTGCACACATAAGGAATTGTGGGGCCTCTCAGTAAGAGGGTGTTAGAGAGATCTATTATAAGATTTGGGCTTTTGTTGGGTGATTTTTAGAAGGGTCTAAGGAAGTGAAGATTGCTCTATATTGGGTGCTGTCAAGAAGCAGAGCAATCCTATGATAAGATTGATTGAGACAGGCTATCTGTAGGAACGGCAGAAGAGAGCAAGGATAATGCTGTAATTGGTGAAGAAAAGCAGTCACTCATACCAGCCAGGAGATGCGTATATTTGGTCTTTAGTAGGTTACACAGTGATTGTACATTTTCCTGTGCTTAGACAAAGTTATGAAGTGGCTTTGTTTTGTCTCAATTTATCATGGACTCAGTGATCATATCTAATATTGGTGTTCCATAAGATTGTTTATGTCCAACATGAGAATAACAGCCTAGCTTGAATGCCAGGCCAGCTTCAAACACCACAGAAGCCTTAGTTGCAAGTGTCAGACCAGTTCCCTGATAGCAGTGTTTGATGGTGGTGGTTGTTTTTTTTTCTTTTCATGAGACAACAGTGAGAGATCCTATAAAACGTACCTCTGTACTTTATGGCCTTTTTGGATCCTCTGTATGGGAATCACGTAGAAATATGATCAACTGTCTGGAGCCTTGTGGATGAGACTTGAAATCAGAGACGATTGGAGGCAGTGGGTAGGAGCTGAAATTTGACACAAATTTTACCCTCCCAAGTGAGAGTGAGAGCTGTCTTTGCTGCAAGTGTTGCCAGAGGATGTCAGCCTGGAGGGATCAATAGTAAGAGTCCAGGCAAGCAGTCATTTCCTCTGTTCTGTCCCTTGACTTCCAATCTCCCCCCATCTGTGTATTTCTTGGTAGTGCTCTGAGTCTGGTTCTCCGTGGATGACTGTAAGACTCCAGGTAGGCATGCTTCTTCCTTAGTGTCATTTTCAGTGCTGACTTTTCTCCCTCTGTGTCAGGTCTTGCTTATGTCTTTGAAAATGTCAAATTTATTATACAGTATTAAGACACCTGAAAGTCTAAAAAAATATATAACAAATATTAACATACCTATTACTATTTTATTTTGACAACTCTGATCACCCTACCTTTCCCCTTCCCTGAGGTAACCATTATCCTGAATTTGGTGTTTCTTTCTCATACATTTATTTATACTTCTATGCCTATTTATATCTCAGAAAGCAACGTATTGTGCTGCTTTGAATGGTTTTAAATTTCATATGAAGAGCTTCATATATATTGAACTTGTATCTTTTGTTCTACATGTTTGAGATTCATCCATGTTGAAGAACATACAGCTCTAGTTCACCCAGTTTTTTGTTATATATCAATTATTTTTTTGAATATGCTCTAACTACTGACTTTCCTGTTTTGGATATTATAGTTTTCAACAAGAAAACTATTTTGTTATGAATATTTTCATATGCATTTCCTGCTATATAGGTAGGTGAAATTCTCCAGAATGTACATGTAGGAGTGGAATTACTGACTCATAGATTGTGTCTCCAACTTTAATCCTTAAAATTGATCACATCACTTTACCCACCCACTAGCAGTGTAGGAAAGTTCCCCAGTCTCCTTTTACTGCCAGTGTTTGTTATTGGACTTTAAAGTTTTTGTGATGTAATAGAGTGAAATGGTATCATTTTGATTTTCATTTATATTTTCCTATTTATTGGCTAGATTAGATAATTATTTACATGGTATTTGCCATTCTAGTGGTATTGGTCACCTGAATTGCCTGTTCATATCATTTGCCTATTCTTCTACTTGGTTGTTTGCCTTTTTATTAATTGGAGAAGTTCTTTGCCTGCACTGCATACGATGTTTGGTATGGTTGCAAGTATTATTTTGTAATCTGCAGATTATCTTTCCATTCTTTATGATATTTTGAATGACTGGAAGTTTTTCAATGTGAATATAGCCAGACTGTTCCAGATTTTAGTGCCATATAGAGAGCGTCCTATAGCTTCGTGGCTTAAAACATTAACAGTTATGTTATTACATCCCATGGTTTTTCTGGATTGGAATTTGGGAAGGGCTCAGCTGAGTGTTCTGACTCAAAATCTTTCGTGTAGTTGCAAAGGGATGGTGATTGGAACCAGAACAGTGGGAAGCTGATTGGGCATTTATTTTTTCATGTAGTCCCGGAAATTCTCTATATGATGCATCTGTAGGATCTTGTGTGGGTTTCTTCATGGCATGACAGTGTAGGGTAGTTGGGCTCCTTGCTTGGCAATTCAAGGCTCCAGGGTATATGCTTCAATCAAGAAGGAAGCTGTTGTGCCTTTAATGACGTAGCCTTGGGATTTTGTTCTCAATTCTGCTGTATTCTTTTGTCAAAACAGTTACAGAATCCCACCCATTTTCAAAGACAGGAGACATAGACTTCATCTCTTAATGGGAGGAGTGTCAAGGTCACATTGTAAGAAGATCATATGGAATGGAAAATAGCATTGTGGTCATCTTTGGAAAACATCTATTTTTAACATCTTGACTTAGAAATCCTTCACTAACTGAAAGACAAACATTTTCTCCTATGTTTGTCTTTATAAGTTTGAGTTTGCTTTACACAATTATGTCTTGAATACATCTGGAATTCTGTGCATTGTGTGAGGAAATAACCTAACTAAATTCTAATTATTCTAACATGTATTAATTATTTTTCTTCTTACCATTGATCTGAAATGCTAGATTTGGTATAAGTTTTTCACATATGCATGATTCTACCTCAGAGCTTCTGATTCTGTCACACTGAATTTTTATTAGTTGCTATAGCATTAAAAAATTCTCCCCACATTGTTCTTAAAAAACTATTATGTGTTCATTGTCTTTTATTTTTTCATAAAATTTGAGTCAGTTTAAGAACCCAAAACACCCTGTTGGAAATTTCTTTGTAATGGAATGGAATTTATAGAATAGTTTGGGCAGAATTGTCATCTTTATACTATCTTGTCCTGTTATATGAGGACTATAACTATACTTATATATATTTAAAATTCAAACAGTTCTATATTTCTCCTGGAAGATCAGACATATCAAATTATTTCTAAATTGTTTTTTAAATTTTTCTAGTCTAGGAAACAGAAATGCAAATGATTCTTTTAAGTTGATCTTGTATACAAGATCTTTGCTGAACTCAATTTCTAATAAGTCTAAAATGTCTATGTGAAGATAAATACTGCATGATACCACTTTTATGTGGAGTCTAAAGAATAATACAAATGAATGTATATGCAAAACAGAAACAGACTCACAGATATAGAAAACTAGTGGTTAATGAAGGGGAGAGGGAAGGAGGAAGGGGCAATTTAGGGGTATGGGATTAAGAGATACAAACTACTATGTATAAAATGGGTAAGCAACAAGGATATATTGTATAGCACAGGAAATTACAGCCATTACCTTGTAATAACTTTTAATGGAGTATAATCTGTAAAAACAAAAAAAAAACAAAAAAAAAACAAAAAAAAAAGATCACTATGCTGTACACCTGAACCTAATATGATATTGTAAATCATCTGTATTTCAGTAAAAAAAAGTCTATACATTCTCTTGGGGGTTCTAGTGAAAAAAAGTTTCTTTTCCTTTTCACTGTATACATCCTCTTATTTTTCTTGTCCTATCCCAGTGACAGAAATCTCTAATAATATTGGAAAGCAGGTAATGATGGGCATTCTTTTTCTTGATTTTTAAAGCAAGTGGCTCTAAACAGCTTCCCATTAAGTAAGGTAGTTGACATAGGTTTTTGGTGCATACTCCTTATTTGGTAAAAGGAGTTTCCTTCTATGCATAGAGTATTAAGAGCTGTTAATTGTGGTATTGACTTGTATGGAATTCTTTTCAAGCATCTATTGTATTGATGGTATGATTTTTATTAGTGGCAGTTTATATTACTCAGCTTTCTGTATTTAATCTCACCCTGTATTTATGTCTGTTATAAATACAAATTTATTATAGTGTGTATATTTATTGCTATCTTTTACAAACCAGTATTTCATTTAGGTTGTTTGAGTTCATGTCACTGAGACTGGGCTACAATTTCCCCTTCTCATGTTGTCCTTACTTGGTTTTGTTTTAAGATTATACTGTGATCATAAAATTATGTGAGGAGGGTGATGTCAGCAAAAATAGCAGAATAAGGAACCCCAAAGTACATTCCTCTATAAAAGCAAAGCAAGAAACTAGCAAAAATGGCAAGAATCAAAATTTTTGGAACTCTAGAAACTAACCAAAAGCTTTCAGCAATCAGAGGAACACTTAATGAAGAAAATCTAATAAATCTTGGTAAGAACAGTGCTTTGTGGTCTTTTAACTTATCTGGGTTCCATACTTCAATCCCTAGATTAGGAGTGGCATTGAAGGTAATACCCCTGTGCAGATATCTGTACCAGAACGAAATTTATTTACAAACAATTGTGGTTTTATCTGTGTTTTTCAAGAAATGTGTCCATTTGATATAAATTGTCTAATTTATTGGCCTAAATTTATAATATTCCTTTTTTACCCTTTATTATCTGTAGTAATATCACCTCAGTCAATGCTGATATTTTTATTTTATGTATCATCTTTTTCCTTCAGTACCTCACCTAGAGATTTATTAATTTTATTGATATTCTCAGTGAACTAACATTTGGCATCATTGACTTTTCTCTACCATTTTTCTGTTTTCTATTTCACTGATTTCTATTCTGATTTTTATTTTCTTGTTCTTTCTGGCTTAATGTGCTCTCTTGTTTATAAAGGTGAATATGAAATTGCTGCTTTGAGATCTTTCTTATGATACGTATTTAGTGTTATAAATTTTCCTCAATGCACTGCTTTAGCTGCATCTTGAAGATATTATGTTGTGCTTTATTTTTATTCAGTTTAAAATTCCTGAATTCCTTTTTTCCCTAAGCTTTGAGATATAACTGAGATATAACATTGTGTAAGTTTAAGGTGTATAGCATCATTATTTGATACACATATATATTGTGAAATTATTACCATAATGTCAGTCAATATCTCCATTTCACATAATTACCGTGTGTGTGTGTGTATGTAGAGAACATTTAAGATCTACTCTCTCAACAATTTTCAAGTACATAATACAGTACTATAAATGATATTTACTGTGCTGTACGTTAGATCCCTAGAATTTATCTTATAACTTGAAGTTTGTACTCTTTAGCAAGATCTCTCCATTCTCCCCCACAACCAGCCCCTGGTAACCACTATTTTACTCTGTTTCTGTGAGTTCAGTTTTTTAAAATTTCACATACAAGTGAGATCATAAATATTTGTCTTTCTCTGTCTACCTTATTTTACTTAATGTAATGTCCTCAATTTCCATCCATGCTGTCACAGAAGGCAGGGTTTCCTTCTTTATTATGGCTGAATAATATTCCATTGTGTATATATAACACAATTTCTTTTATTTGTCCATATTTAGTATGATTGACATACAGCATTGTGTAACTTTAAGGTGTATAGCATGATGACTTGACTTACATACACCATAAACTAATTACTACAATAAGTTTGGTGCACATCCCTCTCATATAGATAGAAAATTAAAGAAATAGAAAATTAAAGAAATAGAAAATTTTTTCCTTGTGTTGAGAACTCTTAGGATTTACTCTAATCAACTTTCATATATAATATACAACAGTGTTTATTATATTTACCATGTACACTACATACCTAGTACTTATCTATTTTATACCTGGAAGTTTGTAAATTTGCCTTCAGACAATTTGCCCTCCCCCCCACTCCCTGCCTCTGCTAACCACAAATCTGGTCTCTTTTTCTGAGTTTGTTTGTTTTTGAAGTGTAATTGACCTACAACACTGTTAGTTTGTGTTACACAACATAGCAATCCAATATTTCTGTGTTTCTTCAGAATGATTACCATGATAAGTCTAGTTAATCTGTCAACATACAAAGATACTACATAATTATTGACTATATTGCCCATGCTATACATTTCATACCTGTGACTAATTTATTTTGCTATTGAAGTTTGTACCTCTTATCTCCATCACCTACTTCTTCCTCCCCTCTGGCAATCACCTGTTTTTTCTCTATCTATAACTCTGTTTTGTTATGTTCATTCTTTTGTTTTTTTAGATTCCACATATAAGTGAAATCATACAGTATTTATCTCTCTATTCATGACTTATTTCACTTAGTGTTAGTACCATCTAGGTCCAACCATGTTGTTATAAATACCAAGATTTTATTCTTTTTTATGGTGGAGTAATATTCTATTATATATATACACACAAACATATATACACATGTGTGTATGTGTGTATATGCATACATTTATATATATATATATATATATATATGCCACATCATCTTTATCCATTCATCTGTTGATGGACACTGGTTGCTTCCATATCTTGGCATACTGTAAATAATGCTGCAATGAAAGTAGGAGTGCATATATCTTTTCTAATTAGTGTTTTCATTTTCTTATAAATACCTAGGAATGGAATTGCTGGATAATATGGTAGTTTCATTTTTAATTTTTTGAGGAGTCTCCACACTGTTTTCCACAGTGGCTGCACCAATTTACATTTCCATCAGCAGTGCACTAGGTGTCCCTTTTCTCCATATCCTTGCCAACACTTGATACGTGTTGTCTTATTGATTATAGCCATTCTGACAGATGTGAGATGATAATCTCATTGTGGTTTTGATTTACATTTCCTGGATTAGTGATATTGAGCATCTTTTCATGTGCCTGTTGGCCATCTGTATGTCTTCTTTGAAAAAATAACTATTCAAGTCCCCTGCCCAGTTTTAAAATCAGTTTGTCTTTTTTGATGTTGAGTTGTATGAGTTCTTTGTATATTTTGGATATTATCCCCTTGTCAGATAGCATTTCCAAATACCTTCTCTCATTCAATAGGTGGCCTTTTCATTTTGTCGATAGTTTCTGTCACTGTACAAAAGCTTTTCAGCTTGAAGTCCCATTTGTTTGTTTTTGCTTTTGTTTTCCTTTCTTGAGACATATCTAAAAACACATTGCTAAGACTAATGTCAAAGAGTGTACTGCGGGCTTCCCTGGTGGTGCAGTTGAGAGTCCACCTGCCGATGCAGGGGACACAGATTTGTGCCCTGGTCTGGGAAGATCCCACATGCCACGGAGCAGCTAGGCCCGTGAGCCATGGCTGCTGAGCCTGCGCGTCTGGAGCCTGTGCTCCACAATGGGAGAGGCCCACATACCCGGGGGAAAAAAAAAACAGAGTGTACTGCCTAGGTTTTCTTCAAGTTTTATGGTTTCGGTTTTACATTTAAATGTTTAATCCATTTTAAGTTTATTTTTGTATATGATGTGAGAGAATAGTCCAGTTTGATTCTTTTGCATGTAACTGTCTAGTTTTCCCAACACAATTTATTGAAGAGGTTGTATTTTCCCCATTGTATATTCTTGCCTCCTTCATTGTAGATAAATTGACCATATAAGTGTGGATTTATTTCTGGACTCTAATCTGTTCCATTGATCTATGTGTCTGTTTTGTGCCAGTACCATACAGTTTTGATTTCTGTCACTTTGTAGTATAGTTTGAAATCAGGGAGCATGATAGCTCCAGTTTTCTTCTTCTTAAGATTGTGTTGGCTATTGGGGGTCTTTTGTGTTTTCATACAAATTTTAGAATTATTCTAGGTCTCTGAAAAATGCCGTTGAATCTATAGATGGCCTGGATAGTAAGGTAGTGAGGTCATTTTAACACTATTAATTCTTCTAATCCATGAGCATTGTATACCTTTCTATTTGTCTTTTCCTTAATTTCTTTCATCAGTGTCTTATACTTTTCTGAGTACAGGTCTTTAACTTACTTAGTTAGATTTATGCCCAGGTATTTTATTCTTTTTTGATGTGATTGTGAATGGGATTATTTACTTAATTTCTCTTTCCGATAGTTCATTGTTAGTATATAGACATGCAACTGATTTCTGTGTATTAACGTTGTATCCTGCAACTTTACCAAATTCATTGCATTCTAGTAGTTCTGTGGTAGCATCTTTAGGCTTTTCTGTGTATAGTACCATGTCATCCAGAAACAGTTGACAGTTTTACTTCTTCCTTTGGATTCCTTTTGTTTCTTTTTCTTGCCTGATCGTTGTGGCTGAGACTTCCAATACTATGTTAAATTAAAATGGCAAGAGTGGGCATCCTTTTTGTGTTTCTGATCTTAGAGGAAATGCTTTCAGCTTTTCACCATTGAATATGATGTTAGCTATGGGCTTATCACATATGGTCTTTATTACGTTGAGGTATGTTCCGTCTATACCCACTTGGAGAGTTTTATCATAAATGGATGTTGAATTTTGTCAATAGCTTTTTCTGTGTCTGTTGAGGTGATCATATGATTTTTATTCAATTTATTAAAGTGGTGTATCACACTGATTGGTTTTGCAGATATTGAGCCATCTTTGCATTCTGGGATAAATCCCACTTGATCATGGTGTATGATCATTTTAATGTTTTGAATTCAGTGCAAAATAACTTGCAATTATTTTGCTGAGGGTTTTTGCCTCTATGTTCATCAGTGATATTCGCCTATAATTTTCTTTTATTGTGATATCTTTATCTGGTCTTGGTATCAAGGTGATGCTGGCCTTGTAGAAAGAGTTCAGAAGCATTCTTTCCTCCATAATTTTTTGGAATAGTTTGAGAAAGATAAATTTTAACTCTTCTCTAAATATTTGATAGAATTTACCTGTGAAGCCATCTGGTCACAGAGCTCTGTTTTTTGGGAGTTTTTAAATTACTGATTCAATTTTGTTTCTGGTGATTGTTCTGTTCATATTTTCTATTTCTTCATGGTTCAGTCTTGGGAGATTGTACATTTCTAAGACTTCATTCATTTCTTCTAAGTTATTTATTTTATTGGCATAAAATTGTGTAAAGTAATCTTACAATCCCTTATATTTCTCTGTTGGTTTACCTTTCCCATTTCTCATTTTATTTATTTGGGCCCTCTATCTTTTTGAGTCTGGCTAAATGTTTATCAATTTTTTTTATATTTGCAAAGAAACAGCTTTTAGTTTCATTGATCTTTTTCTAATTTTTTGTTCTGTATTTTATTTATTTCTGCTCTGATCTTTATGACTTCTTTCTACTCACTTTGAGTTTGTGTGTTCTTTTTCTAGTTCCTTTAGGTATAAGGTTAGGCTTTTTCAGATTGTTCTTATTTCCTGAAGTAGGTTGTATGCTATAAACTTTCTCCTTTGGACTGCTTTTGCTGCATCCCATAGATTTTGGATTGCTGTGTTTTCATTTTCATTTGTCTTCAGGTATTTTTTAATTTCTTTGACTTCTTCAGTGATCAGTTGGTTGTTTAGTAGCATATTGTTTAGCTTCTCTTTGCATTTTCTTTGCAGTTTTTTCTTGCAACATTTCTAGTCTCATAGAATTTTGGTTGGAAAAGATGCCTGATATTATTTCAATTTTCTTAAATTTACTGAGACTTGTTTTGTTGCCTACCATGTGATCTATCCTGAAAAATGTTCCATATGCACTTGAAAATGTGTATTCTGCTTTTGGATGGAATCATTTATATATATATAAAATCTATCTCCATGTGGTATAATGTGTCCTTTCAGTCCAGTGTTTGCTTATTGATTTTCTCTCTGGATTTTCTGTTCATTGATGTAAGTGAGAGTGTTTAAAAGTCTCCTATTATTATTATACTGTCAGTTTCTCCCTTTACGTTCGTTAATGTTTGCTTTATGTATTTAGGTGCTTCTATGTTAGATGCATATATATGTACAATTGTTATCTCTTCTGCTTGGATGGATCCCTTGATTACTATGTAATGTCCTTTGTCTCTTGTACAGTCTTGTTTTTAAATCTATTTTGTCTGATTGTTGCCCGGGCTTTCTTTTTGTTTCCATTTGCTTGGAGTACATTTTCCATTCCCTCACTTTGTCTATGTGTGTCTTTAGATCTGAAGTGATTCTCTTATAGGCAGCATATATATGGGTCTTGGTTTTGTACCCATACTGCCACACTTTTTTCTCTTTTTTTTTTTTTGTGGTACACGGGCCTCTCACTGTTGTGGCCTCTCCCGTTGCAGAGCATAGGCTCTGGACATGCAGGCTCAGTGGCCATGGCTCACTGGCCCAGCCGCTCTGCGGCATGTGGGATCTTCCCACACTGGGGCATGAACCTGCATCCCCTGCATTGGCAGGTGGACTCTCAACCACTGCGCCACCAGGGAAGCCCTGTAGTGATAAACTCTTAGCTTTGGCTTGTCTGTAAAACTTTGATCTCTCTTTCAAATTTGAATGAAAACCTTGCTGGGTATTCTTGGTTTTAGGTTTTTCCCTTTCATCACTTTATATATTTTGTGCCACTCCCTTCTTGCCTACTGAGTTTCTGCTGAAAAGTCAGCTGATAGCTTTATGGGAGTTCCCTTGTAATTTGTTACTTTTACCTTGCTGCTTTTAATATTCTATCTTTAATTTTTGCCCTTTCCATTACAATGTGTTTTGGTGAGGTTCTCTGTGTGTTGGTTGGACTTTCTGTGCTTCTTGGACCTGGGTGTCTGTTTCTTTCCCAGGTTAGGGAAGTTTTCAGCTATTAGGTCTTCAAGTAAGTTCTCTGCCCCATTCTGTCTTATTTTTCTGGAACCTCTAAAATGTGATTGGTAGTATGCTTGATGTTGTCCCAGATGTCTCTCGTACTACTCTCATTTTTTTTTTTCTGTTCAGCATTACTTATTTCTACTACTGTCTTCCAGTTCACTGATCCATTTCTCTGTATCATTTAATCTACTGTTGAGTCCTTCTAATGTATTTTTTCAGTTTAGTTGTTTCCTTCATCTCTCTTTGGTTTTTCTTTATATTTTCTAACTTTTTGTTAAAAATGTCTAACTTCTCACTCTGTTCATCCATTCTTCTAAGTTCTTTGAGCATCTTTACAATCATTACCTAGTTCTTCTTCTGGGGTTTTTGTCTTTTTCCTTCATTTAGTACATATTCCTCTGTTGCCTCATTTTGCCTAATGAGCTATTTTCTGTTTTAATTTCTACGTACTTAGGTTTATAATGTTTCCAGTGTTGGAGAAATGGCCGTTTGTAGGAGATGTTGTATTCATCCCAACAGCATACTCCCTCTGGTCATCAGAGCTATATGCTATATGGGTGCCTCCTATGTGGGCTGTGTGGACCCTTCTGTTGTAGTGGGCAGGGCTGGCCCCTGGTCTGGTTGGTTGCCAGGCTTTTCCTTGTGCAGAGCTTGATGTCCACAGATGGGTGGACCCCGGTCACGAGGTGGCTGGTTGCTGAGCCCTGGGGTTTCCTGGGACTAGTACTGGCCCACTAGTGGGCAGAGCCGTGTTCTGGGGTGGGTGGTTGTAGGCCAGTAGTCTGAGATCTAGTGTCAGCCTGGCGGTGGGTGGGGCCAGTTTCTGACGTGGCTGGCTATGGGGTCTGGGGTGTCTAAATACTGATGTTGGCCCACTGCTGGGCGGGACCACATTCTGGGGCATCTGGCTGAGGGGTCCAATGGCTGAGGATTCCCAAAATGGCACTTGCCAGCACCAGTGTACTTGTGGTAGAGTAAGCTCTCCCAAATCGCTGCTAAGTACCCAGAGTGAGCTCTGATTGCCTCCTGCTTCTCTGGGAGGCTAAGATCAGCAGGTGGGTTTGACTCAGGCTTCTTTCCAACTACTGCTTCTGCCTTGGGTCCTGGAGCATGTGAGATTTTGTGTGCCCTTTAAAAGTGGAGTGTCTATTTCCTATGGCCCTCTGGTTCTCCCAAAAGTAAGCTCTGCTGGCCTTCAAAACCAAGTGTTCTGGGGGCTCATCTTCCCCATGCAGGACCTCTGGCCTAAGCCCTATGTGAGTCTCAGACCCCTTGCTCCTTGGGGAGAGCATCCACAATGTTATTGCCTTCCCATTTGTGAGTTACCCACCCGGGAATATGCGTCTCGATTATACTGTATCTCCACCCCTGTCACTCATCTCATAGTTCTTTGTATCTATAGTTGTATCAAGTTGTAGATCTTTTCTGCTAGTCTGCAGGTCATTCTCATCATTATTTGCTCTGTAAATAGTTGTAATTTTGGTGTGCCCGTGGGAGGAGGTGAGCCAAGTTTCTTCCTACTCTGCCATCTTGGCCACTCCCCCCATGACACATTTTCTTTATCTATTGAACTGTTGATGGGCACTTAGGTTGTTTCCATGTCTTGTCTATTATGAATAAGGCTGCAAAGAACATAGGCGTGTAGGCTTCTCTTTGAGACACTTATTTCATTTCCTTTAGATACATACCCAGATGAAATTACTGGATCATATGGTCATTTTGTCTTTTACCTTTTGGGAAACCTCCCTACTGTTTTCCATAATGGCTGTAAAATTTACATTCCCACCAAAAGTGCACCAAGTTTCCCTTTTACTTCACACCCTTGCTAACACTTGGGTTGGAGGAGGTCATTGAGAGGATATGACCACCAGCTGACTCTTGAGCTGGACTTGGGCAATCGGAGGCTCCTTAGCCCGTCCCCTTGGGGGTGATATCTTTTTGCCCTAGGCTGCCTAGGTTTGGGGGAGGTATGACTGGTAATTGGAAACCATCTTTCCTATGCTCTCCTGTGTGTCTTTTATTTGTTTCACCCAAGTGCTGTAATCCCTCACCTGGAATCCTTAACTCTTGTGAAGGTATTTTTGTGTGTGGATAGTTATTCAAACTGATGTTTCTGGGAGGGGGCTGAGTGCTAGAAACTCCTATACCATCATCTTGCTGACATCACTCCTGAATTCCCTTTTGACTTTGACCCATGGGTTATTGAGAACTGTTTTAGTTTCCAAATATTTGGAATTTTCCCAGATATCTTTCCATTCTCTATCTCAAATTTTTTGTTGTGGTGGTGGTGGTTTAAAAAAAAAAAAACAAAAACTTTCTATGACTTCAATCTTTTAAAATTTATTCAGAATTTCAAATGGTTTATCTTGATAAATGTGCCAGATATACCTGAAAAGAATGTATCTTCTTCTGTTTTTAGGTATTCTAATAAATGTCAATTGTTTGTTGTTCAAATGTATGTCCTTACTTTATTATATTAATCAGACAGTGGTGTTAATCTGTGAATTTGACTATCATTCTTTGTAGTTTTACAAGTTTTTCATGTATTTTGAAACTCAGTTGTTAGATGAATGAACATTTTGAATTATCTCCCCCATATTCTGAATTATTGTGTTCATGCCTTATAATTCTATGTTTTAAGTCTGTTTAAACCACACATTATGTAAACATTATGTTTTCATTTATGTTTACTCACATATTTCCTTTCCACTGCTTTTCATACTTTCCTACATTCCCATGTCTCCCTCTGGGATCACCTTCCTTCTCCCTGAACAACTCTTTAGAATTTGCTTTAGAGCAACTCTGCTCAAGATAAATGATTTCAGATTTTGATTTCCGAATATATGTATGTGAATGATATTTTTGCTCACTATAGAATTCTTGACTAGTAGTTATTTTCTTTCATAAATTTAAAGATGTCATTTCATTGTTTTCTGGCTCCCACTGTTTCTGTTAATTCAGGCATAAGTCTTATTGCTACTCCTGTGAGGATAATGTGACTTTTTAATCCGGATGCTTTAAAAATCTTGATTTATGTCCTTGGTTTTCAGTAGTTTTACTAGGATGTATCTTGGTGTGGTGATTCTTCATATTTATTTTGCTTGGGGTTTGCAGAGCTTCTTTTATCTGTGGGACTTTTATTAGTTTTAGAAAATTCTCTTCAAATATTATTGTTTTTTGCTCCATTCCCCTCTCCTTCTGGGATTCTAATAAAAATGTTTATGTAATACATGTATATATATATATTGCATATTTCTTTTTCTTTCATTTCAAATATTTTCTATTGACCTGTCTTACATTTCACTAACCCTATATTCTGCTATGCATAATCTGCTATAAACCTAACATTGTGCTATTAATTTCAGATGTAGTAATTTTCATTCCAATATATATTATAAATTTCAGTCTGTCATAATTCTCCATGTTTTCTTCTATTTCTCTACTTAAAACACTCTGTCATTTATTTAAAACACTTTATTAAGTCACTTACTTAAAAATACTTTCTGCTAACTCCAATATATTGGTTTCTGTCTGTCTTCTTCTGCTTTTATGGTTCTGCCCCTAGGCATGCCTAGAAATTTTTATTAAATATAGGACATTGTGTATAAAAATTATGAAGACTCTAGATGATCTTCTGGTTAAGTTCCATAGGACAGGGTTCACTCTTCTGTTAGATACGACAGAATGTGAAATGCTTTAATGTAATCAAGGGCTGAATAGCGTTGACCATGACCTTGGATTGGAGTTTAGGTAAGGCTCAGTTAGTTTCTGTTTAAACTCCCATTCTTTGGATATAGGCATCCAGTGTTTTAACTGATAGAATGGTGTTTATTCTGGGGACACCTTCTGGTGAAGATTCCCCTTCCCTGTCTTGAAAATTTGGCAAATATCTTGAGAGGAAAACCACCTGTGCCTGAGGCATTAATTTTCTCTCTGCAGACTCTCAAACTGCTGAAAGCTCTTCTGGTTTCTCACTAGCCTCAGAAAATTTTATGTTCTGTGCACAATATCATCAATAACCTCAGTAAAAGGTGTCTTTATGTTGTCACTCATCTCTTTGAAGCTCTCCTTTTCCCCGGATGTTTACCCCTGTACTTCTCATTTTTTTTGTAGCTCTAATACTATTAGTTACGTGATTTTTAAAATTTATCTAGAATTTTTAGTTCTTAAAGAGAGCACTGGCCTGCTGCAAGTTGTTGCCATCCTTTGAGCTTTCAATTTCAATTACTATTTTCTTTTCACAAGTTCTTTATTAGATCTATCTGGCCATTATTTATAGACTCTTGATTCTTCTTATCAAATTTCTCCTTTATTTTCTATGAACATTTTAACCATACTATTTTTTTTCCTGTTCTGTACCCAATAATTCCATAATCTGAAGTTCTTGGGGGTATAACTGTTACTTGTTACTCCACCTGACACTAACTGATGGGGGCTTGTTTCCTCTTGCAGTGGGTAAATATTGTTAGTGAGCCTATGCTTACCTGATTATGTTAAAACTTAATAGGCCTAAGCACTGAGGGGCTTATATTGAAGGTGTATTCTTCCAGAGAGGATTCATGGTGGCTTCTGTCACTTTAAGTTCCTGACTCACTGTCCCCTGGGCCATTCTAAATTCAACCCTCAGATCCACCTCAAGGCTAATGAACTGGCTTAATAATGGTCCCCAAAGATGTAAACATCCTAACCCTTAGAATCTGTGAATATGCTACCTTATGTGGCAAAAGTGACCTTGCAGATGTGATTCAGTTGAGGAATGTGAGATGTAGAGAATCGTAAATAACCAGGTGGCCCTGAGAGAATCACAACAGTCCTATTAAAAGGGAGTCGGGAGACCAAAACGAAGAGATGATGATGCTGGCTTTTAAGGTGAAGAAAGTCATTAGGAGCGGTGCCTGGAAGCTGGCAGAGGCAAGTAATGAGTTCTTCTCTGCAGCCTCCAGAAGGAACACATTCTTGGTCTTAGTTTGATTTTAGCCCCAAAAGACCCATTTTAGATTTTGGACTTCCAGAAATCTATGAGAATAACTTGGTGTTTTAAGCCACACAATTCTTGGCAATTTCTTATGGTAGCAATAAACTAATACAGCTAGCTTGTGATTACAGATTTTCTAGGAGATTCCTAATTTTTTTCCCCAAGCAGAGGCCTGGGATGGACAGTCTTCTCGCCATTCTTCCTCCTATGGTCCTGGATGCCTACAGAAGTTTCATTCTAACACCTCAACTTGTGAGGGCCCAAGATTTTGTCTTCTATTCCCCTGTCACTGTTAAAACAATATTTAGGGGTTTTTTTGTTTCAGCAGATACTCCCAGGCAGCCTGGCAATCCCATGTTCACTTCTCTCTTGTGTTTTTAGTTGTGTCTTATCCAGAATTTCTAGGTATTGGTAGAAGGAGAGAGTCATATTCTAAGATAAATTGCTTTGTGCTGTTATTTCTTTTTAAACCTATAAAATGAACATTGTCATAGAAATTACATAAGAGTAGAAACATTCAATAAATATTTCAGTGATGATGCAGATTATTATGATAACTTACAGCTGATCCAAGCAAACTGAATTAACCATTTTTTCCTTTGCTTCCATACCAATTTATACAAATATATAACTATTTTGTGACAATATATGACACACTCTGACAGGCATTGCATTAAATACTATATTTTGTATGCAGTGTTTTCAAATTGGTCTGGCTTCATTAGGAACCAAAAACTTAATTGAAACTATTATTTGAGGTATGTCTATTTCAGGTTTCTACCTTTCAAAAATATCTGAAGCAATTGCTTCCTTACTTTGAGACTTTAGAACACAAGAACAAAAGATTGATTTAGAAGGATGGAACCTGCATTTTATTTGTTTCCTTTCACAGTATACTTTTTTTAAACATCTTTATTGGAGTATAATTGCTTTATAATTGCTTTATAATTTTATAATTGTGTGTTACTTTCTGCTTTATAACGAAGTGAATCAGTTACACATATACATATGTCCCCATATCTCTTCCATCTTGCGTCTCCCTCCCTCCCACCCTCCCTATCCCAACCCCTTTAGGTGGTCACAAAGCACCGAGCTGATCTCCCAGTGCTATGCGGCTTCTTCCCACTACCTATCTATTTTACATTTGGTAGTGCATATATGTCTATGCCACTCTCTCACTTTGTCCCAGCTTACCCTTACCCCTCCCCATATACTCAAATCCATTCTCTAGTAGGTCTGTGTCTTTATTCCCATCTTGCCCCTAGGTTATTCATGAACATTTTTTTTTTATTCCATATATATGTGTTAGCATACTGTATTTGTTTTTCTCTTTCTGACTTACTTCACTCTGTATGACAGACTCCTAGGTCTACCCTCCTCAGTACAAATAACTCAATTTCGTTTCTTTTAATGGTTGAGTAATATTCCATTGTATATATGTGCCACATCTTCTTTATCCATTCATCTGTCAATGGACATTTAGGTTGCTTCCATGTCCTGGCTATTGTAAATAGAGCTGCAATGAACATTTTGGTACATGACTCTTGAATTATGGTTTTCTCAGGGTATATGCCCAGTAGTAGGATTGCTGGGTTGTATGTTAGTTCTATCTTTAGTTTTTTAAGGAACCTCCATACTGTTCTCCATAGTGGCTGTATCAATTGACATTCCCACCAACAGTGCAAGAGGGTTCCCTTTTTTCCACACCCTCTCCAGCATTTATTGTTTGTAGATTTTTTGATGATGGCCATTCTGACTGGTGTGAGATGATATCTCATTGTAGTTTTGATTTGCATTTCTCTAATGATTAATGAAGTTGAGCATTCTTTCATGTGTTTGTTGGCAGTCTGTATATCTTCTTTGGAGAAATGTCTATTTAGGTCTTCGGCCCATTTTTGGATTGGGTTGTTTGTTTCTTTGATATTGAGCTTCATGAGCTGTTTGTAAATTTTGGAGATTAATCCTTTGTCAGTTGCTTCATTTGCAAATATTTTCTCCGATTCTGGGGGTTCTCTTTACATCTGGTTTATGGTTTCCTTTGCTCTGCAAAGGCTTTTAAGTTTCATTAGGTCCTATTTGTTTATTTTTGTTTTTATTTACATTTCTCTAGGAGGTGACTCAAAAAGGATCTTGCTGTGATTTATGTCATAGTGTTCTGCCTATGTTTTCCTCTAAGAGTTTGATAGTGTCCGGCCTTACATTTGGGCTTTAATCCATTTTGCGTGTATATTTGTGTATGGTGTTAGGGAGTGTTCTAATTTCATTCTTTTACATGTAGCTCTCCAGTTTTCCAAGTACCACTTATTGAAGAGGCTGTCTTTTCTCCACTGTATATTCTTGCCTCCTTTCTCAAAGATAAGGTGACCATATGTGTGTGGGTTTATCTCTGGGCTTTCTATCCTGTTCCATTGATCTATATTTCTGTCTTTGTGCCAGTACTATACTGTTTTGGTTACTGTAGCTTTTGTAGTATAGTCTGAAGTCCGGGAGCCTGATTCCTTCATCTCCGTTCTTCTTTCTGAAGATTGCTTTGGCTATTCGGGGTCTTTTGTGTCTCCATACAAATTGTGCAATATTTTGTTCTAGTTGTGTGAAAAATGCCATTGGTAGTTTGATAGGGATTGCGTTGAATCTGTAGATTGCTTTGGGTAGTATAGTTATTTTCACCATGTTGATTCTTCCAATCTAAGAGCATGGTATATCTCTCCATCTGTTTGTATCATCTTTAATTTCTTTCATCAGTGTCTTATAGTTTTCTGCATACAGGTCTTTTGTCTCCTTAGGTAGGTTTATTCCTAGGTATTTTATTCTTTTTGTTGCAATGGTAAATGGAAGTGTTTTCTTAATTTCACTTTCAGATTTTTCATCATTAGTGTATAGGAATGCAAGAGATTTCTCTGCATTAATTTTGTATCCTGCTACTTTACCAAATTCATTGATTAGCTCTAGTAGTTTTCTGGCAGCATCTTTAGGATTCTCTATGTATAGTATCATGTCATCTGCAAACAGTGACAGCTTTATTTCTTCTTTTCCAATTTGGTTTCCTTTTATTTCTTCTTCTTCTCTAATTGCTGTGGCTAAAATTTCCAAAACTATGTTGAATAATAGGGGTGAGAGTGGACATCCTTGTCTTGTTCCTGATCTTAGAGTAAATGGTTTCTGTTTTTCATCATTGAGAACGATGTTGTCTGTGGGTTTGTCATATATGGCCTTTATTATGTTGAGGAAAGTTCCCTCTGTGCCTACTTTCTGCAGGGTTTTTATCATAAATGGGTGTTGAATTATGTCAAAAGCTTTCTCTGCATCTATTGAGATGATCATATGGTTTTTCTCCTTCAATTTGTTAATATGTTGTATCACATTGATCGATTTCTATATATTGAAGAATCCTTGCATTCCTGGGTAAACCCCACTTGATTATGGTGTATGATCCTTCTAATGTGCTGTTGGATTCTGTTTGCTAGTATTTTGTTGAGGATTTTTGCATCTATGTTCATCAGTGATATTGGCCTGTAGTTTTCTTTCTTTGTGACATCCTTTTCTGGTTTTGGTATCAGGATGATGGTGGCCTCGTTGAATGAGTTTGGGAGTGTTCCTCCCTCTGCTATATTTTGCAAGAGTTTGAGAAGGACAGGTGTTAGCTCTTCTCTAAATGTTTGATACAGTTAGCCTGTGAAGCCTTCTAGTCCTGGACTTTTGGTTGTTGGAAGATTTTTAATCACAGTTTCAATTTCAGTGCTTGTGATTTGTCTGTTCATATTTTCTGTTTCTTCCTGATTAAGTCTTGGCAGGTTGTGCATTTGTAAGAATTTGTCCATTTCTTCCAGGTTGTCCATTTTATTGGCATAGAGTTGCTTGTAGAAATCTCTCATGATCATTTGTATTTCTGCAGTGTCAGTTGTTACTTCTCCTTTTTCATTTCTAATTCTATTGATTTGAGTCTTCTCCCATTTTTTCTTGATGAGTCTGGCTAATGGTTTATCAATTTTGTATATCTTAAAGAACCAGCTTTTGGTTTTATTGATCTTTGCTATCGTTTCCTTCATTGCTTTTTCATTTACTTCTGATGTTATCTTTATGACTTCTTTTCTTCTGCTAACTTTGGGGTTTTTTTTGTTCTTCTTTCTCTAATTGCTTTAGGTGTAAGGTTAGGTTGTTTGAGATTTTTTGTTAAGTTAGGATTGTATTGCTCTAAACTTCCCTCTTAGAACTGCTTTTGCTGCATCCCATAGGTTTTGGGTCATCGTGTTTTCATTGTCATTTGTTTCTAGGTATGTTTTGATTTTTTCAGTGATCTCTTGGTTATTAAGTAGTGTATTATTTTAGCCTCCATGTGTTTGTATTTTTTACAGATTTTTTTCCTGTAATTAATACCTAGTCTCATAGCGTTATGGTTGTAAAAGATACTTGATATGATTTCAGTTTTCTTAAATTTACCAAGGCTTGATTTGTGACCCAAATATGATCTATCCTGGAGAATGTTCCATGAGAACTTGAGAATAATGTGTATTCTGTTGTTTTTGGATGGAATGTCCTATAAATATCAATTAAGTCCATCTTGTTTAATGTATTATTTAAAGCTTGTGTTTCCTTATTTATTTTCATTTTGGATGATCTGTCCATTGGTGAAAGTGGGGTGTAAAAGTTCCCTACTATGATAGTGCTACTGTCAATTTCCCCTTTTATGGCTGTTAGCGTTTACCTCATGTATTTTGGTGCTCCTATGTTGGGTGCATAAATATTTACAATTGTTATATCTTCTTCTTGGGTTGATCCCTTGATCATTATGTAGTGTCCTTCTTTGTCTCTTGTAATAGTCTCAGTTTAAAGTCTCTTTTGTCTGATATGAGAATTGCTACTCCAGGTTTCTTTTGATTTCCATTTACATGGAATATCTTTTTCCATCCCCTCACTTTCAGTCTATATGTGTCCCTAGGTCTGAAGTGGGTCTCTTGTAGACAGCATATATACTGGTCTTGTTTTTGTATCCATTCAGCCAGTCTATGTCTTTTGGTTGGAGCATTTAATCCATTTTCATTTAAGGTAATTATTGATATGTATGTTCCTATTCCCATTTTCTTAACTGTTTAGGGTTTGTTATTGTAGGTCTTTTCCTTCTCTTGTGTTTCCTGCCTAGAGAAGTTCCTTTAGCATTTGTTGTGAAGCTGATTTGGTGGTGCTGAATTCTCTAAGCTTTTGCTCTTCTGTAAAGGTTTTAATTTCTCCGTGAAATCTGAATGAGATCCTTTCTGGGTAGAGTAATCTTGGTTGTAGGTTTTCTCTCCTTCATCATTTTAATTATGTCCCGCCACTCCCTTATGGCTTGCAGAGTTACTGCTGAAAGGTCAGCTGTTAACACAGAAGGGAATCCCCAGAAGTTTATTTGTTGTTTTTCCCTTGCTGCTTTTAATATTTTTTCTTTGTATTTAATTTTTGATAGTTTGATTAATATGTGTTTTGGCATGTTTCTCCTTAGATTTATCCTGTATGGGACTCTCTGTGCTTCCTGGACTTGATTAACTATTTCCTTTCCCATGTTAGGCAAGTTTTCAAATGTAAGCTCTTCAAATATTTTCTCAGTCCCTTTTTCTCTTCTTCTGGAACCCCTATAATTCAAATGTTGGTGCATTTAATGTTTTCCCAGAGGTCTCTGAGACTGTCCTCAATTCTTTTCATTCTTTTTTCTTCATTCTGCTCTGCAGTAGTTATTTCCACTCTTTTATCTTCCAGATCACTTATCTGTTCTTCTGCCTCAGCTATTCTGCTATTGATCCCTTCTAGAGAATTTGTAATTTCATTTATTGTGTTGTTCATCACTGTTTGCTCTTTAGTTCTTCTAGGTCCTTGTTTCTTGTATTTCCTCCATTCTATTTCCAAGATTTTGGATCATCTTTACTCTCATTATTCTGAATTCTTTTTCAGGTAGACTGCCTATTTCCTCTTCATTTGTTAAGTCTGGTGGGTTTTTGCCTTGCTCCTTCATCTGCTGTGAATTTCTCTGTCTTCTCATTTTGATTAACTTACTGTGTTTGGGATTTCCTTTTTGCAGGCTGCAGGTTTGTAGTTCCTGTTGTTTTTGGTATCTGTCCCCAGTGTCTAAGGTTGGTTTAGTGAGTTGTGTAGGCTTCCTGGTGGAGGGGACTGGTGCATGTGTTCTGGTGGATGAGGCTGGATCTTCTCTTTCTGGTGGGCAGGTCCGTGTCTGGTGGTGTGTTTTTGGGTGTCTGTGGCCTTATGATTTTAGGCAGCCTCTCTGCTAATGGATGGGGTTGTGTTCCTGTCTTGCCAGTTGTTTCGCATAGGGTATCCAGCACTGTAGCTTGCTGGTCGTTGAGTGGAGCTGGGTGTTGGTGTTGAGATGGAGATCTCTTGGACATTTTTGCTGTTTGATATTATGTGGAGCTGGGAGGTCTCTGGTGGAACAGTGTCCTGAACTTTGCTCTCCCACCTCAGAGGCACAGCCCCGATGCCTGGCTGGAGCACCAAGAGCCTGTCCTCCACATGGCTCAGAATAAAAGGCAGAAAAAAACAAAGAAGGTAAAATAAAATAAAGTAAAATAAAATAAAGTTATTAAAATAAAAAATGATTATTAAAAAATTTTTAAGTAATAAAAATAAAAAAGAGCGCAACCAAACCAAAAAACAAATCCACCAGTGATAACAAGTGCTATAAACTATACTAAAAAAATAAAAAAACAAAAAAACGAACTCTAGGACAAATGGTAAAAGCAAAACTATACAGACAAAATCACACACGGAAGCATACACGTACACACTGACAAAAAGAGAAAAAGGGGAACAAAAAAATGTCATTGCTCCCAAAGTCCACCTCCTCAATTGGGGATGATTCATTGTCTATTCAGGTATTCCACAGATGCAGGGTACATCAGGTTGACTGTACAGATTTAATCTGCTGCTCCTGAGGCTGCTGGGAGAGATTTCATTTTCTGTTCTTTGTTCGCACAGCTCCAGGGGTTCAGCTTTGGATTTGGCTCCGCCTCTGCGTGTAGGTCGCCTGAGGGCGTCTGTTCTTCGCTCAGACAGGATGGGGTTAAAGGAGCCGCTGATTCAGGCGCTCTGGCTCACTCAGGCTGGGGGGCGGGAGGGGTACGGATGCGGGACGAGCCTGCGGCGGCAGAAGCCGGCATGACGTTGCACCAGCCTGAGGCGCGCCATGTGTTCTCCCGGGGAAGTTGTCCCTGCATCGTGGGACCCTGGCAGTGGCGGGCTGCACAGGCTCCCGGGAGGGGCTGTGTGGAGAGTGACCGGTGCTCACACACAGGCTTCTTGGTGGTGGTGGCAGCAGCAGCCTTAACGTCTCATGCCCGTCTCTGGGGTCCTTGCTGATAGCCGCGGCTCCCCCAGTCACTGGAGCTCCTTTAAGCGGTGCTCTTAATCCCCTCTCCTCGTGCATCAGGAAACAAAGAGGGAAGAAAACGTCTCTTGCTTCTTCGGCAGCTCCAGAACTTTCCCTGGACTCCCTCCCGGCTAGCCGTGGCGCACTAGCCCCCTTCAGGGTGTGTTCATGCAGCCAACCCCAGTCCTCTCCCTGGGATCCAACTGAAGCCCGAGCCTCAGCTCCCAGCCTCGCCCGCCCTGGCGGGTGAGCAGACAAGCCTCTCGGGCTGGTGAGTGCTGGTCTGCACCACTCCTCTGTTCGGGAATCTCTCCGCTTTGCCCTCCGCACCCGTGTTGCTGTGCTCTCCCCCGCGGCACCGAAGCTTCCCCCTCTGCCACCTGCAGTCTCTGCCTGCGAAGGGACTTCCTAGTGTGTGGAAACCTTTCTTCCTTCACAGCTCCCTCCCACTGGGGCAGGTCCTGTCCCTATTCTTTTGTCTCTGTTTTTTTCTTTTGCCCTACCCAGGTACGTGGGGAGTTTCTTGCCTTTTGGGAGGTCTGAGGTCTTCTGCCAGCATTCAGTAGGTGTTCTGTAGGAGTTGTTCTACGTGTAGATGTATTTCTGATGTATTTGTGGGGAGGAAGGTGATCTCCACGTCTTACTCTTCCACCATCTTCGAACCTGCCTTTTAGAATTAAAATTTTGTTAAAACTGATTTGTTATCTTCACCTTAAGACTAAACTCAGGATTAAAAGGGTATTAAATCAGAGTCAAGACATCAGTGAGGGTAAATGCACTTTCCAGTACACTAGAAATCTGAAGGCAGAGACACGAATCAGGGACCTGTGGAGAATGACTAATTTCTATTAGAGTGTAGAGCATAATTTTTATTAGAGCACCTATTAGGGCATAGGTGTGATGCTGATTTTTTTTTTTAACTTGCTAATATTTTACTTTTTTCAAATTTATCATGAATATTCTTTTTTATTCAAGTATAGTTGACTTACAGTGTTGTGTTTCTGGTGTACAGCAAAATGATTCAGTTATACATACATATATTTTTCAGATTCTTTTCCCTTGTAGGTTATTACAAAATACTGAGTATAGTTCCCTGTTCTATACAGTAGGCCCTTGTTATCTATTTTATATATAGTAGTGTGTTTATGTTAATCCTAAACTCCTAATTTATCCCTCCCTCACCCTTTCCCCTTCAGTAACCATAAATTTTTCTATGTCTGTGGGTCTATTTCTGTTTTGTATATAAGTTCGTTTGTATTATTTTTTTTAGATGACACTGAATTTTAAGAACAAAGGAGCCTTCTGTAATTCTCTAAAACAAAAATGATACTTGGTGTTCTTTCTGAAAAGAGAATTCTAGAGTAAACGATGGCAGTGGGATAGCAAAAATTGAATTTCTTACATTTGGGGAGACCCTGGCTTGTAAGGACAATGTGACTAGCTACTGAATATCTTACGAGGGTTGAGGCCACCCATGATTAGAAATGCTGCTTCTGTTCCTGTCCTGTATTGCCACCATACATTTGGTATGTTTGTGTATTCTTGGTTAAACAAATTGGAAATTTAATCTTATGGTAATGTTCGGTCCATGAGAAGAGCTGCAGAGATTTATCTAGCATTCTATACAATTACATTAGCTATAATTACATAAAGAATAGCATCTGGCTACTATAAATTATAGTTCTGTATTTTTCTACTATGGAATTGACTTCAAGTCTCGTTTGAAAATAATTGATAAAACCCTAAGCAGTGTGGGCAAATGAATTTTAACTTTTCTGATGTGGTGGTTTTATTTTCTATTGCTTTTCAGATATTGCTGTGTAACTCAGGGCTAATATTTGCATCTCATGCTGTATCGTTTCTGTTTCAAATAACATATGTGCACCTCAAACTAAATTTTGCAGCTGGAAAGTCCATGACCAAACAAGACTTAGGCGTGGCTGCATCTGGGTGCTCAGATGAGGTTGCCCAGCAATTCCCTCCTCTTCCTCTCTCCCTCCATTTGTTTCCTTCCTCTCTGGCTTCTCTCTCTTCTTTTCCTGATTCCCTCCCTCTTTGTCTTTCCTTTTTCTCAGTATGGACTTTGTTTTTATGAGCTCCTTTTTCCCAGAAAGCAGGAATGATAGTGACCAGAAACTCAAGATTTAGATGGTACCTAGAGCTCTTGACTCCAGAACAAGACTGATGCTCTCTCTTTAGTTACCTACATGACAAGCCTTAGAGATGATCTAATGGGGCCACAGTGGTCTGATCAGCATGGTCAGATGCGTGAAGTACTCTTTGGCTAATCCCAGGATGAATAACCTGTGGAAAGGTGAGAGGCAAAGTCAACCACACTGAAACTACAAGGAAGGTGTTCGCCACAGCCAAGGGAAGATCTTTTATAAGAAGATAGTCATGATAGATCACAAATAAGATACACAATTCTGTGCATCCCATACTTTTCTGTGCTGAAGTAGCTTTTATATCAGGGCCTTAATCAAATAATGCAGAGTTTTCAGCATCTTGGTCTGTATTTTTTTCAAGTTCAGACTTTAAATGCTGTCTCTAATACTCTCATTATTTTCACTAATATTAGCTGTATAAATATGTCTCTGACTGAGTAGAAGGTAAGAAGGGCATTTCTCCTCTAAAATATTTTGCAGAAATACCTGCTGATAATTATTGAGTGACATCTCACGCTTCCTGTTTGTGGGAGGTGAAGTTCGCTGGATGCTTCTCTAGCTAAGTAGTTTTTGGCCATCAATTAAAGGTAGGTGCAGCTTGAGGACCGGTGGGCTCTTTGCCATCAATTGATCTGAGGCAAATTCTAATCTTCCCAAGTAGAGTTTGGCTTTCTGCATAATCTCATTCAAATTGTATGCCTTTGTCTTACCTCCATTTAGAGACATTTTTAATTAGTATTAGTCCCAGTAATTACTGGCAATTCTTTTTCGATTTATTTCTATTGCTTATAAAGTGCGTCATTCAGTGCCACCACAGTTCAGTCTCTCAATTCTGAGGGTGGGCAGAAATAAGCATCTCTGTGCATGAGCAGCATATCATGGGGGAATTGCTAATTTCTGATTGGTCACATTCAATTTTGGTTCAGAATTCAATCAGTGATATACATTCATAAGTTGTAAATTTTGATAACCTTTTAAAAAGTTTAATTCTTACGATTTATGCAGTGATTCTTACTTTGAATAGCCAACAAAGTTAGATTCTGAAACAGTCTTTCCTCTCTTAAGCTCACTGCGAAATACGTGCACAACGTGTGTGTGAATCAGTGGACACATGTTTGTGTGCAGTAAGCTGCAGTTGAGGGTTGAGACAAGTGGTCCCACTGAGGTGGTGGGAGTGAAGTGGGGTGAAGGGGGAGTCCTATCATTGCCACTGGCTCACCGTGTTGCCCCCTCAGCCTCTCTGTTCAGCTTCTCATCAGTGCATGGGTGTAAGATCCAGTCCTTTTGAGAAAAGGATTACTTTTGTAGTAAGCCAAACTATCTTACTACTTACCGTTTCATGCCTTCTGTTCTGTGGACTACAGTAGCGCTTGTAATTCTAATACTATTGGACTTTTTATTCATGAAAAATATAATTTTGCTTATGTTTTTGATTATATATTATTTGATATAATTCATATGGTACATAAAAATGTAAAGGAAGCATACATCTCCTTTTCAGGTTATCTTGAGAAAACTACCTTTAAGATTATGATGAGGATTTTTTCTCCTTCTTTTCTTTCCTTCCTTCCTTCCCATAGTTGTATATAAATGGGGTGATAAATGCTGATTTTTGTCATTATCTGAAAATATCATGAACCTATTCAGTTCATCTACTAAACTTTTTTATGATAAAAATGTTTCATAGATTCGGTAAGTTATTTGTGTTGTGATCAAATGTCATTTATTAATCTTTTTAAGCAACTGCTATCTATTTCAGTAATTTTGTTTTCCCAAGAGTCCCCTGCTGTAGATTGTCTCTACATCTCTCTATTTTCCTCCTCTCAAGCTGAGTTAGTGCGTGACACAAAGGAAAATGACCTGAGGCTCAGGTAAACAGTTTGGTCAGTCATGCTAGTGATGCTAGTAAGCCCAGCAGAAGCTATGTCTTGGGGCTGGCTGCCTATTGGATAGTACCAGCTGCATTAGCAAGCATTCTGTTCTGTCAGTCTCCTCTCAAGGCATCTGACACAGGCCTCTTTGCTTCCCTTCCCATCAGCTATGAAGTCCTGCATTCTCCCAGGTTTATTATATAGAGAACTCAACTTACTTCCTATATGCTCTGAAGGTCCCTGAAGACCAGGATTCTTCCCAGAGTGTTCATGTAGGCCAGCTCTGCCCTTCCTCCCTGGAATCCTCAGAGTTTACAGGACAGTTCTTTCCAGGAAACTCTTGCTGATCACCCCAGGTCTCGCTTGCACTGGGGTCCACGCTCTCCTGCAGCACAGAGGTGGGAAAGTTCGACCTCTATGTCTAGATCCTGGACCCTGCACCCTCCCTCCAAGCCATACTCAATTTCCAACTCCAGCAACTGTCTGCTGTAGAAGCAATCCACTGGAGTTGTCCGGAGAGGGTGGCTGGGCTTCAAGTCTCCAAAATTCCCAGAATGTCCCTGCAACCAAATACAGGGGCGTTTTCTTGTTTAATCTTTACAATAACTCTATGAGAAAACCTTTTTATCATCACTAATTTAGTTAGTTGTTTATGAATCTCCTCCTTCAGAACTTTGAACTCAAAAAAAAAAAAATGCTGAAGGAAGCAAGAAAGAATAGCAGTGATAGAAGATATTTCTTCGTTTGGAAGCTGAGTTGAAGTGCCACGATGATGTAATTTCATTAGAAGGTAAAAACCTAATGTCCAGTGTCTACTTCCCAAATGATGAGAAAACGTGAAGTTTCAAAGTTGTTTATGGAACTCTGAATGATCTGTTGACGTGCTCTAGCTAGAAGGCTTCTTACTTTCTTGCATTTTCCTTCAGTAGTCTCTGTCCTAAAAGTAGGATTGTGCCATCATTCTGTCTGGATACCCTAATACATCACAAAATTCTTTCCTACTCAGTTTCCATAGTGCTATATAATAGTTCTCAATACGCAACTGGAAGCAGCTGCTACTGTCAGAGTCTGGGTTTGGCATTAGACTCTGATGTCCTTGAGGTCTGGTCTCTCAGTCATTCAGCTCACTTGAGTATGAGTTTCGTAAATGGTGAGGGTAGACCTGTACGTCCCAGTTTTACTATGAAGATGAAATGAGAGTCCATATATGAAATCATTTTGAAAACTAGACTTCTTTGGCTGAAGAACACATATAACCCTTCCATTCCTTATAGACTTTCTCCTGCCTCTCCAGGCTTTAGTGCTACTTTGTATTACATTATATAGCTTTGTCTCCTCCAATAGACTTTGAGGTTCTCTTGGGCAGGGAATGTATCTTACTGTTTCCTGAGAGCCTAAAACTATGCTTGCTTACAAAATGAATGAGTGGATGAGTGACTGAAATTAGTTATGTCATGCTTCTGCCAAAACTCCTCCAGGGACCTGAACTGTACTTAGAAAAACAGCCCACCCTCCCAGTTGTGGTCTACAGTGCACCTGGTAACCAGGACACGGCTTATTTTTCCAGCCACTTCTTGGCCCACATCACTCTACACCAATTCCTATTCTTTGACCACACCAAGCAGAAACTAATCTGTTTACTTATGTGGAAGTTGTATACATTATATACAAATCTTTCCTCCTGAACATCCCAGAATGCTGATCTATGGCTCAAACGAAATCAGCTCCAGGCAGCATACAACCACGTCATGAGTTTTGAAATGTGCTTTTGGCAACAGAGATTCATTTCATGCTTTAAGACCAAGAAAGCACAATATGACCCAAGTCTTCCCTGGAAATGTTGGTTTCTTATGTATAAAATGAATAGATGATCTCCAAAAGGCTTTTCTGAGTCCACGATTCAAATTCATTTTTGAAGGATAATAATGCTTTATCTCTGATTAATTCTAGGCAGTATGGAGCTAAGGGATAATAAGATTATACAGTGAGTTAATTATACAGGCCATTTCTTTTTAGTTGACAGAGGCAACCACAGTGCCTTGCATTTAACCTCACAATTGTAATGAAGCTCATCTTATCATATTCTCCATCTTTAGGGGAACTTCAAGGCTCGGGGAAATCAATAATAAAGAGCTTATCCGCAACTAATCTCCTCCTTGGTCGTGAAAATACATACGCCAGCTGGGAGAGTGAGTTTCTTTAATGCTCAACAGTGTCCTCACAGATGTAACTTTTCTTTTTCATGATCTGGTACCCATCATGGGGCTCTGACTTTTAACTGACTTTGCTTTCTTCCATGCCATCAGCACTTGGCCATTTTCTTTCCTCTTTTCTTCTGTAAATATTTGATCAGTCTTGGGTCAGTCTTGTGCATTATGGCCTTCTGAAGTGCCTGCTTGATCATTCACAGAATGATAAGCGCCCATCTCAGTCTTAAACTTCGTCTTGCCTGGAATGACTAGGGTGTTTTGTTTTTATTCTCTTATGGATATCATAGCACAAAGAAGCTTGACTTGGGGTAACAAAGATCTGAGTTTCAATGATGATTTCTGTGACCTTGAGCAGCTAACTTAATTTTCCTGAATCTCATTTTCCAATTTAAAAAGTCTTATAGGTAGTTACGAAAACGAGTATTCTGTTCCCTTTCTAGCACCTGGTAAGGACACAATGATTTCAGGTTCCCCGTTTCTTAAAGTCCCTCTCCCACCCTCCTTTTTTAAATTATGAATTCTCAGGCTTCATTTTATCACTTTGAACTTTGACCATGCTTTGCATTTCTTTTTTCCAAATAGATGATCCCAATTCAAATAATATTTCTATAATTAAAAATCTTTAAGCTATTTCTAAATCTGAAGATGAATTATACAATAAAAGGGACATTTTATTTAAAAGAAACAAATTGCTATTTATTATATATTCCCAACCCTAACCACCACTTGTCAATATTTTGGGGTTAAGCTATTGTTTACTCCTGTTTAAAAAAATAAGTTTGAGGAGGATTGACTATATGTTTGCTCTCAGTCAAAATGAAACAGCTGTGATCTACCAAGAGGGAACCTAATAGACAGTTAAGAGCAGAGATGCTAGTGCTGAATGAGTAGTGTCTAAATCCCGGTGCTATCACTTTTTTGGTATGACCTTGGAAAAGTTACCTAACCACTGGGCCTCAGTTTCCTCATCTGTCAAGTGGGAATAAAAAATAGTAATTCATAGAATTATCATTAGCATGAAATGTGTGCATATATGTAATACACACACATACCTAGAAGAGTCCTAGAATGTAGTAAGCACCATATAAGTGTTAACTGTTTTCATCATCAGCATTATTCCTATTACTATTTCTAGTTTACCATGCCCACTGTAATTGATAAAATAGTGTATTAAACAATATAGAAAGTTTATTTCTGGTTCACATAAAAATCCAAGCCGGTAGGTAGTCAGAGGGGAAGAGACCTCTCCGCTCTAGGATGTTGTCCAAAGACCCAGATTTCATCTCTTTCACTGATCTCCTATTACCTACGGCAGGGTCCAGTAAGCTTTATCTGTAAAGGGCTAATGGTAAATAGCTTAGTCTTTGTAGATCCTATGTTTTTTGTTGCAGTTACTCTAATCTGCTATTGCCATGATGATATATAAATGAATAGGTGTGGGTGTGTTGTTGAGCACCCTGACCCAGCATGATGCTCTCATTGATATGATGAGTGCTGTCTTCGTGCTGCCACAGCCATTCTAGCCTATGGGAACAGGAAAGGAAGAAGCAGAGGGCAACATCCTCCTTTTAAGAGAATCAGCTAAAACTTGCATACTTCAGTTGTCACTGATGTCCCATGGGTTAGAACATAGCCACATGACCATCCCTGGCTACAAAGGAAGCTGGAGTGTGTGGCTTGATTGCCATAGTCACAGCTGAAAGCGGGGAGATTGTAGTACAGGAGCAGAAAGAAAGAATGGATATTGGGAGACAATTATGTCTCCTATAAGTTGGACTATAAATGTTATAGTGGAAATAAATATTTCCTTGGAGAAAAAAATAATGAGCAGTATGGTTCTTTATAGAGTATAATATATATAAAGCATGTTCTTATCCCTTTTGAAATTTGATATTTTCAACTATTCTCTAAAATAAGCGAGTCTTATTATTCTCAGTATCTGAGATAATATTAAACCTCAGAAAAGTTGAGTTTTCTCAAGGTCACGTTGCTACTTGTTGAGTCATGGCTTCAGCTACAAACTTCATGTCCTTCCTGCTTCATCTAAACTTCTTTAAAAGCTTAAACTCCTTTGTTGATTATTATTGGGAAGTTACCAGCCCCTGCTGATACATCATGGACAGGAAAGATATTGGATGTTTTAGTTTTCTATTGCTGTTATAACAAATCACAACAATCTTAGTGGCTTCATTATACAAACTTGGCACCTTACTGTTCTGTAGGGCAGGAGTTCAATGCAGATCTCACTCAACTAAAATCAAGATGTTGCCTGGGCTGCATTCCTTTCTAAGCGCTCTACAGGAGAATCCCTTTACTTGCCTTTTTCATTTTCTAGATGTGGCCTGCATTCTTGACTTGCGATCCCTTTCTTCTACTTTCAAAGCTAGCAATGGCAGATGATTGAGACCTTCTCCTGTAACATCTTTCTGATCAATTCAGATGGGAAAAGTTATGGACTTTTAAGAACTCACGTGAAAGATTGGGCCCATCAGATAATCCAGGATAAATTTACCATCTCAGGCCCATACCCTTAATCACATTCTCATAATGCCTTTGCCGTGCCAAATAGTATGGTCTTTCATGGGTTCCAGGGATTAAGGTGTATGCATATTTGAGGGCCATTATTCTCACCAATTTGGGCAAACTTTTCTTTCCACCTTATTTTCTTCACATCTTAATAATTGCGTCCTAAAAATTGATAAGACGAAGTATAATATGTGGTTCACATAGTTTGAAAAATTCTGAAAGAACAGGTAGAGTAATAAGACAGTCATCATTAGGGTATGATATTAGCATAAAGAAACTAGACAGGAAAAGAAAATCGGTAGCCTGATGTAGACTCAGATGTAGTTATAAACTTCAGCGTAACTTTATATTACCCATCACCAAACATTAATGAATCAAGGCTTTTCTTTGGCTGAAGTGTATTTTGCCTTATGAATATAAAACTTGTGTTTTGTTTTTTTGTGTGGATATAGGATCAAAAATAGAGTTGCAAAAACTACAACTGCAGGCCTATCTCTCATTTTTCCATCCAAACTGTGAACACTCTTTAGGCTGAAGCCAATTTTCCTGTTTCTGGGTACCTCCAAGCTCCTAGTCTATGCCCTCAGTCCCCAGCATGGCGCCAACTGCATGCTTTCTTCCTAAAATTGAAATTTCATACAAATCTCTCTGGTATATAGACTGTAACCCGTGCCTTCATGTTACATATGTTTACTACACCAGGACCTGCAATCACAGCAAAAATCCTGATACTTATCGTAGTGTAATAAATCTGGATTTTAGCTGTAAATTTGATAAAATAATAATTTTGGGTCACTGATTATAATACCAGTAATAAAACCTGTTTGGCTGAGCGGAACCACAAATACAAACATTTATCAACCCTTCAAGGGTAAGCATACAGGAGCACTGGATTTGGCATTTGTGCAGAGGATAAATCCCCAGACACCATCCAGTTGAGCTAATTCACCACAAAGGGAAAAAAAAAAATCTTAAAATGCCTTTCTCATAGGAACAGCTCAACATTCTTTTCTGTATTCTATTGGCCTGTAAATCCTCTACAGGAAAAAAAAATTACCTCAGGATGCTATAGTCATGAATTCTTCATCTGAAAGAATGCCTTCAGTTAGAATATCCTTGGCACCAGTTACTATTACACAAAATAGTTGATAACCAGATTCCTTTCAAATAAGGTAACAGAATAACATCCCAGTTTACAGCCTGTGATTTCTCAAGGATCTGTATTCACCTGAAGGTAACATTTGAATTCCTGTACTAGAAGTGTGTGGCACGTACAACTGTATAGTCCTAAAGGTCTAGATTCGAGGACTTAAAAATATGCAGAGCTGGAAATGATCTTAGACATTGTAGTCAAGTGTCCCTAAGTCCAGCCGTGCCTCACAATCTATGTGGAAGAATTTAAAAAACATGGATTCCTGGGACCAACCAGAGAACCACTGAACCAGAATCTTTGGAAATGAGGCCAGTGGATTAAAATATGCAGCAAGGTCTGCAGATTACTGGTCAAAAACAGTTTCATCTACAACATTCCTGACAGTAGTTTATATGGTGTCTCCTTGTACATCTCCAGTTATGGGAACTCACTAGCTCCTGAAACAGCTGTTTGCATTTTCAGAACATACCAGTGCAGGATATTGTTTCTAGCATTCAGTATTCTGTCTTAATCTCTACTATGTGCTCATTTATATCACAGAAGTTAGGAAGCTAAAACCTGCCTTCCAAAGATTTCCTTGCAACTAAGGATCCAGATTTGACATAGCTTTCACCAAATGTCCCTTCTGTGAGATTTGAAGAGAGAATGGAAGAAGAGGCTTCTTATCTCTAGCTTCTGGTTGTATGTGCTAGCCAACAAGAATGTGATTTTTCCAACAGAAGTCTCCAAAGTTCATTTTCTAGTCTTTTGGCTGTCAATAATTAGTGGGTTTAGGGGCATCTGACTGCAGTCTCTGGATTGCTGTTCTGGGTGTCAGTTATGCAGCTTGGCCAGTATTGATAGGCTGCTGTGCAGTGAGTGAATGCTGCACAGTGAGATGCAGGCCAGCATAACTCCAGTGGTGACCTCAGAGATAGCAGCTTCTTTAGGGGATCAGTTCTGTGCTGGTCTGGAGACTTTCCAAGAGGCTGACCTGGAGCCTGCTCCTTCAGCCTTCCAAAAGCAATGTCAGCACTTAATTTCTTGTGCTAAAGCCATTTCATTTTATAAGGAAACTAGAGCCCAGGGAGAGAACTGACTTGCTCAGGATTACACATCTTTATAGTAGAAGAGTTACGACAAGGATCCAAGCCTTCTCACTCCCATTCGAGTGCTTTTCTACTCAAGCCTGCATAGCTAAAGGAGAAAGAGTTCATGCAGGGCTCCAGTGTCACTTCATGGGTGTGAGTGATGTGTATGTATGTTTCTGTAGACATGCCCGGAGCATTTGTATGTATCAGAAAATGGGAGGAAGTGAGTTTGAGTGTGTGTGAGTGCACATCATTGTCTATACCTTTTATAGGTCAGTTACCTTCTGATATCTTCCTTTAATATAAAAGCCTTGTGGTGATAGAGCATTCAGTCCTCAACATCTTAGTATTATAAATTTATCAGATTGATATTTTTCCTATGCAGATACCAGGGTAGCAAAGGGTGTTGGGGATGCAGCTGGGATTTGACTCAGAAGGGATGCAAGAAAAAGATCAAGGAAAGATAGAGCTCCCAGTTTTGACCTCTAGCATCTACTTCATTGCTTCCCTTGACCTGTTTCAGTCTTCTCCAAGGCAAAATTGATAGATGAAACCAATCCTGTAATTATCCCAGGTGCACCATAGTACTTTAATTTCAACAAAGGGTTAGTGCTCCTGGCAGGTAAGAAGAAATGTGTGCCTTAAGGTAGAGGAACATGGATTAATAAAAGAAAGGAAAAAATCACAAAAAATGTTGGAAGAAAAATGGTTCAGTTAATACTCTTTGCAAGCATTTGCCCAGTACACTTTCATGAAGTATGTTATATGCAGGATACTGTCAATAAAGATATCATATGAGCCCTTGTTCAATGCCTTGCAGAAATTGAAAGTTTCTGGTGGTTTTCTAAAATGTTTACTAACCCTAGACAAGAAAATCTGGCTGCCCAGCAAGAGCATTTCTAGGTGAACCCCTGATGACCCCTATTGATCACAGCTCTCCGTTCAGTTATTCAGTATAGAATTCGGCCTGAGATCAACAACAGAATACATCAGTGAACGATTTACCAAATATTTCTTCTACTTTTGTAAAACATCAGGCAATTGTCTGCTCTCTATCTTTTCCTTTTCTAGTCCTCTGATTTTTAATGTTCCCTTTGAGTGGATCAATATACTAATTTGCAAGTTTTCTTAGTACCCTGATTTGTAGTTAAGGAACTAATAAAACACATTTATTGGGAACTTTGTGGTAGGATAGGCACTGAGGCTTCAACAGTGAACAGAGAGTACAATGCTTATGCTCAAAGTTTTGACCTTCTAAATGAGCAGTAATTAAGTACAATAAATTGTGATGTTACAACAAGGTAACCCAGCATGTCATGGATACCTAAAGCCAGATGGAAGTCCTCCCAGAAACAGCGATAGAGTCACTGAAGCCAGACCTCGTGTAGAGCAACCAGAACTCTTTTATATCCTTCTCACTTACTTTCCTTTTCAGTGTCCTTATTTCAGTGCTAGTTCTACCTTTCTCACTATCATCCTTTAAAGAAGACAGTAGTGAGGTAACAAGTGAGAAGTTTTGATTATTTTTTCTTATCATCTAACCCTGCACTATCTTAATCAGTGGCCTATCAAATTTTTATCTCCTTGCTCTGAATATAGTTTACCTCTCCCCACATCCCTTTTTTTTGTTGCTTTAAGCATTTTTACAATAATTGCTCATTAGGGAATCTATTTTCCTTGACTCTTGCTACTGGTCTGAGCCATTCCTTTATAGTTGGGTGTTCTACAGATATTTTTTGAATATCAGTCATGTAGGGTCAGTCACTGTTCTAGGAACCACCAAGGAAGTAGCAGTGAACAAAACCAAGTCCCTGCCCTCCAGGAGCTGACCTATGGGGATAAAAGGTAAAAACAAAGTAAAAAATAAAAATATTACATGTTAGATGATATGATAGGAAGTGCTATGGAGATAAGCATGAGGGGAAGACTGAGTGTCAAGGGTGGAGGTGGCAATTTTAAAAAGAGAGCCAGGGAAGCTGACATTGGTTAGGTGACATTTGAGAATGACCTCAAGGAGGTGAAGTATTTTACTCACTCTCATTTTTATCCTTGTTTCTATGCTCTTTCTTTCATTGTTTATACCTAAACTAAAAAACAATTAAAAATCATTGTTTATTACAAAACCTTATTATAGAAAACAATAGAAAATACATACAAAGGAAAATTGGAAATACTTATATTCCTCTCCTATACCTAGGTGTGTGTGTGTGTGCATGTATGTGTGTGTGCACAGACATAAAAATGGGATCAAAATGTACTTCCCCTTTGGAACCTGTGCTTTTCACTGACATTATGCCATGGACATTTGTAACAACATTTTGAATAAGTAAATAATCCTCTATTGTTGGGCATTTAAAAATAACTCAGAGGAACAATCTTGTAACTAAATCTTTGAATATATCCATCACTAAACATTTTCCTACCAGAAATTTTTAGAATTGTTGAGACAAGTATATACAGTTGGCCCTTGAATAACATGGGTTCAAACTGTGTGGGTCCACTTATATGCGGATGTTTTTCAATAATACTACGGTACTACATGATCTGCAGTTGTTTGAATTTACTGTTGGGGAACAACATATCTAGGAACTTTGGAGACGGATGTTCTGACTAAGTTATACACGGATTTAAAAAAATTTTTTCTTTTCCAGTATGGTTTATTGCAGTATATTGAATATAGTTCCGTGTGCTATACAGTAGGACCTTGTTTATCCATTCTATAGATAATAGTTTGCATCTGCTCATCCCCAACTTCCACTCCATCCCTCCCCCACCCCCCTCCCCCTTGGCAACCACAAGTCTGTTCTCTATGTCTGTGAGTCTGAACTTATCTATGAAACAAACATTTGTGTCATATTTAATGTTCCACATATAAGTGATATAATGGTATTTGTCTTTCTCTGACTGGCTTCACTTAGTATGATAATCTCTAGGTCCATCCAAGTAGGTGCAAATGGCATTATTTCATTCTTTTTTATGGCTGAGTAGTATTCCATTGTATATATGTACCACATCTTCTTTATCCATTCATCTATCAATGGTCATTTTGGATAAAGAAGTTATACACAGACTTTTGACTACACAGAATGGAGGTGCTCCCAACGTCCACATTGTTCAAGCGTCAATTGTATTTTAGCCTCTGATACATACTTTTTAAATTGCTCTCCCTGAGATGAAAGAGCCCAAAGTTGGAGGATGGTGCTCAGACGTAGTTTCCGAGAAACATCAACATGTGGGGCTAGAGCTGCTATGGCCATATGGACTCCACTTCAAAGTGAAGGTGAGCCTTTAGGTGGGACAGGCAGCTGGAGGTTAAGGACACACTGTACATAGCTAAGGAGGCTCAGGCAAATACCTGGAGTTAGGGAAAGGCCAGCAGTTCCTTTAGTCGTGTCCTTTGTCTTCTTGTGGTCAGCGAGGCACACCTGCCTTCATGAGGGCATTTTCCAAGATTTTAGGATATAGAAATAATAATCTTTGTAGCCGATTTACATACTTATAGATGCATATTCCCGAAGGCCAAAACCTCCCTGTTCAATCACCTCACTTAAATCGTTAAGCCAATATAATTTCGAATATACTTAGCTTTATGATGTCTTTTAAAAGAAAATGATTTATTATTCTGAAATGCCTTTGCCATAAAGATGTGAGTAGACTGAAAGTCTTTAAGCCTCAAGAAGGACTTATTTAGAAAGTCTATAATAAGTAGTTCATATGGTTCTTGAAACTGCAAACCAAAACTATCCTGAAAAAGTGCCTTTCAGTAAAATAGTGTATGTCTCTTTTCTACTATCTTGCTGCCCAGTGAACAGAAAAAGGATGAGGCCTCAGTGCAGAGAATTTGCTGTCATGGTCACTACAGATGGATTTCTATTTGTGAGGACCTGACAAAGGAGGTCCTTTTTCAGTGAGGACTGACAAAGCAATATAAATGTCTTAAAAATGGCCTTCTGTAAGTGCCTTGAACAGGCACTTGCTAACAAAACCTAACTTCTAAGGGGTTTGGGGAATATAAATAAACTAACGTGTGTGAAGTGCCTAGCACATGGAAATACTCAAATATATTGGTTGTTATTACCATTGTTATGATGAAGTTGTCATTATTAAGATATGAATGTGAGCCAGTGTCAGCGATGATGTCTAAATTCAGCACAGACTCTTCTGATGACTCTTTTGCAATTATTTTTTCCCCTCTTGAATTTCCATCTCCTCGATAAGAAAATATGAGGGGTGGTCAAGATGGCCTCTGAAACACCTCCCAGCTTCAAATGTTGTCTTCCGTTAGCTCTACAATGTAAGAAATGTTTTATGGTGTTTTACATTCACTTTTTTAGATAAGCTTTATGTCATTTTAATTTGGGCCTGTCGGAGGTGAGTGATCCCTCTGTATTACTCTGTATTATTTATTTCTTCTTGACTGTGTATATGCGTGTATTCATCGCCTGCTTCAGAGAGAAAGGGATGGAGTTATCTATAACCAACCACAAAATACCAATTTTCATCATAAAATATTGTGTGAAGAAGCTGCCATCTTGGATACAACAACTCCATGTTTTTTTCAGGAAATTAAAAAGACAAAAGATTTGGATGCAAAGTAGTAGGTAGCAAAGTTTGTGTGGAAGGTGAGACAGGGGCACTGAGAACAAGCGTTTTGAGCCCAAGGAGTTTTGTTTCAAGCTCCGATCCTTCTTCATCTAACAGTTCCCATTCCTGTAGCCTTGAGGAGTTTTAACCATCAGCTTCAGGAAGGCATAGGGTGTCTTGGTCATGATCTTTGAGGTGAGTGGGAGAATTTGAAACAAATGTTTTAGTGGAAAGTACTCCTTTGGTTTTTTTTTTTATCAGCACAGAGTTGTTTGTCTTTGTTTTACTTTTACTTTTTTTTAAACAAGTGTGTGTGTGTGAATATATATATGAAAAGTACTATCTTCATTTTTCCTCCTTTCTCTGTATTTCATCAACAAATGTAGTGTTTTTAACCTGTGCATAGTCAACTCTATCAATTCCAAATTAGAAGAAATCCAAATAATAATGTTTTCAGGTTTCTGGGTTAATATGAAGAAAATTAGTACAAACTGTATATCTTGATTTGCATAGAGAACCTCCAAAATATTCTACCATTCTCTAGTTTCTTCCTGAAATTTACTTCCTTAGGTAACAAAAACTTTTAGACTTTTCTAATGTCTGACTCTGAATGCAGATCACCGGGGTTCAAACAGACACCACTTGGTAGATTTAAAATTTGGGATAAGTCACTTTTCTGTGCCTATTTCCTCATCTGTAAAATATGTGTCATTGTAGGGAATCACTGCATAGGGAACATGGTAAACACTTAATAAATGTTAGTTATTACTGTTATTTTATGCACAAGAGCAATCTTAACTGTATCTGAAGGTCCTGTTCTCCCATCAGGGACTATAAGTTTGCATTCTCATTTAACCACATGGCATATTAAATACAACCACTATCTTAGACAATAGCTCCATGTTTTTTGTATTATTTAAAATACCTAAGTATTTAATGAGAGTATGCTGCTCAAAAATCTTAGTACAATGTTCATTAAATATTTACCCATTTAAAAAATTTGATCTCATTTGCATCTACGAGGTTCAAAAAAAGATGTTTCTAAGAACAATTATTTGAAATATGTATATTAGTAGATTAAAAATATAAAATTATAGCAGAATAGAATGTTCTTATGTGATTGAGTTTTGTCTGAAACCACCTTGAGAATTCCCTAAATGTACTTTTACTACCTTCCTTACTGCCAGGATTTCTAACTGACAACTCCAATCAATGTGTCTTGTAGCAGAATAATAAATGCCCCCCACCTCCCAAAAGATGTCCATGTCCTAATCCCCAGAACCCATGAATATGTTACCTTACATGGAAAAAGGGGCTTTGCTGATTAAGAGCCTTGAGGTGGGGCGATTATTTTGGACTATCTGGGTGGGCCAGTGTTATCACAAGGGTCCATAACAGGGAGGTAGGAGGGTCAGAGTCCTAGAGAGAGTGGGTGATGCTATACTGCCGGCTTTAAAGATGGAGGAAGGGCTCTATGAGCTAAGGTATGTAAGGGACCTAAGCAGCTGGATAAAAGAATGGAATGGATTTTCCCTTAGAGCATCCAGAAGGAAAGCAGCTCTACAAATACATTGATTTTAGGACTTCTGACTTCAAGAGATGCAAGATAATAAATTAGTGTTGTTTTAAGCCCTGAAGATTCTTACAGCAGTGGAAACTAACGCAATGTCGAGTAGCTTCGTTCACCTGTATGGAAAAGGACGTTCTAGAGGATCCCTAAGTATCATGAAGAACATAATCTTATGGTCAATAATTGCATTTTGTGGGCCATTGAATGCCTCAAGAGATTTTGTTCTTAAAATTGCAACCTTTTCATCTTCTCTAGGGCAGTTTTATGAAGCTATTTATATTTTGGATCATAGGGCATGTTTAAAAGTCTTTCTCACCAAAGGATAAAATGCATATTTTATGGTCTAAAGTGTCGCTCTTTTCCTATAACACTGAAGTGAAAATTTGCATCTCCTAGAAGTAATGTATTTTCATTAATCTCCAGAAATGTAGATCATACCCTAAAGGATACTTTGACTTTTGAAAGGAACAAAAGTGATGAAGTATAGGAGTTGGTTTCTTGTGGACCATTCCTTTTGGATTTTCTCACTGGGCTCATGCCTTCTTCATTGCCTGGGGATAAATGAACCACCCATTTTGTTTGCCAGGGCAGAATAGGGCATCAGATTGTAGTCCCTGAAACACATCCTTGAATGATGGCTTTTGCACTAGAAATTCAGCTCTGTGACACTGTGGCCCAGTCACCACCTGTATCCAGGTACTGGTCTACCTAGATACGCAGAGTTTTAATTAAATGCATGGTATTTACCATTCTGCCTTAGTTTCCTGTCTGATGGTTTAAAAAAAAAAAAAAAAGCCATATGCAAGCTAGTTAGAACTGAAGTTACTGAAGAAGAAAAACTGGAGATGTATCCCTCCTTTCCTGTTAATTTTCATTATTCCTCCTTCAATCCTTAAATCTCCTAACACAAGTCCTTTTTCTTCTTTATCTCACCCTTGATCTCACATTGTCAACATAAACATGGAGATTTTTCTATCTCAGTCTCTGTTCAGGGTTGCAAGTTTACATGCTTACAGGGGTCCAGTGGGCAGCACAAATAAGTGAGTCAGGCAGTGGCCACTGAGTGGTGGAGATTATGGTGAACTGAAGCCCATATGCCCTCTCAAAGGGGTTAGCTGCTCCCCAGTTAATTTTTGGCATGTTGAAGCATAGGAGTAGTGTTGCCAGATGTTCTGACTTTTTTAAAAAAAAGAAGCCAGAAACCTTTATTTAATGTCACCCAATTTTTATACTCTGTGGATCGGACCTAACTTCCCTAGAATGGATTCAGGCTGTGGAAGGATAAGACCTTTGTTTATAATATTTCTATTTTATTTTAATTATAGAAATGCAGTGTTTTCTGTGTTATTTTCTCTTCCTGGGACCTCATTTATTAACTCTCGAAGGATTAGAGTATGCAGTGGCAGTCCCTAGGAATGTCATTTAAAGAGAATCTAAGAGCATCAAGAAAGGAGTCTTTGAAAAAACTGCAGCTAAACTGAGGTCTGAGGGATAGATAGAAACTGGTTGAGTAAAATGGGGGGAGGTATATATGTGAGATGTAGGAGAGTTCTAAGAGCAAATAGTAAAACAAAGTCACAGAAAAGAGGGTACTATACTTGAGAAGGAGCCAAAGATATTCAGTGTGGCTGGAATTTAGTGTGAGAAAAAGGGAATCATAAGAAGTGACCCTGCCCTGGTAGGTAGGTGCCAAAATGGGGGGAAACCTCCTGCGCTGTAATGGAATTTAGCTTTAACCTGAGGCGATGAGGGACCCATGCAGTTCTCTCCTGAAGCTACCATTCTTCTCCATCCCAGCAATACTTCTCTAATTTATTTGTTTGTCTCAAGGTTACCCAATTCTTGTGTAATGGTGAGCAAAGAGACGACTGGGGCTTGGGGTGGAAGGCAATCTGAGAAAACTCATTTGTTGGGCCAGGGATTTCCCTGGAGCTAGGGACTCAGTCACTGGACCAAATTAAATTGGTCTGGAGGCCCTGTTGCATGAAAGGTAGAAGAGCTCTTCCTTGGAGCAAAAACTGATTGAGGCATATTAGTTTTCATGGCGTTTCCAATGGCCGTTAGAGTATCAACACAAGGAATGTGAACTCTCTGATGGTATCTGTGGTTTTGGACTTATGCTTGGTGTGGCTCAAAGAAGAGACCATGTAGACATTAACTATGGGCATTGCGAGGGGACTGACATATTGAAACTTTTCTGACCTATTTCCTAAGGCAAAGGAGGATGGCTTCAAGCCTTTGTAGTAACCAGACATCTAGGAAAAAAGATGAAGGAACTAGCAAATGAGAAGACCATCTGAAATATGGAAAACCAAGTCAAGCAGCAGTCTGGTCATGTAGAAGTAGGTCATTCTATTAACAAAATACATAATTTTATGTTATTTCACTGGTTCAAGATGTGTTATGCATAATAATATCCTAATGGCTATTTTCTGGGCTGTAGTCTAATCATTTTCCTAGACTGAAATTGTTAGAAAAATGATGACACCAAGTGACAAAGGTATTGCCTTTATCATTGAACAAGCCAGCTAACTGCTCTTTTTCATAAATGAGAAACATTGGGTGTAAATTAGTTTGAAATTAGCATAATTTGCTGTATTTTTATTTTCAGTATGCAGGAAATAGTATACCAAGCTCCATTATGAGTTGCAGAATGATTTCATTAGCATAACTGAAGCAGATGCTATTTCTTGAGATAATACATAAATGTGTGTGCTACTACCATTTTTGGATTTTTCTTGGGTTGCACTGTTTGTAAACAGACACCTTAACAATGAAGTCCAGAAGCATACAGTCAACAGAATAAAAGAAATTAAAAAACTGCAGCCAAGTTAGACTTTCCTTGGGAAGCACCAGGTTGGAAAATTAGTCATTTTTCTTGGCAAATTAGCACGATATAATTGGAATAAATTGTTTCCTTGAATATCTTAGCACAGTGACTACATACCTGTAAATATCTAGACTTTATCCCACTACTATATACATACTTATGTACATAATTTCTTTACATATGAAAAGGTACATATTCCTCTAAATAAAATGGCATGGAGTCCTCTGTCCTAAATTATATTCAAACTTATCTTTAGGTACTTATGTGTCTAAATCTGATTCCTTACCCTAACTTTCAATGTCTTTTTTTTTTTTTTTTTTTTTTTTTTTTTCGCGGGGCTCTCACTGTT
>NW_020837955.1:9949801-10100671 GCF_003676395.1 Aethalodelphis obliquidens | reverse complement strand
TTTTTTTTTTTTTTTTTTTTTTTTTTTGCGGTACGCGGGGCTCTCACTGTTGTGGCCTCTCCCGTTGAGGAGCGCAGGCTCAGCGGCCATGGTTCACTGGCCCAGCCGCTCTGCGGCATGTGGGAACTTCCCGGACTGGGGCACGAACCCGTGTCCCTTGCATCGGCAGGCGGACTCTCAACAACTGTGCCACCAGGGAAGCCCCTCAATGTCTTTTATAAATTACTCCTCTCATCATATATAAAGCTAAGTAGCCTTGGGACTTCCCTGGTGATGCAGTGGTTAAGGATCTGCCTGCCAATGCAGGGGGACATGGGTTCGATCCCTGGTCCGGGAAGACCCCCACATGCCGTGGAACAACTTAAGCCCGTGCGCCACAGCTACTGAGCCTGTGCTCTAGAGCCCGTGAGCCACAACTACTGAGCCTGCTCTCTAGAGTCCATGAGCCACAACTACTGACGTCCGCGTGCCTAGAGCCCGTGCTCTGCAACAAGAGAAGCCACTGCAATGAGAAGCCTACGCACTGCAACAAAGAGTAGCCCCCGCTAGGCGCAACTATAGAAAGCCCATGTGCAGCAACAAAGACCCAACGCAGCCAAAAATAAAAAATTAACTAAAAAACAAAACAAAACTAAATAGCTTTCTCACTTACTTCCAGAAAAATATCATTGAAAAAAGTAAATTGGTCACCTCAAATTAATCCCACAATGATTTGCGTATTTATAGTATTTGTAGCTTAGTTCACAATTTTTAATAACTACTGATTTTGAGCACTTTTGTGTCAACCATTATATGCACATTATCTCATCACAACAACCCTAAAAAATAGGTATTATTTCCCATTTTATGAATGGAAAAAGTGCGACTTAAAACTGTGCTCAAGGTCACATAGCTAATAAATACCACTGCCAGAGTTTGAGCTAATGTTGACCTCACACCCAAACTTGGGCTTTTAACCTCAAATGCTACGTAATCTCAGCTAGAAGTTCCCTAGTCTTTCCCCACCTTTTGGAATCCCCCTTTTAAGGCTCAACACAAGCCCCAGTATCTTCCAGATGCTTTCCTCTGTAAAGTCAATAGACATGATGCCTTCCTGAGTGTCAAGGACAGTGGATCTCAAACTTGCCCTCATGGTGCACGACCTTGGAGGTTCTGACACCCTTTGTTAACACTAGGGAGTATTACTATGTTTAATTACATCATAGCAATTAGAAGCACATTTGTAAGTATAAAATATGATTCTATTAATTGCAGTATGAATATAGGTCTCCTTATCAAACAAAAAACCTCAGCAAACTGATGACATAGATTTAAGAAATCAGACTTCTAAATATTCCCATTACAATCTGAGTCTTGTTTTTTTTTTTTTTTTTTTTCTTTTTGCTGTACGCGGGCCTCTCACTGTTGTGGCCTCTCCTGTCGTGGAACACAGGCTCCGGACGTGCAGCCTCAGCGGCCATGGCTCACGGGCCCAGCTGCTCCGCGGCATGTGGGATCTTCCCAGACGGGGGCAGGAACCCATGTCCCCTGCATCGGCAGGTGGACTCCCAACCACTGCGCCACCAGGGAAGCCCTCTGAGTCTTGTTTTACTGTGGTATTTGTTAGCATATTCAAGCAAGCTGTTAAAAGCAAGAACATATGTTTTGAAAATGTATTGGAGAAAAAACTAAATTTGAGAATTTTACGAGCTTATTTTCATTCCTTTGACTTGGGACAAATCCACCATATGGTATTTTTTTTAATACACTGCCTTAGCGTTGCGCAGAGTACCCTGGAGAACCAAATGAGAAATTCACTGGCATATTGTGTGAATTATCTGAGACAGTGATTGCAAGGCCGTTATAAGTAGAATTCTTGCATTGATAGCTTTTGTTTCTATGTCTGTAGCATGTGTATATGTCATTTTTCTATGAGGCTATCTTTTACTTTCAGTACTGCTTTTGCTTTCAGTTTTCTTTCAAATCTACATTCAGTGAAATGCACAGATTTAATGTGTACAACTGAATGAGTTTTCTCAAATACATACACCGGTGTAACTGCTAGCCATATCAAGAGGTAGAACATTTTTGTCATTCCAGAGAATTCCTTCTCAGTCAGTGACTCCTGCCCCCAGAGGCTACCCTTTTCTGATCTTTTTTTCAATGTAGATTAACTTTGTACTAGACTTTCACATAAACGGGATCGTACAATACGTGTGCTCTTTAGTGTCTGGCTTTTTCTGCTCTGTCATTCCTCCATGTTGTTGTATCAGTATTGCATTTTTTTTTTTTTTATTGTGGAGTAGGGTTCCTTTTACAAAAATACTGCAATTTGTTAATCCATTTTCCTACTGGTGGGTATCTGTGTTAATGAAGGAAGTCGTCTAGAGGACGTGACTGCTAGTTGATCTGCAAGCTGGACCTAGGCGATCAGAGGTCCTTCATTGCCTCTCCAGTCCCTGAAGGTACTCTCTGCCTGCCAGTCCCATGGTGGGAGCTGTTTTCAGAGACACAGACTTGAGAGAGCAGTGTGTTGTTGAGACCAATGGGACTGAATACATGATTAAACATGGTTAAGGGGTCTATACAAACTTTTAAGATTCTGGTTGTCAGGTGTGAAGTTCTACTTATCTTGCAGCCGCCCGACACAAACCTGGTACTTATTTTCCTTGCTTATTAAAATTGTCACCTACCAACCTGGAGGGGCGGCCTCTTTCTGTGGTCATTCCTTGCCCTCTGTATACGGGGGCCAATTTGCAAACCAGGTGTTGTTTACAAGGTTTTTTTTGCATTATGAATATACGCTACGAACAGTCTGGAACAAATCTTTTCATGGACATGTGTTTTCATTCTTCTTGGAAAACAGGGATGGTATATGTTTAACTTTATAAGAAACAGTTAAACTGTTTTTCCAAGTGGTTGTACTATTTTACATTTCCACCAGCAGTATATGAGAGTTCCAGTTTCTCTATGTTATCCCAACATTTGATTTTGTTACCGAACTCAGGTTCGGCTGCTCGCCACTAGAAAGCCAGTAATTGAGAGACTAGTGTTGGTTGGAAAGGAAAGGTTGCTTTATTTAGGAGGTCGGCCACCTGGGGAGAAGGCAGACTCATGTTCATAAACCGACTCTGAAGATTCTGCTTGACCATGAAAGTTTTTAAAGGGAGAATCATTTGGGGAGGACGTCAGAATCTTTGTTACCTTCCACTGTGTGCAGACTTCTTTCTGATTGGTTGGTGGTGAGGTAAGAGGGTGCTGTTCCAGGAATCTTGTGTTCAGCCTGAAGTTACCATCCTCCACCTGGGTGGGGGCCTTAGTTCCTGCAGAAGAACTCCAATACTGTTATGTCTGTTCCTTGAAGAAGAACCAGGACCCTGCCCCATGCTTCACTATAGTTTCTTGATCTCTCCTCCATTGTTTCTGCATTCCCTCACTTCCCTGATAAGCAACTGTTTAAATCTACCCTTTGCAATGCAAGGAAGGTCAAGGAGGCTGAATGAAACCTATTTCCTACAGACAAGAAATGGGGGACACAGAAATGACTTGTACCTGGGAGGGCCCTAGAGGGCCCTGCTTGGTGTCAGTTTTGTTAGTCTTGTTGCCATCCTACTGAGTGTGTATTGGTATCTCCTATGGCCTTAATTTGCATTTTCTGAGGGTTAATGATGATGAGTGCTTTTATTTTTGAGCTTATTAATCATTTGTGTATCTTTCTTTGTGAAGTATCTGTTCAAGTTTCACTCATTTTTATAGGATTGTTTGTCCTTTGGTTATTGAATTATAGGAGTTATATTTTCTGAAAGCAAATCCTTTGTTGGAAATATTGTTTCATAAACATTGTCTCCCAGTGTGAGCCTTACCTATTCATTTTCTTAATGGTATCTTTTAATGATCAGACATTTAAAATTTTAATTTGTCTAATGTATCAATTTTTAAAATGATGATTACCTTCTGTGTCTTGTTTAAGAAATGTTTGCCTGACTCTAGGCCACAAATGCAGTGTTCTGTGTTTTACTCTAAATACTTCATTGTTTTAGCTTTTATGTTTAGGTTTATGGTCCATCTCATAACAGGTTTTACTTATGGTGTGGAGTTTGCAGTTTATATTTTTCCATGTGAATATTAAGTTGTTATAGCACCTTTTTTTTTTTAGGAAAGACTTTCTTTTCCCCAGGTTATTAAATAACCTAGGTGTCTTGGGGAAATTAATTGGCCATATAAGAATTTGTCTATCTCTGGACTTTATTAGGTTCCATTGATCTATTTGCCTGTTTTAGACCAGTATTACATTATCTTTATTACTGTAGTTTTCTGCTAAGATTTGAAGTCATGTGATGACAGACTTTCAGTTTTGTCCTTCCAGATTGTTTGGGCTATTCTGTGTCCTTTGAATTTTCATATAAATTATAGAATCAGCTCATCAATTTCTATAAAATGTCTTATTTATTTCATAAATGCTTATAGCTGGCCATCTCCATTGACATGGCTTTCTTCTTGTATGCACGTCTGTCTCCAAATATCCCCTTTCATTAGTATACCAATTCTGTTGGATTAGGCTCATTCTAATCTCTTTTTAACTGGATTTCCTCTCTAAAGACCCTACCTTCAAATAAGGTCACATTTTTAGATACTAGGGATTAGAACTTTAATATAAATTTTAGACAAAATTCAACCTATAATACCTCTACTGGCTTTCTAGTTATACCTCTTTGGATTTACTCTTATGTTTTCTCTAGGAGTTGTAATATATCTTCAACTCATCACAATCTCTGTAGAGTTGATAATATGCAAACCTTCAGTAGTATAGTGTCATTTAACCTTCTACTCTATCCTTTGCTATTGATACCATGTATATTACATATGTGTTATTATGAGACTTACAATACAATGTTATAATGTTTTCTTTAAACAGCAAAGGCTTTAAAGAAATTCAGTGAGGAAAAGTATAATCCATTATATTTATCCACTTACTTGCTTTTCTGATGCTCTTCAGTTCTCTGTGTAGATCTGAGGTTTCACACATTGTGATGTCTTTCAGCCTGAATAATTTCCTGTAGCATTTAGTTTAGTATAACCTGCTGTCAATGAGTTCTTTTGTTGTCTTTATTTTTCCTTCATTTTAAAATAGTATTTTCTCTGTCTAGAGACTTCTGTGCTTGACAAGATTTTTTTCTTTCTATTGTCTTTTGGCTTCCATTACTTCCATTATTTATAGGACATAAGCCATCATTCATATTTTTCTTCTATGTGCTATATTCTCTAGCTTTTTAAAGATTTCCTATTTGTCTTTGGTTTTCACCAGTTTGACTCTGTGGTGCTCTTTAATTTGTTTCTATTTTGGTCCATTGAACTTCAGGTATCTAAAAGTTTATATTTTCATCAAATTTAGGAAATTCTTGGCCATTAGTTTTCCAAAAATTTTTTTGTCTCCAATTTACTGTTAAGTTCATCAAGTGACCTTTTTACTTTAGATGTATACTTTTAGTTCTCGAATTTTGATTTAGTTATTTGTTTTCATTTTTCTGTTTATTTTCCACATACTTTCACTTCTTATGACTGTAATTTCCTTTAAATTATCGAATATATTAATCATAGGTATTTTAAAGTCCTTGTTTGCTAACTCTAACATCTGAGTCATCTCAGGGTTGGTTTCTCTTAACTGATTTTTTTTTTCTCTTGACTACTGGTCAAATTTTCTTGTTTGTTCACATGTCTAATAATCTTTGATTATTTCACTGACAATGTCTGTTACACAGAGACTCTGAGTTTTGTTATTGTCCTCTGAAGAGTGTTGATATTAGTTCTGTTATGCTGTTAACTTGGTTAGACTCCAACTCCAAACTCCATATGAAATCTGCCTAGTTCTTTCAGCCTTCCAGTTGTTGCTTTCTACCAGGCTCCTTGGGATCTCCCACACAGGTGCTGTTCAGTGGCCAGTCAAGAACTCTGGTGTTGTGTATTTATGCATGTATGTATTTATCTGTTTATCTATATTTATTTTGGAATTCCTGATTTGACATCCTCCCTTATGAACTCATCCCTTAGATTTCAGGGACTTTTGCAGCCTTGAAATTTATCCCCTGACTCTTAAGCCAGCAAGACTGTAAGTTTCTGCTTGAGTACTAGATAATCTACTATTTTGGGAGCGTCCAAAGGCAAAAAGTCACATAAACCCAAGTCTTACCCACTGTAGTTTCCTTACTTTGAATGTTGGCTTCTATTTTTTTTTTTTTTTGACTGAATTTGACCACTGTCTTGTGTTTTTAAACACTTGCATTTTATTTTAAAAAAATTTTTGTCTTGAGTTTATAATTATAATCTATGGTAAAGTTAATCCAATACAAGCTACTCCACCATTACTGAGCAGAACTCTACATGTCTTTTTGATATTAAAACAGTAAACTTTTTGAGCACAGCACTGAAGCATTTTTTCAAAGTCCTAAAAGAATCCACTAATAGGCTATATGTACACTGAGATATCAGTAAATATCTGCTGAAGTAAATGGTTCTGGCTTAACTGAATTATTTGGCAAATCTACATAATAATTCAATTAAATTGTTATTAAAATACCCCATGATGGTGTGAGCTAGGGGACTGTAACAATGCAAGAAATTTAGTACAAGCCACTTTTTTAATATAATAGCTTAAGTTATGTTTGCCACTATTTGTGAATCTGAATTAATGAATTAGATTTAAGATACTGGTTTCCTTCTCCTGAGGTTATGGCTACAATTCAAGGTGTTGTCACCAGGTAAAAGCTTATTTCCTTGTTGTAGTTATGTAAGTCAACAACCTAAGTCTAGGATAGTAGGCCAACACTAAATTTCTGTAATATTGGTAAAAATTCCAAATGAGTGCTAGTGACCCCCTGGAGCTCAGTATAAAGAAAGAGTCTAAAGTTAAATCTGGGTAAAGCAGGAAAGAATGACATAAGCAAGTAGTCCTGTCTTCATAGGCTCTGGAATGGGAAGTGATGTCATATATGCCATAGGTTTTTGACTTTGAACTAGATTTTCTACTGCATTAATTACTGAGAGACCTAGCCTACTTTACAGTCTAGTTGTTTTATTCTCTCTTGGTTCCGGAAGAGAGCCCCAGTCAATATTCTGCCTAACCCGTATAAAAATGTTACTTGCTTAAATGAATAAGTAACTGCAGTTTTAAACTTAACAAAAACTGTATGAAACCCAAAAATCTATTTTAATCTTTTTGCTTCATAACATGGTTTCTAGGAACACTTTATTGTGAAAAATAGAAATTTACTGTTTGTATTGTGGAGTTTACTTCTGTGATGATGCCCTAATTTTACCCAAGAAGGGAATTACTGAAAATTCTTCACCACAGGCAAAGAAAATTCTCAGAAATATCTAATAGCATACACAGTCAACCGTGGGGCACTGCCAACATTTTTGTAGAATAATGTTGCATTTAAGTATGCTTTTTAATTTTCCACTTATGCATACTCATAGCAAATGCTCATAACACACATTGCCTTTAGAGGGAAGGTAATAAGGTCTTATTCTAAGGTAAATCAAGGTATCTTGACAAACTTGTAATAATTGGCTTAGTTTTAGGAATTTTAGTCTGCATGTTCACTTCCCTATGTCTGGGCTATCCAGTGTGGGTATCCACTGTGGAAATCTCTCTCTAAAAAGTTTATATCCTGCATGTAATTTCCTTGTAAAACCCTCAGGAAAATAAAAGGAAAAAGTGTATTACCTTTTAAAATATAGTTATGAGATGAAAAAATAGAACATAAATATTTAAATTTTCATAAATAAAAACATTTGGAAATGTGGTAGAACTCTATTGATACTTTTATTCATTCATTCATTTGTTAATTCTACAAAGATTTATGGAGCACTAAATATGTACCAGGCACCATCCTATATGACGAAACATGGTTGATGCCCAGAGGGATCACAGTAGAGGAGAATGCACATAAAAACAAATTATTTCAATGGAGCATGTTACCTACTATAATAGAAGTTTGTGCACAGCGTCATGTGATTAGATAACACTTATCATGTATCAGAAGGTCTTAAAAAGGATGCAGGGGCAGAATCTAACTTCTGTGAATATTTATCCAAGATTAAAACAGTATCAAAACAATCAAGAATAGATAGACATTAGTTAGATGAACAGGTGGGAGAACATAATCCTTGTCAAAAGGAATTGTGGATCCTTCCTATGGTAAGCCTTATGCTTCTCTGTCTAAATATCTCATGGCAGATACTACTGAGTAAATATTCAGTATCCATTCTCTCTTTTCCCGAATTTTATCTAGACTGAAATATGCCCACTGTTAAATTAATTAAACAAGGAGGCCATTATATGGAGATGGCTCTAATGCTGTGGCAACCTAGTTAAGGAAACAAAATCTAATCCTATAAATGCCTCAAGGTTATGAAATTGAAACCTAAGGACAACCAATCACAAAGAGCCAACTAGGCGTTAAGCTATAGCCAGTCAGTAATTTACTTGCATTTGCTTCCCTTTTTTCTCTATAAAAGTCTCTTCCCAAGTTCCTTTTGGTGGAGTGCTCCTAACCCCTTCTGGTTTGGTACTGCCCAATTTAAATCGATTTTTGCTCAAACTCTTAAAATTTTTAATATGCCTCAGTTTATCTTTTAACACCACTGAAAGATACTTATTTCCAAGACTCCATTCTAGTCTCTTAGACAAAGAAAAACTAAGCCAAATAAATCCAAAAAAGCAGTGTTTCTAAAGGCAGTGAAACAGTTTCAGGAAATAATTTCCCTGAGTGAAGAGATTTGCAGTTAGTTTTAAAGGCAAATAAACAGATTTTTAAAATTGTATTATAAAACTAACTGTGCTAACTAAAATTCATGTCACCAAAATACTTTTTCTCTATTTAATTTCTTTGACCTTAATATTTGTTTACAATTCAGATTCTCCTGGAGAACTTTATTTTATTCTAACAATTGAAACCCATTAAAAATGCTCAATTAATACTCTTAAATATTCAAATAAAATGAATTTGCATTTCAGTCATAGATGGTGAACGATCTCTAAAATCCATTAAAACCTTACCATTATGCTTAGTAAGCAGGTCTCCTTTTTACTAATGAGGTTTCAACAAAGGTTAAGTGATTAGTGACTGAGAGGTTGGGATAATGAAGGTAGGGACAGTTAATGTTCTTTTTATCCTAAGCTGGTATTTGCCTTAACTCAGTGTTTCTTTGCATGACAAATAGCACTTCACAGACTTTATTAAAGATTTCAGTGAGGTTCATTCAGTCAGAGGTCTTTGCTTCCCATAATTATTGTAACAGAAACCAGTCTCCAGTTATTTAATTATTCTTAAAATCATGTGTATAATTATGATGCTACATTAGAAGAGAAAATGCCACTTATGGCCCTGATTGTATTAAAAAGAATATGACTTTTGGTGTATGGAAGGTACTTTATGTTTTGGACACCATTATTCATTTGGGTATAAAGTTCAGCAATTACACTGCATAATGGTGGGAGAACAATTTGAAACACTATCAGCAATCTTCAATGAGAGAGGAGAGGAGGGAAGAAGTCATGAGTAGGTGACAGATAACATTCTGCAATATCACTCTAAAGATAGTCCACTAAGATCATAGATACTTGTATAATCAATTTTTTGAGGAAATCAATATTTTCAGTTTATGCATGAGCAGGAGCTGTCTCCTGCCTTTTTCTATTCTTGAGACTAACCCAGGAGTTCATTAAATACTGAAAATCATAACATTTAAGAACCAGAAGAAGCCTTATTTGCCATCTTGTTCACATTCACTCTATCTTCATCTTCCTTTAATTGGTTGTTCATGGAAAACTAGGTTGTGGAGAAATGACGTTTTTGTGCAACATTCTCCAGGGACCATTATCTAGGCTCCTGAGTGTCTACAGGCAATTGTGGTGGTGACAGTAGTGGCAATTGTGATAGCATCCTAATTCCACTGGGTATCAGATATGGGTGTTAGATGTGTTGGTTCCTTCATTCAAAACACTAAATGGTGGCCTTGACAGTAGTGGCTTTACTGGTGGGTCAGTTCTGTATTCTAGAACTCATTCCTAAAGATCCTGCCTAGATCTTGCTGAAGAGTCTGGTTCTTCACCAAAAATTGCCTTTGTGTGATTTTTCAGGCCTGACCATAGGCTTTACCTGGCAGACCTCACAAGGAAAACGGCTAGTCACTATACACAAGACTTGGTGCACATTATAAGGGAGTTAGAATCAAACACTCAAGCCCTCTGGCCCACCATGCTCTTAAACATATTTGTGTTTCTAGACTAAGCATCTGCATTCAGAAGTTTTTTATCTGGGGTCTTGTTGCCATGGTCCTCTTCAGGTGCTTCTGCTGAGGTCTCCTTATGGGAAAGAGGATGGGGGGACCCTTGAAGATACTTTCTTCCACTCTGGCTCAGTGCTTTTCTAGTCCTAGCCCTCCCCCTCCCATTCTATTCCCCTGATCCAGAGTCCATAAAATTGCAGGAGACTTTTGTTTGGAGTGCCCTCAACAGTGAGAGCACCCCCACATCTGTACTGGGTCTATCCCATGTACTGTATTTGTCTACTGGTCGACCCTCCACCTGTGTACCTTTCCATGGGAGAAAATGGAATATCGTGGGAGAGTCAGCATTTTCTGAGGTTTTACCCTCCTGCTTATATTACCACTGTAAGTGATCAAAGACTTGATTGTAACTTCCATTTTGGCTTGTTGCTTTAACCAGCATTTCAGACACTTGGCAGCTCAGTTTTCTTTCAAGCTCTACTGAGATCCTGACACTGCTACTCTAGTGATTTAATAGTTCTGTTTAATTTCTTATATAAAACTCCTTCCAGTTTAAAATCCCTAGAATGATTTCTTTTTCCTATGCTGAACCACCACCATTACAGGATTTGTTGCTTAGAAGTGGAGCTGCTTTGGCTTAGTGGTCAAGCACATATTGTAGGCTGGAAAGTTGATTATCCTTGTCATGCCGTAACAAATACTTGGTAAAACGAATAGTGTGATCCCTTACAAGACAGGTGTGGGATTCCTGAATCTGAAGCTCTATGGGACATAGGTTAGTAGAAGTCAGAATGCTGGTAGGTGATAAATGCTACTTGCTTCTTTTAACCAAGTTTTAGAGAAACCAAAGTAAGAATTAGCTCACTTGCAAGCAGGGATGAAAATAACACAGCTCTGCTAAGGGTAGCTTTTGCCAGCTGTGACCTGTAATCAATACTGACTGATAGTCCAGTATTTTGGGGCTTCACAGGTTGGAAAGGTCAATTGTATCTGTACCTTAGACTAGAAGAGATAAAATTGTGATCTCTTCCTTCTTAAAAGTCCCAATAAGTATTTTTTTGTCCAGAAAATGGGAACCAACCCAGTGGCTGCTTTTGGAAGGAAGCTTGTTGTTTCAGATGGCCTCACCAATAGCCAAGCATAGAGACCAGTGTCTGACACATAGGAAGGGTCAATACTAGTTGTTACTGTTGTTTTTTGAACTAGAAAAAGAGGGCTATGATTTTTATTCTGAGAATCTTGGGGCCTTTTGTTAAAAGAAACTGTTTCAACCAACAGTCATTTCTAATAGACTAGGATTTAGGATTTGTGGGTGATAGACAAGATCTGTGATGCTGTTTTCTAGTTAATAATTCAATAGAGAAAATCAAATGACCACCATGCACATTTAATCTATGAAGTCTTTTTCTTCAAGCAGCTCATCAGCCTATCTAGGTAGACCAATATTTTATCCATATGGTATATTCTAGGACGATGTATGCTATTACAGAACTTCAAAAACATTAAGGAGCATGCATTTGTCTGCTAGGGCTACCATAACAAAATGCCACAGACTGGATACTTAAACAGTAGAAATTTATTCCTCATAGTTCTGGAATCTGGAAAGTCCATGATCAAGGTGTTGATGGGTTTGGTTTCTCTTGAGACCTCAGGATAATGTCTTCCATTGATAGTCAACCCATTTCTGATAGGAAAGTGGTGGGTCAAATATCAGAGTATGGTTGCCAGCAAATTACTAACAAAGTTAAGAAACTATTTAAAAACAGACACTTATTTTTATTAAATGCAAATAAAAGAGAGAAAAGGGAATTTTCAAAGTAACAGGATAAATTGGAAAGGAAGAAGTAAAACTGTCACTATTTGCAATTGACATGGTACTATATATAGAAAACCCTAAAGTCTCCACCAAAAAACTATTAGAACTATTAAAAGAATTAAAGTTTCAGGATACAAGATTAATATACAGAAATCTATTGCTTTTCTATATACTAATAATGCACTATCAGAGATAGCAAAGCAATCCTGTTTAAAACTGCATCGAAAAGAATAAAATACCTAGGAATAAACTTAAAGACATGAAAGATATATACTTTGAAAATTATAAGACATTGATGAAATTGAAGATGATACAAAGAAATGGGAAGATATCCTGTCTTCATGGATTGAAAGAATTAATATTCAAATGTTCATCCTACCCAAACCAATCTACAGATTTAATGCTATCCCCATCAAAATACTCATGCCATCTTTCATAGAACTAGCACAAATAATACTAAAATCTATATGGAATCACAAAAGACCCCAAATTGTCAAAGCAATCTTCAGAACAAAGAACAAAGCTAGAGATATCACACTCGCAGAATTCAGACAGTAATAGTATATATATATAGTGTAGTATAATGAAGCCTCAGTTTGGTACTGGCACAAAACAGACTCAGAAGTCATTGGAACAGAATAGAGAGACCAAATATAAACCCACACACTCATGGTCAATTAATCTGACAAAGGAGGCAAAGATACACAATGGGGAAAGACAGTCTCTTCAATAAGTGGTATGGAGAAAACCAGACAGCTACATGTAAAAATGAAATTAGAACATTTTCTCATACCATATACAAAAATAAACTCAAAGTGGATTAAAGACCTAAATGTAAGTCATGAAACCATAAAACCCCTAGAAGAGAACGTAGGGAGAACACTTTGACATAAATTGCAGCAATATTTTTTTGGATCTGTCTTCTAACGCAAAAGAAATAAAAGCAAAATAAATAAATGGGACCTAATTAAACTTAAAAGCTTTTGCACAACAAAGGAAACCATCAACAAAACAAAAAACAACTTAATGAGTGAAAATATTTGCAAATGATATTACCGAAAAGAATGAACTTACTCCATTTTTAGCAACATGGATGGACTTGAGGGCATTATGCTAAGTGAAATAAGTCACACAGAGACAAATACTGTATGATATCACTTATATGTAGAATCCAAAAATATACAACGAAGTAGTAAATATAAGAAAATGAAGCAGACTCAGATATAGAGAACAAATTAGTGGTTACCAGTGGGGAGACGGAAGGGGGCAGAGACACAGAGGAGTAGGGGAGTAAGAGATACAAACTACTAGGTATAAAATAAATAAGCTGCAAGGATATATTGTGCAGGACAGGGAATATAGCCAGTATTTTATAATATATTTAAATAGAGTATAATCTTTTAAAATATTGAGTCATTGGGTTGTACACCTGAAACTAATGTAATGTAAGTCAACTATAATAAAAAACATGATGGAGCAGTATGTAACTATGTGGTCTGTTATGAGTTGAATTTGTGTCCCTCTCAAAATTCATATGCTGAAGCTCTAACCCCCAATATGATACTATTACAGGGTGGGGCTTTTGGGAGGTAATTAGGTTTAGATGAAATCATGAGAGTAGAGCACCCATTCTAAGATGAGGAGGAGATACTAAATCTTCCTCTCTCTACCATGTGAGGATACAGTGAGAATGTGGCTGTCTGCAGTCCAGGAAGTGGGCCCTTACCACGAACTGAATCTGTCAGCACTTTGATCTTGGGCTTGTCAGACTCCAGAACCATGAGAAATAAATGTATGTTGTTTAAGCATCCTAGTCTATGGTATTTTGTTACAGCAGCCCAATCAGACAGTGTCCACAGAAACTTCTAGGTGAGGCCTCTTTTTCAAGAGACCATTTAAAACATAGAGAACAGACATGTGGTTGCCAAGGGGGAGAGTTGGTGGGGGAGGGATGGAGTGAGAGTGGGGTTAGCAGAAGCAAACTATTATATACAGAATGGATAAATAACAAGGTCCTACTGTATAGCACAGGGAACTATATTCAATATCCTGTGATAAACCATAATGGAAAAGAATATAAAAAACGTATATATGTGTAACTGAATCACTTTGCTGTATAGCAGAAATTAACACAACATTGTACAATTTAAAAAAAAAGAAAAAAAGACCATTTAGTGTTGCCAGAAGATTCTTGTCCTAGGTGTAAGTCATTCAGATTAAGCCAAATTTCACTATGAGGTAAATTGGGTTTCCTTGTGATTTCCTTTTCTTAGGCAATTTTTTTAAACAATGCAGATAATAGATTTGTCTTCCTCTTCAGTCAGTCATAGACAGAGCAGTTTCAGATACAAGGCTACTCCTTACCCTTTGATCCGGAATAGTAATAACCTCAAGATTGTTGCTCTGAAAATATTCTAAACATATCTTAGGAAACATGTTCTATTTGTGCTGCTTTTGTAAAGGGCATGTGTAGCTCAGAGCAGAGGTCTAATCACCAGGCAGAATAAGTTGCTTTCATGGAACATTGCTTGTATTTCTATTAGCATTTGTTTATTTGTACCTTATGTAATAATAATGATGGTAATTTTGCGTACTCCTACCTGGAGATGTGCTAAACCCTTTCCATGTGTTATCTGCTTTAATCCTCACAGTACCTCAGAAGGAAGGCATTCTGGTTTATAAGTGAGAAAATTAAAGCCTGGGAGAGGTTAAGAAACTTGCTTAAAGTTTCTCAGCTAAGAAGCGGCAAAGCTGAATTCATGACCGTAGACTCTTAAGTTTTCCCCGCTTGTTATTTATATACCAGTGTCCCTCAAATGGATTTGAATTCCTTGTGAGCAAGAACTATGTTTTGTCCATTTTTGGATACCCAAACATAACTTAGAACCATACCTGGAAATGATGTTCATTACATTCATTCTTGATTTTCCCTCAATATATAAACTTGGTTATCTTTCTTAACCACATGTAAAAATAATCCTTCCAATTATTCTCAACTTCTTAAGTTATAATTTTTATGGGTAGCTAATACTGCCAGAAGTCTGAGCTTATAGAATTACATAGAAGAAAAAATTCATTCTCACTTGAAACTAAAAGTAATTATATATGCTGCTGAAACTCATTTGTGTTGTGGTTCTGAATTACTACTTGGCATTCACTTTTCCCTAGGCTAGGAAAGCCATTCTTGTCCTGAATCTTAAAACTCAGGTAGAGGAGAGACCATTTTTAAGAGCTCTTGTGGGAGAGCATGTGAAATTATTATTGCTTGTATATAGATTCTGGATGATGACCTTGCTGGTGAAAATCTCAAGGTCCGTTCAAATTGCTGTTAGCTACCATGCAGCTCTCTATCATGAGGGAGCAGTGTAGTATGTAATAACAATTTTATAACTTAAAATATTTCTGTATCAAGAGCCAGCAGACTGATGTAGTAAGAACTATATGTCACGTTCTATGGATTTATTTGTACTCTACCCTGATAAAATGAATCTGGTACAAAGTACCATTCTCCATTTATCTGAAGAGGTACTTAATCATCACAGATGTGAAGTGGATTAGGTCCTGCTCTCTTGCCTAATTAAAAGGGGACAATTCCTTTGCTATAGCTAGTAATATTCTAAGTGGTATTGTAGATCTTCAGATTTCTGAAGAACTTTCAGCTAAATCCAAAACGTGCTCTCATCCCTGGTTTTCTCTCTCTGATCTTGTGTAGAGTGGAAATCCATCACAGGTTTTTGAACAAGTTGAATTAAATTGCTTAGATCATTGTAACCTATATTAACTCAGACATCCTAGTACAATTAAAGTACTCAATATTCAGGACTCACAATGAGGCCAGTACCTGAGTGGGTGGTGAGTGGGTGGTGAGTAAGCATTGCAGACACGAAGCTGAAGCCCCAATTTCTAGCCTCCACTTTGCTGCTAGCTAGCTCTGTGGCATTGGCACAGCCTTGGCTCCCTCCCTCCTAAACTCTAAAGTTTAGAGTGGCTTATTTCTGAATCTAACATTTTATATTTCTGGAATTGTATTATCGGAATGAGAGCGTGAAAGGCACACCATGGTCTATGAGGTTGCTACACTCTGATTTCATTAACAAGTTTGAATATCCATAGCTCTGAGTTCTGGAGGGAACACAAGTGCCCGAAAATAATTTATGTACTTAGATTTTTATTTAGGAAGACTGGTATTCAGGAATATGTATAAATTAGGTCTTATTTACAATTTTCATGGAAGTACCTTATAAAGGGAAATTGATACTAGAAAGCTATGTGAATATATCGGGTTTAAAACACTGGCTCAATTAAGAACCTACCTGCTTACTCAGTTAATTTTCTGCTACTAAAAGGCTTTTTAAAGCTCTTGTTCAACTACTGCTTCAGAAAGTGCCTATTTTAGAGGTACCTCCTGCGTTCTCTATGGTTTCTCACTTAGAGAAACAGATTTACCGGACAAAAGTAACTGATAGAAAGCACCAGATTGTAACAGGGGTGTGGGAGGGTCATAGAGCTAAGGGGAGTTGGAGAAATGAGTCATCAAAAAGGATTTTGGAGGTGTTGATTGGATTTGAACATGGTTTTTTCCCCAAGGTAGGAAGAATAGTAGAAGTATATCATATTTCTTATTTCCAGGTGTGTCCTTGGGTGGGCAGTAGTCTGGGCAGGTACAACTCATTTGTAACCTGTGAAATTGCAGAACTTTATGGCATGTCTGCCCAACTAAACACAAGCAGTGCTGTCAATGATAAAGAGATAAAACAATTTTCCTGCTTCTTCCAAGAGTTAGAACATATTTTGATGCCCTTGGAAAGCTGGGAGGCTGAACAAAGATGTAAATGTTAAAATTATAAACATTAATATTTATTGAGATTTTTCTGAGTGTAAGAGCTGTGTGTTGTGTTATTTAATTAAGTCAATAAACATTTACTGAAGATCTAAATACTGGGTACAGTTTGGGCACTTGGAACAGAGGAATGGACAAAATAAAAATCTCTTTTTTTCATGGACTGTATATTCTGATGGGTAATGGTGATGAGACATAAAAAGTATGTTTGTAAATTACATAGTACATTAAATGATGATGAATGCTTGAGGAAAGCTAAAGCAGGAAGTTTAGGAAATGTTGCAGTGTCAATACACACACACATTTTAAAAGTAAGGTGGCCACAGAAGGCCTGATTGAGAAGTTGACGTTGGAATCAAGACCTGAAGGAGGTAAGGGAGCAAGCCATTCGAATATCTGGGGGAAGAGACTTCTAGGTGAAGGGATAAACAACTGCAAATACCCTAAGATGGACCTATGCCTGGTGTGATTAATAAAGATTGGGAGGTCAATGTGGCTGGAGCAGCAAGAGTGCTAGGGGAGTGTAGTAGGAAACAAGGTCATAGAGAGAATAGGGGGCCAGATAAGGGGCTTGGAAGGTCATGAATGGACTTTGAAGATGATAGAGGGTTTTGAGCAAAGGAGTGTCATTATTTGAGTGAAATACTTGCAGGAATATAATGGATGCTGTGCTGAGAACAGGCTTTTGGGTTGCAAAGGTGGAAGCCCTGAGATCAGGATATTATCAGAATGATCCAAGTTAGAGTGGTAGCGTGGTAGCAGTGAGGTGGTCAGAAGTGGTCAGATTCTGGATATCTTTGAAGGTAGAAACTACAGGATTTGCTGACATTTTGTATATTTGATATGAGAAAGAACAAGGAGTTGAGGATGATTGCAAGGGATTCAGCATGAGAAACTACAAGGTTTTGCCCTGAGGACAGTAGATTGAAGTTGTCATTTCATGAGATGAGGAAGTCAGTGAATGGAGCAAGTTTTGGAGTAGTAGAAAATCAGTTTGGTTTTGGATATTTCAAATCTGACATGGTTCTAACACATCCAGTTAGAGATTTCCAGTAGTCAGTTGTAAACACAAGTCATTTAATCCTCCCAACAAATTTATGAGGTAGGCTTTATTATTATCCTGGCAAGACATGTAATTATTATCCTGATTACATGTGTCCAAGAGCATGTAGATAGTACAGTTGCCATTTGAATCCTGGCAGCTAGAGTCCAGAGTCATATTCCTTACCATGTTCCCAAGACCAATATCACATGAATACTGATGTAAAAGTCCTCAGAAAAAGATAATCCAACAATAGATGAAAACATCATGATTATTTGGGGTTTATCCCAGGAATGTACAGTTCATTCAACATTCAAAAATCCATCAATGGAATTCATCACCTGAACAGAGTCAAAGAGAAAAAGTATATTATCATGTTAATAGATGTAGAGAAGGTATTTGACAAAACCAACATACTCATGCCAAAACTCTCAATAAAATATAAACAGAAAAAAATCTTCAATCTGAAAAAATACACAGGTGAAAAACCTTATATTTAATGGAAAAACATTTGGTGCTCTATTCCAAAGATGAGTAAAAAAACAAGGATGTCCATTTTCACCCATTTAATTTCACTTTGGTCTGGAGTTCTTAGCCAGTACAACTAAGTAGAAGAAATTAAAAACACAGAAGTTGAAAATAAAAAAACTTTTTATTTGCAGCTGATGTAATTGCTTATGGAGAAAATCCTAAGGAATCTATAAAATAATAGTAGAAGTAGTAAATGACTTTAGTAAAGTTACTGGATACAAGGTCAATATTCAAAAGTTAATATATTTCTTTATACATACACAAAAAATAGAATATTGCTTTTTATTTTCTACTATTTACAGTAACATCATTAAATAATTAGGATTCATGTAAAAGATGTGAAAGATTTCTACATTGAAAACTATAAAGTATTCCTGAGAAAAAGACCTAGACAAATGTTGATGGTTTGGAAGACTCAATATTGTTAAGACTTCCATTTCTTCCCAACTTGATCTATACATTCAAGGACATCCTAATCAAAATCTTAACATGCTTTTTCCAGAAACTGACAAGATCATGCTTAAATGCTTATATATATGTAGAAATGTGTCAGTTCTAGAAGAGCTAAAACAGTTTTGAAACGGAAAAATAAAGTTAGATGAATTATACCACCTAATGTCAAGGCGATGTAAAGCCACAATAAACAAGGTATTTATGTAAGGAGAAACAGAGCAACATAACAGAATAAAGAGTCCAGAAATGGAGCTATACATATGTAAGCTATTGATTTTTAACAAACTTTAAGGTAATTCAACGGCAAAAAGCTTTATATTTTTAATAAATGCTTCTGGAACAAGTAGACATCCTATACCAAAAATAAACAGATATCTGCCTCCCCCATGCCAGACATAAAATTTAATTGAAATATAGTGTAGACCTAAATATAAGAGCAAAACCATCAAATTCTAGAAGGAAACAAAAGAACATCCTTGTGAACTTTGGGTAGGGACACTTTTTGACAGAATACCCAAAACAGTAAATATTAAAAATATAAATTAGGCTTATCAGGATTAAAATCACCCGTTCTTCAAAAAGATGTTAAGAGGATGAAAAGATAAGCTATGAACTAAGAGAAAATATTTGCAATATATTTATCTCACAAAAGAATTGTATCCAAAAATAACCTATATAATGCCTTAACTATAACCTAAGGAGAAATCATTTAAAATAAATAATTAATTAAAAATAATGTGTTACAATGCATAAGTGAAGCAGTCAGATGCTTACTTAGAGATATCTCTTAATTAGAGATAGAATTATTCTGAACGTGACAGCTTGGAATTTAGAATGATACCAGGGAGAGGGTTGCTATCTATGACATGGAGAATTGCTGTAAGTCTCTGAACAAAACTGTTTTGTTTTCATGGTTTTTGAATTCTTGGAAACTTGAAAATGTACTTTGTGTTTATGTGTAAAATACAGTTAGGTTCTCAGCTTGGATGATTATTAACGAATTTCCTCCCACGAGAGAAAGTCCTATAGTACATTCAAAAGTTACTCAGGCTACAATTCTTCAATGTGTGAGACTGTCCAACTCTTTGCAGACCCCAACTAATAAAGGGGTCCTCAAACATTGTGACAATCAAAAAAACCTCCCCCACAAATTCCTAAAATGTCCCCTAGCAGCTGGTACCAGCTCTGAAGGAAACCACTGTTACATTAATGCAACCAAGAAAAAAATTAAGATTTCCTGCTTGGGTAATACCTGAATGGGGACTTCTCTGTTCCTATTGGCTTAGTTTCTTCCCACAGATGAATGTATAAATAAAGTCCTACTACTTTCTATGTTTGAAAAATACTTATTTATTTATTTTAGAAATAAGAATATTCTTACAGCAAAATGATGGAGATCATCTCTGCTGAATTGTTGCCTGGAAGCTAGCAATTGCCTCCTTGGTTGGTTGCGCATAAAAGCTGACAAACTGAATACTTAGAATCCTGACAGTGAATGAAATACGTTTAGAGAGGTGCCAGATTAAAAGCTGGTCCCTGAAAATGGCTTGGCGTAGATGGGAAGGCCGTGTAGGCTAGACCCACGATTCCCAATGGGCTTTGAGTCAACAGTGTCTGGGCCCTGTTTTTCCTCCTGGCTTGAAAAATGCCCCCAGAGCATCTGTCTTTGGTAATGGCTGTGCATAGAAGTTTTGCTTTCCAGAGTGACCTCTTCTTGACAGAGATCTTGAAAAGTGCTTCTCTTGGCTCTCTGTGGTTTTGTCACTATCATAAATCTGTTTTCCATCTTGATGGTGCTACTGAATAAACTAGCTAGAAAACAGCATAGCTTTTCCATCAGGCTTATAGGTACCTTCATGTTTTTGATACAAATGCCCTTAAGCTCCCGAGTCAATGTACTGTAGACAGTCCCTCAGATGCTTTTGAAGAAACGGGAACATAGACAGTTTCAGAAATTCACTGTGTATTGTTTCAACTCTAGTTTCTGCTTTGAAAGTCCCACTTCTGATTGGGACCTTTGTTGGCAGCCTCTGTCATAGAAAATGATGACTCATTCCAAGATTATGTTCTTGGGTTTTTGCAGATATTAAAGTGTCAGTCATATGTGTCCAACAGTCAGTCATAGCTGTCCAACAGAGTCAATGTAGCAATAAAAATGATCTAGAATGATGTGGAAACATTTATTTCATTCTATTCTGGAGTCAAGATTTGAAAATCAAGTGTATGTGCCATTTAGGAAGAGAGCATATTCATTTCCTTTAACATATTAAATACATTTTCACAGATGTATTGAAAGTAAGGGCTGCAGATGTCCATAGTTGTCATTTAGTGAAACATCAGATACTTACATCTTCTAGCAGTCTATCATAAACACAGAAACAAATCCCTTGCCATTTGAGAACTTGTGAGATTTATAAACATGGCAGAACTTTGGAGACCCTGATGGGATAGAACATAAACACTTGCATTTTAAAAGTGCTCTCCTTCAAATATTAAAATTTTTCTTCTCTGGTACCAGCACCCTTAGCTCCTGATTTGATGCGGCTTCCAGACTTAATACGATCATGTTCATTTGTCTTTGTATAGGAATCAGTTTGTATAAGTCATTCTTAAAAACTGACTTCTAGAGCTGAACAAAATTCTTCCAGGTGTCTTCTGACTGGTGAATAATAGAATAGGACTTTCATGATTCTTTCTCTTGGTGGACACATATTTTTCCCTTTTAGTTTGACTAGTGATTATTTATTGAAAGAACCCTCTTAATTCAAAACAAAAGCATTAAAGCCAATCCAACTTTCTAAGGCTAGCTTAGAACCAATCTCTGCCACTTTCCTGTGATTTCCCTGTCAGAAGTGAGGAAGAGGGGCTATTAGGGAGAAGTTAGTAATTAAGATAACACCATTGACTAATTGCAGCATTCAGGTCTTTGGCAATCAGTCTTTGTGTCAGCTAATGGGTACAATAGCTGGAAACTTACAAATATTACCAGGATGTGACCAAACATGCGAATAAAAAAAGGCACCTATCAGTTGCGTCTTGTTAGGTAACTTCATCCACGTGGGGAGGCATAAGCGTTGTATACCTCAGACGGAACAATCTTCCCTGAACTCTGCTAAGCAGTACTGTTCAATGAGGTTGGATTAGCAAATCCATCTTTGCCTGTGCCCTGTTACAAAGTACTGTGACTGGATTAAAACAGCCTAAAATCTTAAATGTGGGGGGAATTAATTCTCTAAAATCTTGATCTGTTGTAAATAAATCATGCAAAATCCAGAACATTTATTAGTATAGATTCAGCCTCTTCCATTCCCGTCTCTAACCTTGCACCAGAAGATTTTTGTCATTGTGTGGTATATTACAGAGAGCCCTCAGGATCAAGGAATAAGTGGGTACTTGTATTTTTCTCTTTTTCTTTTAGCTATTGCAACTCAGGCAGTGAGTGGAACTCATCATACCCCTGTGTATATATCACATGATGATAATTGATTCACACAGGATTTACTCCTACGTATTTAATTTTTCCCTTCTAATAGACCTGCTTTACATTCTTAATGATATTATATATGTTTAAGTATATATATTTCTATATATTTTAATGTGTCCTTGTAACATATATAGTTTTGATTTGTGTGTGTTTATTTTTAATCTACACAAGTGATATTGCACTATAAATCCCATTCAAATAGTTTGCTCACTTCTTACAATGTGTTAAATGTTGGTCAGCGTTATTGTATGTGTGTCTAGTTTGTTGAGCTTACAGCTTCATAGAATTCCATGATATACAGCTATTTCATTTTACAAACTTCATACTAGAAATATACATTGAACATACCTCCTATTCCTGTCATTATAAGCAATGTCATGCTGAACATGCTTGAACATGTACCCTTAAGAGATTCTCTGAGAGAGCTCCCCTGAGATGTAAATCTCCAGGAATGCATCACTGAGTCATAAAGCATACACATACTTTATTTTCCTGGACACTACCATACTGCTTTCTGGCATGGCTGGATCAGTTAATTTTTGTTCTTACTTGCAGTGCATGAGTGTTCAGGTCTACAACTTGCCAACATTAGATGTTACCCATCTTCCTAATTCTTGCATTCTGATGGGTGTACATTAATTTTTCACTGTTGCTTTTTTAGAAAAATTAGTATTTTTCCTATTAGTTTTGAGTTTGAACATGTTCTTGTACTTGTTGGTCTTTCTCTAGTTTTCTATTATACTTCTTATCTTTTTCTTTATTGTCGCGATCTTTTTTAGAATCTAAGTATTGTTTCCTTATCAGTTTTAAAGGTTGTAAATATCTTCTTCCAGTCTTCTATCTGCCCAATGTTTTATAGAATCTTTTAGGAAATCCTTATTTCTCCAACTCCCTTTAGCTCTATGACCTTCCCACACCCATGTTACAGTCTGGTGCTTTCTATGAGTTACTTTTTCAGGTAAATCTGTTTCTCCAAGTGGGGGCGTCAGCAGGATGCACCTCCAAAACAGGCACTTTCTGATGATAGTAGTTGAGCAAGAATCTTAAAAAGGCTTTTTAGCGGCAGAAAATCAACTGAATAAATAGGTATGTTCTTAATTGAGACAAAAATTAATTTTTGCTTTTTTTTTTAAAAAAAAACTCAGTAGACTCACATAGCTTTCTACTATCTCTTCCTTACTGCTTTGTGGTAGCGTCTTTATTATATATCGTTTTCATATGTGCAGGGATCTATTTCTGTTTCTTTTATTGTGTTCCATTAGTCTGCTGATCTAATTACTATGAATTAATAATATATGTTAATATCTTGTAGGGTTGATCTTCCTTCTTACTAGTCTTTTTCAAAGTTGACTTTGATTTTTCTTCCATATAAACTTTAGAATGAGTTTAATGCCTCCAGCTATACTTTCTATTGCTATTGTGTTGAATTTGCAGACTACTTTGTGAGATAATTGACCTCAATGCCATATTAATTATTTCATGCATAAACATGTTGTGTCACTCAATTTACTCAAATTTTCTTTCATGTCCTTTAATAGAATTAAACCATTTTCTCTGAAAGATTTTCTGCGTTCATTATTAGGTTCATTTCTATACATTTTACATTCTTTGTTTCTATGGTTAATGTATCTTGTTTTCAGACTGAGCCCATTTTGTGAAATGAATCAGGTAAATCGAAAGGTCTTAAATGTGGGAAATGTCCTGGCAGGAAAAGTTGTCCCTTAGCAACACAGATATTTGTCCCAATTCCTGTGTTAAGCCCCTTATTTAGGCAACAAGAGACCCTATTTTCCTCACTGAACTTAGACTGATTTAGACTTATATTACCCATTGTGACATTTTTTATTTGAATGTATGAAGAAATTCTTGAGAGTTTTCAACCTCCTGAAGCATAGAAAAAAATTTCCAAAAATATAGGAATTAGTAGAATTAGGAAAGAAGTAAAGTAAGTTTCCCAGCCTTGGGAAATCTCTGGGGTAATTCGTGTCCTAGATATATAGATATGTTGGCACCAGTCAATTTGTTCATATTTTATATAAGAGAAAAAGGAGAATGATAATGTTATTTGAACTTTATTCCATAACAAGTGCACTAAAGGACAATTCTAAGGTCATGTACTTACTAAATAATATTTTGGGATTTTGCAAAGCTAGGCAATGTATTAGAAGAACAATACATTGTGGCAGAGTGCGTTACTGGTCCAAATTCTTCACTCTTACTGATATCAATACCCTTTGCCATGTAATTGTGCAATTCCTCTCACAAAAGGTGGAGTGCACTTCCCAACCATTTGACTTGGGATTTTTTTAATGTGCTATTTTTTGGTCAACGGGAATTTGGTAGAAATGGTACAAGAGCTTGGAATGAGCTTGTACAATAAAGCTGTTTCTTGTCCCTCTGCCATCTTCATGGGAAGAACACGCAAGGGCTAAAGCTGCTCTAACCTGCTGGTCTAAGGGGGATGAGTTGTGTGGAGCAGAGCCAGTTAGCTAACATACAGACTGGCAACTTGATAGAGCTGCCCAGCTCAGCCCTGCTTAGATCAGCTGACCAGCAGACATGAGCACAAACTCACACACTTAGGTTAACAGGTGTTCCAGATACCACTGGTGAGTCAGCTTCCTTCACCATTCCATCCACCTCAGCTGACCCAATGATCCATGAGTGTAAATGATTACTGCTCCAAGTCACTGTGTTTTAGGGTGGTTTGCTAGATTGCCAGTTTGGTTTAGCTTTAGAAAATGTATTGAGATAATTTACCTCATCCAGATAAATGTAGACAGATATTTAATAAAATTCAACACCCTCTCATTAATTGAAGAAAAAACTTAAAACTTTGCAAACTAGAAAGCAAAAGACTTTGCTTAACCCGGCCAAAGAATGATACCAAAAACTTACAGGAAATCCAAAATTTAATGGCAAAAATTTAGAAATATTTTCTTTAAAATCAAGTGGAAATGAAATTTCTCATTACCCAACTTTTATTCAACATTATAATGGGGGGTTACCAGTATAGTAAGAAAAAGGAACAAAATAATGAGAAGATAGGGAAGAAATAGGCTGTTGGGTATGGCTCTCCATATTGGATATGATTATCTCCATAGAAAATCCAAGAGAATATACAAGTTTTAGAATTGAGAAGAGAGCTCAACAAGGTTACTGAACATAGATCAATAAACAAAGATAATTTGGTTTTCTATATACCAAGAGCAAAAATTTAAATACTATATATATACTATATAGCCACAAATATAACATACCTATGAATGAATCTTCAAAATGAAGTGTAAGAACAAGATAATAAGGTAATATGATTTAATATCATTAATATTCTAGTTCTTCCAAGATTAATCTATAAGTTCTGCACAATTCCCATATAAGAAAATTTTAAAAACATACAAATGTCGGGCTTCCCTGGTGGCGCAGTGGTTGAGAGTCCGCCTGCCGATGCAGGGGACACGGGTTCGTGCCCCGGTCCGGGAAGTTCCCACATGCCGTGGAGCGGCTGGGCCGCTGAGCCTGCACGTCCGGAGCCTGTGCTCCGCAACGGGAGAGGCCACAACAGTGAGAGGCCCGTGTACCGCAAAACAAACAAACAAACAAAAAAAAACATACAAGTTTTTGAAAACCTGATTTAAAAAAAAATATATTCAGAAAAAAAGGACCAAGAGTTGCTAAGACAATTTGTGGAAAAGGAAATTGGTGGGGCAATTTCTCTTCCCAGAGAACAAGACTTTAGTAAATAAAATAGCATGATTTAGGCCAGCAGTGTTAAAAGAAGAGAAATTGGTCCATTGAACATAAAAAGAGCTCCAAAATAAACATATATGGAAAATTGATATATGACATAGGTCCTCTGGCAAATCAGTTGGGACAGGATCGGCATCTTAACCCTAAGAAAATAAGAAAGAGATGTGATTATATCTCAACATAAGCCATACAAAAAAAAAAAAAAAATCAATTCTAGGTGAAATAAAATCTAATGGTGAAAGTAACATTTAACAGCTTTAAATTAAAATACAGGATTATATCTTTGACCTAAATTCAGGAAAGTATTTCTTAAATGACAAAGTAAACAAAGGAAAATGAAATCTGTACGTTTGATTACATAAAACTAAAAGCTTATATGTATCATGACATGCAAACTATCAGCAAAAAGGAAGTACCAACTGGGAAAAATCATTAGAGCCTATTAAAGAATTAGATGTTATCTAGAATATTTGGATAAATAACATCTGAAGAGAAATTGGTGAAGATTATGAACTGGAAGTTCACAGAAGAAAACTACACAGCTTACACACTCAACTTATCTAATAATTAGGAACACAACAGCTATCACTTCATAGCTTATGGACTGGCCAATAATAAGGGTGGGCAAAACACAAAGAAATGGGAATTCATTTAGTATGGATAGAAATGAAAAATCACTCTGGAGAGCAATTTAACAATCTAGTAAAGATGAATTTGCATGTCCCCTTCCAGGCAGCAGTTCTGATTCTAGGCATTTACCTGAAAGTAACTCTGGAACATAAGCCCAGGACACATGGGTTATAATGTTCATGGTAGTATTTTTTGAAATATCAATGACTTGGAATCAACCTAAATGTCACCAAGGATAGAATAGATACATTTATTGTGCTGTATTAATACAATGTAACATTATTCACCAGTGAAAATGAATTAGAACTGTTAATATGGATATGGCTCACAAATATACAGTGAAGGAAGCAAGTTGCAGAAGGCTCTACCCATTATGACATCAACGTATAAAATCTAAAGGTATGCCAAAAGAGTATATATTGTTTAGGAATACAAACTCACCTAACACAGTAGAAAGACATTCACAGAAAAGATAAATACCCAGTTCAAAATAATAGTTACCTGTAGTGAGGGAGAGGAATTTGAATAAAATTGTGGGAATGTGCACATGGGCTTCAAGAGTGTAGTGGTCACATTTTATTTCTTGAGGAGGTGGTAAATAACAGGCACTTTATTTTAAAAATAAATTTGGATGATAAAAATTTCATAATCAAAACCCTGATAAAAGTTGTTTGTAGTTAGACTCATGAAGTTATCCTGAAGAGTCTTCCTTGAGGAGAAATTTTGGGGTGCTTTCTTTTCCATATAAGTGAGTGGGTGCTTGGGAATTAATTTTTATAATATTTTCCCACTAGACTGCATTCCTCCAATGCAAGAATTATGCCTTATTCATCTTTGTAATCCCCACTAATCCGAGAACGCAAAACAAATACTTTATGAAGGAATGAATGAATGACTCAGGTGAACATAAAGTTTAGAAACCATCAGTATAAAACTGCAGATTTCCATGTACCAGCTCAAATTGTTTTGGCAACCAGGTAGAGGAACCATTCCAAAGTTTTCTCTCATCTCTCTCTAGAATCGATCTTATTTGCTCCTGAGGGCAAATTTGATCTGTTACTCCTGAATAATTATTACCGTGGTAAGTTTTTTCTGTGTTCCATGGGACACTATTGTTCAGTGAAATATTAATAAGTGTACTTCAATCGAAGGGCCTCATGGTCAAATAAATTTGGAAAACACGGAATTTAAAAAGTGAAAATAATCTACAAAAAAACCTACAGCTGACATAATACTTGATGGTGAGAAACTGAAAACAAGGAATGATGTCTTTTATCACTTATTTCATATCATGTTGCAAATGCTAGCTAACACAATAAAACAACAGAAGGAAATAAAAGATACACCTATCAGGAAGGGAGAAATAAAACTCTGATTGCAGATGACATGATTGGCTACATAAAAACCCCAAAGAATCAACAAAAATCTCTTAGAAATAATAAGTGAGAATTCAAGGTCACAGGTTACAAGGTTAATACGCAGAAGTCAATTACTTCCCTATATACCAGTGATGAACAATTAGATTTGAAATTTAAACATATCATTTGCAATAGCAAAAATTAAAAAATACTTAACGATAAATATAACAAAATATGTACAAGGGCCATATGCAGAAAATTAAGACTCTGATGAAAGAAAACAAAGGAGATCTAAATAAATGAGTTATTCTGTGTTCATAGATTGGAAGACTTAATATTGTTAAGATGTCCATTCTTCCCAACTAGATCTATAGATTCAATGCATTCCCAATCAAAACCCTAGCAAGCTATTTTGTAAATATTGTAAAGCTAATTCAAAAGTTTATATGGAAAGATAAAAGATCTAGAATAGTCAAAACAATACTATAAAGAAGAAGTTGGAGGACTCACACTAACCAATTTCAAGACTTATGATAAGGTTACAGTAATTAAGATAGTGTGGTATTGGTGGAAGAATAGACAAAGATCAATGGACAGAAAGAATAGAAAGCTCAGGAATAGACTCACAAAGTATAGTGAACTGATCTCTGACAAAAGAACAAATGCAATTCAATACAGAAAGGATAGTCTTTTTAACAAATGGTACTTGAACAATTGGACATCTACCTGCAAAAAAAGGAATCTAGACACAGACTTTGCATCTTTCACGAATATTAACTCAAAATGATCATAGACCTAAATATAAAATGTGAAACTATGAAACTCCTAGAAAATAACATAGCAGAAGATCCAGGTGACCTTGGGTTTGGTGATGACTCTCTAGATACAACAGTAGAAGCATGATCCATGAAAGAAAAAATAAGTTGGACTTCCTTAAAATTGAACTTTTGCTCTGTGAAAGACACTGTTATGAGAATGAAATACAAGCCCAGATTAGAAGAAAATATTTGCAAATGTATATCTGATAAAGGCCTTGTATCCAAAATATACAAATAATTCTTAAAACTAAACAAGAAAACAATTTAAAAATTGGCAAAAGATCTCACACACACTAACAAAGAGGATATAAAGATGGCATATGAACTACATCTTCTTTATCCATTCCTCTGTTGATGGACATTTAGGTTGCTTCCATGTCTTGGCTATTGTAAACAGTGCTGCAATGAACATTGGGGTATATGTATCCTTTCGGACCATGTTTTTCTCTGGTTATACGCCCAGGAGTGGTAGCTCTATTTTTAGTTTTTTAATGAACCTCCATACTGTTCTCCCCAGTAGCTGTACCAATTTATATCCCCACCAAGAGTGTAGGGAGGGTTCCCTTCTCTCCACACTCTCTCCAGCATTTACTATTTGTGAATTTTTTGATGATAGCCATTCTAACTGGTGTGAGGTGATATCTCATTATAGTTTTGATTTGCATTTCTTGAATAATTAGTGATATTGAGCATCTTTTCATGTGCCTCTTGGCCATCTATATATCTTCTTTGGAGAAATGTCTATTTAGGTCTTCTGCCCATTTTTCGATTGGGTTGTTTGTTTTGATATTAAGCCACATGAGCTGTTTATAGATTTTGGAGACTAATCCCTTGTTGGTCACATCATTTGCAAATATTTTCTCCCATTCTGTGGGTTGTCTTTTCGTTTTGTTTATGGTTTCCTTTGCTGTGTAAAAACTTTTGAGTTTAATTAGGTCCCATTTGTTTGTTTTTATTTCCATTACTCTGGGATATGGATCAGAAAAGATACTGCTGAGATTTATGTCAGAGAGCTGCCAAAGATATCAGGTCTTAGTCCTTGGAACCTGTAAATGCCAGCTTATTTGGAAAAACTCTCTTTGCAGATGTGATTAAGGATCTTAAACTAGATTATCGATTATCCTGAATTATCCAGGTAGACCCTAAATGCCATCTCAAAAACATCCTTGTGAGAGAGAGGCAGAAAGAGATTACACAGAAGAGGAGCAGATAATGTGCAAATGGAGACAGGGATTGGAGTGATGTGAAGGAACGCTGGCAGGCACCGAATCTGAAAAAGACGAGATTCTGCCCTAGAGCCTCCAAAGGGAATGGAGCCAAGCCAATACCTTGACTTTGGCTCAGTGAAACTGATTTTGGACTTTGGGCCTCCAGAATTAAAAAAAAAAAAAAAAAATTAAAATATCTTCTATGAGAGAATAAATTTCTTTTGTTTTAAACCACCAAGTTTATGGTAATTTGTTACAGTAGCCACAAGAAACTAATACAGGTGGTGAATAGTAAGAACCAGGTTTCTCACTATTGGAATAGAAGTTTACAGATGAGCAAGGGGAGGAGACTAGAATGACCCATATGGTAATTGATTAGGGTTGGAGACGTCAGCACAGCCACAAAGTAAGGAAGTACCCACAAAACAAAACCTCTTATTGATGGAGGTATGTCAAAGAGATATAGGTGACAACTGAAAGAGCTCCCAGTGGCCAAAACTGGAAAAATTTTGAGCAAGAAAATAAATATTACATTACAATCTGAAGTATAAAATAAATTTCCACGAATCCATATTGAAATAAATAAATACAAATTTCCCATATAGAGTAATTCCAAGTAATTTATGTAGATACTCTGCCCTCAAGGAGAGGGAACATAACTTCACACGCCTTCAGTGTGAGCTGCACATAGTGACTTCTAAAGAGGATAGTAAGGAAAAGGGCAAGAAAGAATGTTACAGTGGAGAAAACTGGTGAACACTACCTCAGCCAACTGATCAGAGTGAACATCCATAGGGATACATCGTGTTGTTAGTTTGTACCATTGATGTGATGTGATAAAAATGGCACTTACCTCTGTGATCTTCCTCCAAACTCATAATCCCAATCGTAAGATAAATCCAATAAGGGGCATTCTACAAAATACGTGACCAGTATTCCCTAAAACTGTCAAGGCAGGGAGAAACTGTCACATCCAAGAAGAGCCTAAAGAGACATGACAACTAAATGTAATGCAGTATCCGGATGAGATCCTGGAACATGAAAAGGACATTAGGTAAAGACTAAGGAAATATGAAAAAAGTATGGACTTTTGTTAATAATCAGGTATCAACATTGGCTTATTAATCATTATAAATATAATCATACTAATGTAAGATGGTCACTAACAAGGGAAACTGGGTATGTGATGTATAGGAAATCTCTGCATTATCTTCTCAAATTTTCTGTAAATCTAAAACTGTTCTAAAAATTTTAAGTCTATTACACGTGGGGAAAAGAGTCAAAATAGCTTTTATACTGTAGGATTCCTCAGTGGTCTCTCTGTACTAGGGCAGCATTCCACCATTTTCAAGGAAAAACATTTTGGGAATATGGCTCTCTGCTTTTTCCTACTCAGTGTAGGATTCATCAAAGTTAAGTCCTGAACATCTGTGTTCCCAAATAGGAATTACCCTGCAGTGATAACTGGAGAATAAAAGCCATTTTGTTTTCTATATTTATGTCAAGAACTCACTTGTAAACCATTTCCCTTGTTCTGGTTCTTCTTCCTTTCCATACAAAAAGTGGGAGAGGAATTAGCTAAAAATAAAACTAGGCTAAAGCAAAAATTTACAGTAAAGTCTTGCAAGTCTGGTTGGCATACCACCCCAAAGGACGTGCTTTGTGTGAATTAAAAATAGTTAAGGACAGTACAAAGCTCTGCAAAAGCAAGCCTGAAGATCTCTGCAGGGAAGAATTCCCAAAGGAAGGTTTGCTTGCAAAGTGGTCAGAGGGTGAGACCAATGGCCCCCTTAGGAAAGTTATATGAGTCTTTTATCTCTCACCCTTCACCCTGCCCTTCACTTTGTCTCACTGCTGATGTGTTCACAACGTCTCCTATGCCCAGGAGGAACACTGCAATCAGCAGTGACAGGCTCAGCCCCTTCCTTCCCAGCAGCTGTGTTCCTTGTCAGAGACACCCAACTCATTGGGACATCTGCCTTGTGGAGGTCCAACCAGGGCTGCTGGAGGAGCGAATGACCTGGGTTGAAAGGAGCGTTCCTCTGGTTGAAATGAGATCATCATAGGCTCGAGCACAGACTGCCCCACATTCTCATTTCCATTTTCACCCTCTGACATGATACGGCTGGTATGGCACAAATTCTGTTAATGTGTCAAGTTTAAAAGATATCCTGGCCCAAAAGAAGGAGCAGCAATGGAAAAGTTTGGTGAACAGATTCTGCTCTTAGGTAGGCTACTTAAGAATAGATGACATTTATTGAGTACTTACTATGTTTTAATCCCAAGATGAAGATCTCTGCATTTGGCAGTTCATTTATTTTCACAACGAGTATGTGAGCTAAGTTCTGTGTACCCATTTAATGGTTGAGAAGTAAATTAGTCCAAGTCACACAGTTAGAAATTGTGGAGGCAGAGTTCTAACTTAGACAGTTTGCCTCCAGAGCTATATTTTTACCTATCATTGTCAACTCTCTCTACACAATTTGAGCCTCAGTTTTCTCTTTTACAAAACAAAGTCAGTGCTTAATAATTGAGATGTAGTCTTAGTTATTAATTCTCTGCTTTTCCCGACAGGCATGAAATTTTGAGGGAAGCGAAAGATAAAACTATTTTAAAAAAGAATCAGTGTATTCCACTTGACATTATGGAAGCATTTCACTGCTAGTAAAAGAACTAACTGTCTAACAGACCAGAATACTATTAGGCATTCAGTTAGGCTTTCGGATTTTGCCTTGCCAGAAATACGTTCATCAAGAATTGTAACTTGCCATGAAAATATGGAAAGAAATATGCCCTCATTTTCAACAAATGAATGTGATTTGGTTGATATAACTGTGTCTAACCAGACAAGACTGAGCGGTTCAGTGGGTAACATTGTAATCTAGACCATCTCAGAATGAAGCAGTTTCTTACTGTTAGACATAAAATTAATTGGCATATACAAAAGGACCAACTCTTGTAAGATAAATGACTTAGAGGGGTTTGATTACTGCTAGGGAGTAATTGGGTGCAAGTAATTAATGGCCGAAGAATAGGAGGAAAGCAGGACATTATTTAAAGTTGAAGCTTGTGCTCTAGGTGGAGGGGGTGCAGATAAGTCAGAGTTCAGGGACATGTAGACGTTTTTCAGTGGAACCATATCCAGGGATGGGTTCAAGTGAGGGTTTCTTCTTTTGCCATGAGTGGTAAGACGTCATTTAAGACTGCTAGTGGAAGTATAATTTGGTGACTCTTTTGTTCTTCTCATTCTCTCTGGACACATCCCGATCAGATTTTCTTAATCCTCTTTCTTACTCAGTGTATCAGCAGCATCTGATACAGTGGTTCATTTCCTCTTTTTAAAATAACTTTACTCTTGGCTTCTGGCACACACTCTTAGCTCTCTGAACTCACGGACCGCTCCTGTTTGGTTTCCACCACTGATTCTTCATCTCCCTCACCTTGCTGAAATAAAGGAAATCATGCCAAACATGTCAGTTCTCAACTGAAAGATATAAGGTATGTGTGCGCTTTGAGAATATCTCAGCATTTAAATGTTAGAATTCTCACAGGCAAAGTATAGTTGGGGACTATTCTATATAGTTTTTCCAGTGAAGTGGAGAAGTTACAAGTACATTTCGGGGAGTGGGGAGGTATACGTCAGAAGAGATGGGCATAGTGATGAACATCTTAGTGCAATTTTAGGACTCAGTTCTCAGATCTGTTTTCTTAACCTATACTCTCACATGTGATCTCATCCTGCTACATGACCTTATACATTATCTTTACACAGGTGATCCCAAAATGTATGTATCTCCAATCCATACATTTACCTAAATTCCAAAATCCTATATTCATTTGCCTAATTGAATTTTCTCCACTTAGAGAGGTTCATGTCCAAAATCAAACTTGTATTTCCAATTCTCCCACAAGCTTCCCCATGCCAGGAAATGGAAATTTCCCCTTCCCAGTTGTTCAGTCAAAAACCTTAGGCAGCTTTGCCACCTGTGTCTCATCCCACTTGACAACCATTTAATCTTTTCACCTCTGCCTTCATAATATATCCAGAATGTGACGAACCGGCACCGATTCTGCTGCAATCACCTTAGTCTGTGCCACCATCATTTCATAGACTACAATTGTCTCCTAACTACTGTGTGTCTTCACTGAAATGTACCCCTAACATAACAACAAAAGCCAGATTATATTATTTCTTTGCTCAGAAACCTCCAGTGGCTTCCCTAGTTATTCAGAGTAGAATATAAATTGGTTTTTATGATTTACAAGGTCCTGCATTATCTGGGCCCTGTTTCAGCTCTAAGCTCCCCTCCCTCGCCTCTTTCTTACTGCCTCTGCTCTCGCTGCATTGGCTTCTTTGCTCTACACATCAGTCATTTCCCCCACTCAAGAGTCTTTGCATTTGTGTTGCCTTTTCCCTATGGTAACATTTCCCTAGATGTCTACAAGGCTTGTTCCTTTACTTACTCATGTTTTAATAGTGACAGGCCTATAAAAACTAGAAATGCCTCTGTCCCCATCCCTCTTTGTAGCTCCTTAGCATCTATTGCTATCTCACGTATTTCACGTTGACTTGTATAATAGTTGTCTGTCTTCCCCTATTAGAAAGTAAGCTCCAGCTTAGCACCTGTGGGATATCACAGGTTCTTGACCTAAGTTTCAGTTTTCTCACCTACAAAATATAATCAATACCTCATAAGGGTGTTGGAAGGATCAAATGATATGATGCATGTAAAGTACTTAGCACAGTGCCTGGAATGTTGTATGTACTCAGTGATTAATAATGGTTGCAGGTCACTCACCTGCATAGGCAGCTATGTCCCAATAGCCTGGTGAAATCTGTGGTAGGGTCCTAGTGATATAGGTGTCTTCCTCTATACAATAATTACAATAAATACAATTCTGTGGGAAAACCATCTTGAATTCCATGATCTCATGGTGCTGGATCAGTAGCTTTGTCTCCTTAAATGATTTGAGACACTGTATTTGAAGACTCTACTAGGAAATGAATTATAACCACATCCGTATTAGCCTTTGGGTTAGAACTAAGGTAGCTGTAAAAAGTCATACCTCTAAACCGTCTCCGATAGGCAGCAGTCTTGGGAGCTCAATGAGTTTGAAGGAATAAAACATTTCAGTTTGAGATCTGGCCTTGCAGGCCAGAGACTTGTCATAGCCAGCTCCTTTGATTGGTTGCTAAGCTTCACATATCCTGTTTGATTAAATGAGTGCATTCAGGTGCAATTGGCTAGAGCTTGAGAAGTTTGGATGGAAGTATGTAGATGAAATATTTGTCTCTTTTATTCGTTGTTTCAGTGAAGCTCCTTATTCTGCCACTTTGAATTCTCCCACTTAGAATCATTTGGGCTCATTTATTTGCTCATGCTGCATCCCCAGCAGGGTTGTGGGCTTCCTTCTGTGCCTTGATCCCTAAGACACACATAAATAGCATCTGTGGCAACTCAGATCTTAGTATCCTTCTACTTTCCCATGACCTTAAACATTCAGTGAACACACAGGTTCCTGCTAAGTCAGCTGACCTAAAGAACTTTCTGGCATCCTCTTTGGAAATAAACGTATTCAAACTCAGTCAATGTTACTGGAATATCCATGCAGGGATATCAGATGATGGGACATGGCAAGGGGATACCAGGAGGCTTCCAGTGGTGCTGATCCAATGGCTGGTCTCCCAGGCATTTCAAGCTCTTGTGCCTTTACGTTTGCCATCTCTTCCATCTCTTTCCACTATTTCCATCAGATGTAATTCTGCTCATCATTCAAGGCTCAGAATCAGCACTACTTCTTTTGATTTTCCTTAATGAACTCTCATTTCACTGTTTCATATACTATGTGTATACCTCTGCTATAGTCTTTGTATGAGAGTTCATGTTTTTTTCTGCCCTAGAGCCACCCCTCCCCCAACCCAAAGGAGAGGTCATGTCTGATTCATCTTTGCAGACAGTTCTGTCTATGGAAATCCTTACTTATTCGTGTATTTACTTCAAGTTACTTGACCTTACTGACCTCAGTTATGGTCTCGAACTCTAGGAGGGTTTTGTTTGTTTGGTAAAGAAATTATATATATTTTATTTGTATTATTATTTTTTTACTTTTGGCTGAGTTGGGTCTTCGTTGCTGTGCACAGGCTTTCTCTAGTTGTGGCGAGTGGCGCCTATTCTTTGTTGCAGTGAGTGGTCTTCTCATTGTGGTGGCTTCTCTTGTTGCGGAGCATGGGCTCTAGGCACGCAGGCTTCAGTGGTTGTGGCACGCGGGCTCAGTAGTTGTGGCTTGCGGGCTTTAGAGTGCAGGCTCAGTAGCTGTGGCGCACGGGCTTAGTTGCTCCGCGGCATGTGAGATCTTCCCAGACCAGGGATTGAACCTGTGTCCCCTGCATTGGCAGGTGGATTCTTAACCACTGCACCACCAGGGAAGTCCCACTAGGAGGGTTTTTTTTTTTTTCTTTTTTGTGGGATAACTGGATTCTGACAAAATGAGAGGAAATAGGTACTATTTTCAGCTGACTTTTGGTTGCTGAGAAGGTGTGGGACTTTGTGTCTTTCTCAGTTTTCTTTGTCCTACTCATTTCTTTATACGATTTTAAGGATTGATAAAGAATCTTGTCACAGAAGCCCACAGACCTGTCTTGCTTATCGTTTAGTGTTTAAAGGCTGAGATTCTTTCATTTTAAGGGTCAGGGAAGAGATGCCAACCCCTTAGGTCATGTTGTCCTCACAGATGAAAACACAAAAAGAACCAAATTTAAAGCACATTATTTTAAATATGCTTTAAAATTTCTACCCTAGGGCCTAATTTGAATCAAATTCTACACTTTTTATTTTTCTTGAAAGTTATTTGATTCTAAATCATTATTGCCCATATGTATAAAAAATAATTCACTCTTGGTGAATAACTTCTGGATTCATTGTAATTTAAAGTGACACCAAAAATGGTGAGGAAGAGCAGTGTTTCATTTATTAAGTTTTATAATTCAACAGCTGTTCCACATTTTGGGAGATAAAGATACTGAACAACTGAAATGTTCTGCATTTCAGAAATCATACTTTCTAACTGCCACAGTTAAGTCTTTGACAATTTTCATGTACAATCATGCAATATTTCTGAGACATTGACAAAAGAGTTTATTCCTGCTTTCTTTCTGCTTCCGAATGCTATTTCAAGTATATTGGTATAAAAAATGTAGGAAAAGCGTCACATTCTCTATGGAGTTTATCTGCTATCAGAAAGTATAAAAGATAAGTGAATTTTATAAGTAATTGTTTTGAGTCCATTTTCAGAAAAAATAACCTCCAAAAAGTACAATATACATCTTCCTCTCAATACTTTCCCTTGTTCTTTAGGGTATGTATGCTTTCTTGTTCTCTCTGTGGCCTTTTCACCTGTTCCCCATTTCTTTCTTGATATGCCCCATCAGATACACTCACGGTTAGTGTTCTATCTTTCCTCTTTTAAATCTAAAATTCCTTAATTTCTTCCTCACTCCATGCCAGCCATTTTCATCAGGTATCAGTTTCAATATGCTTTTTTTTTTAAATCAAAGAACCTCAGAGATCATTCAATCCAACCATATCTTCTTTGTAAGAATCTTCCAACATCCTTGAGATCCATTCTCCTTTTCAGTCTCCTGTAATTCCAGGTGGTATTTAATCTATACATACCCCCATGGAATTATTAATTCCCTTGATCTGAAGTTCCTTAATCTTCCTTTGGTCTAAGATTGCATTGAATTTCCTATCAACTGTGTCACTTTTTTTTTTAGCTCATAACAAATTTTGTATTTAGCAAAGCCATTAGGTCTTTTACTCAAGAATTATTTTTAGGTGTGACTTTCCTTATATTGTGTTTGGACAACTTAATTTTTGAAAAAGAAATGAGGGCTTTTCTTTTCGTTAAGTTGTAATCATTCGAACTAAATGAAGTCATCTGAAATCTTTTGTCATCCAATAGCAATTTTCAGCCTTTAAAAAAAGAAACAGGGCTTCCCTGGTGGCGCACTGGTTGAGAGTCCGCCTGCCGATGCAGAGGACGTGGGTTCGTGCCCCAGTCCGGGAGGATCCCACATGCCGCGGAGCGGCTGAGCCCGTGAGCCATGGCCACAGGGCCTGTGCGTCCGGAGCCTGTGCTCCACAACGGGAGAGGCCACAACAGTGAGAGGCCCGTGCACAGCAAAAAAAAAAAAAAAAAAAAAAAAAGTAAAAAAAAAAAAAAAAGAAACAACCAGGAAGATGCACTTTTATTTGCTTGCCTATTTCCTAACTTTAATTCAACACCTTAACTTTCAACTCAAAAACATGAAATGACAGTGAACGAGAATATTTGTTAACTTAAGTGAGACATAAAATCTCAAACTCTTCATTAAAATGGCTCTACTAAGTTACTTATTTAATCTTACCTCCTTTCAACTGGGGAAAGAAAGATGTGTCCCTAGAATCTTGTTCTCACTCGACATTATGAGTATTAATAAATATTTATACTTTCCAGAAAATGAAACATCAATTTAAATGTTATTATCAGGACAAAGCAATACATCATTGGATAATATAACAAGGCTGGATATCTCATTTGCCCCCCAGCTTCACTCTGAAGTGATTTGTGCCCAGGGAGGCTGACCTGTATGAACTGCATCAAGGGCTATTTGTCCTTTGACTTCTGGTTAGGTCAGGGTTTGGAGACTACCAGAAGCAGATTGGTACTGTTTACATAGAGATACCAGCGGGAGATTGGTAATACATAGAGGTAAGAGTGAGGACAGGGTATTAATTCTTCTGACACCTTCTTGGCTAGGTCCCGAAGCCCTGGTTATATCCCACTGTTAAAGATGACAGCACCTCTCTCCAGCTCCTTCCCCAACCCCTCCAGGTTTCTCATTACTTACCCTGAAGCACTACTCCGTCTCTTATGAATTTCCCTTAACCTTGGCCACACCTTTGTAAAAAGTCTCTTCATTGAAGTCTCCTCCATTATCCCCTTGATTGTGCCATTTGTTTCCTGCATGAACACTGAGTGACCTGGCCAATCCATCAGAATTCTAGATTTGTAGAGGTTTAAGGTAACTTTCATGAGACTTATCTACTATGCAGCTTCTTCACAAATGGCATATGCCTCTACCAACGTTTGTCTTGAGATGACTCAGCACGTCCAGGTTTTCTCTGCAAACTGTTGGAAGCTCTTCATCCACCAGCAGGTTCCAGCTTCATTGGACCTTCACTGGGTGTGCACCTAGTTGAAAATACTAAGGCAAATATGGGCCCTGTAATCGTCCGTCAGTAGTCAGATGGAAGGTGCTCATCCAGCTAATTCACAGGTTGTGCTTTTATCAAAATGAAAGAAAAAAATATGCCTAGACTTGCAGACCCTTGAGAAAAAGACAGTTGACCCCAGAAGAACATGGATGCTGCTGTAGCCCTTTCAGGCTGCTATGACAAAATATTGCAGAGTGGGTGGCTTATAAACAGCATTAATTTATTTCTCACAGTTCTGGAAGCTGGGAGTCTGATTTCTGGGTGCCAGTATGGTCCAGGTTTCAGGCTTCTCATTGTAACCTTGTATGGCTGAAGGGGTAGGAAGCTCTCTGGAGCCTCTTTTGTAAGGCACTAATTCCATTCACGAGGGTTCCACCTTCAAGACTTAAATCATCTCCCCAAGGCAGCACCTAACTAATACCATCACCTCTGGGAGTTAGAATGTCAACATATGAATTTTGGAGGGACACAAACATTCAGACCATTGCAGATGCCCAGCTTAAGAAACACTGGCACAGCGAATAAGTACATGAGCTTTGAAAACTTGATAATGGTCAAATCCTAACTTGGTCACTTTTAACAATGTGATATTACATAACAATGTTTCTAATCTCAGTTTTCCTATCTGTGAAAGTGATATAATAACAGTGTCCACTTTATTATTTGGTGGATTAAATAAGATTTTGTTTTTAAAAATCTCAATGTAGCCTGGCATTTTGAAAACACTCAACAAATATTTAAGAAAAATATTTTGATGGTGAGATGAGGTCAACTGCCTATTCACATGTTAAAAACAGACACTGGTCTTCAGTTTCTCATTAATAAAAAGGAAAGAGTTTGACAAACGGTGAGAATGGGCTTATGGCCTGGTTACCAAATTTTAAAAAGAAAGGCCCACTTAGAAGGGACACAACACAATATACATATATATATATAGCCCCTTTCAGTTCAATAGTTAAATTTTCCCCCCTGAAATAGCTCTTAAAGCTTTATAACAGGTAAAAGATATTTTTGTTTAATGGTGTAATCATCATTAAAGGCAAAACAGTGTATTTTTTTATTTTTATTTAAAACAGTGTATTTTAAAGAAAATCAGGAAAGTTATTTTTAAGCCATCTATTACTAGATGCTGAATTAAAGAACTTGGATAGCAATGCAACAATATTTATATCAAAATTAATTAAATCACACAAACATTATTTCAAAAGTGGTAATGAAAAACCAACATTATACCACTAATAAAAATGAATAAAACTCGGGCCTGTCACACATTGCCAGTGTGAAAGGACTTGGTCTTATTTTCCTAAATTCAGTTTTTTAATTGACTTACTCTAATGATTTTCTGGAACATTTTTCTGCTTTTTTCTTTAATCCAATTGAGATTGTTTTTAGTCTTTACAGTGATAGTGCCCTGAATTTGTTTGAGCTATGTTTGTCACAGCTGTGACCAATTTGATCCCATACGCTTTCTATCTTTCAAGGATTCTTCACAATTTGTGTTCCTGACCCATTATGCTTTATCCATGTCTATATCATCTGTAGTTATATCTGAATAAATGTGTATATTTACATATATGTTTTTCTCTCACTTTAGGAGATTTGATATAGAAAAGAATATTGGAACAGGTGCTCCGTCTATTTTGATTTGTTTTGACAGTATTTTTACATTTGGAGACAGTGAGATGTATGGAATGTGCTAGATTTTCTCTTGGCCATTGGGCAATGTTTCTCCCCGTTCTTCTCTTCCCTGTGTTGCAGAGGCTGAAAGCCTGGTACTGTATTCTCCAGAATTCCTAACATCAAGGTACCATGTTACATTCTGCTAACAAGGGTGCTTATAAGAATAAAAGAAGAGACTCTTGCTGCTGATGCAGAGGCTCAAGCCCATAGGCTGCAGAGATGACAGATCTGAGGTTTGATGAGTGCCTTCCTTGTGTCAGCCTGTGAATTAGCAGTGGCAGTTTCCTGTGATTCTTAGTCTTCCTGAATTTTTGAACACTAGCAATGACTTCCCTGACCCTTGCTTCACTGGTCATCCCAATGTTCTCTAATCTCTATATGACATCTCTTTCTATTTGAAATACCTTAAGCAATGTCTGCTTTCTTGACCAAACCCTGATACATAGGGTTTAAGTAACTTGCCCAAAGTTTCACAGTTAATTAGGATTTGAATCCAGATCTGTCCAGCTTTTGACAATGTGGATATTGGTGAGTTCTAGATCTTTTTTCAGACTCTTCTGGGATGCTCTATGTCTCTCAGTTGTGAAAAGTATGTTTGGAGTTCTATAGGGGGTGAGATTATATATATAAAACCTTAATAACACTTTGTATCACTTTGAACTTTCTTAGGCCCATTTGAGAACTCTGGGGTAAATTAAAATATATAGCTACAAGGGAATAAGAAAATTATTTGAAGATTTGAGTCATCCTCTTTGTTATTTTTTAAGCCATGGGTTAAAGAGAGAGGATAGTAAAGACAAATAAGAACTGAAAACAAGAAATTTATTGCGATGTGAGGTGATATAGGACTCACGGATCTAGCTATAACCAACCATCCCTGTATTTATATGTGTATGTGAGCATTTTTGAAATATTCAATTCTAGTCGTTGTCAATATTTGTTATATAATGTGACTGTTAGAGAGGTGGAATTTAGTTTCAAGTTCAAGTCTTCAGTTTGACACAAGAAAAATAAATTAAAAATCACACTGTTTTTTAACTGCAAGTAAAGATTTGCCATCATTTTATAAAAGCTAACAATTAAATTTAGAAACATGCTTATTTATGCATTATATTGTCAACATTTCAGAAGCAGTCTATTTTATTTTCTTGTAAATAACTAGTCTGTAACAACATTTTACTTTTCATCAGTATGCTTTAAGAATTCTCTGAAAGGACAGAAGTGAAAGTTGGGTTAACAATAAAGTAATTGATTTGATTGCAAAATAAATGCCTAAGATATTGTTTGAAAATTCATGACTGGGCAAAATATGAAGTGTAAAGGAAGAAATCTTGAGAAGTACTTGTGTCGCTATGGGGACAGGATTTATAGACCTTAAAAAGAGAATTAATTTGCTTGGATGTTTGTTTTGCAGTTTACTCTCAGTCTGAAAATGGTCAAATGTTGCAGGTTTGACCAAAAATGGATTGAAAATGGTTATTCTAGATATTTAGTATTTTCAAGAGTTTCATAACAGATCAGATAAATCACACAGGTGATTTGATCTATACCCCAAATAATCCAACTAATATAAATTGAGTGTGTTTCGTATTTTTAAAACTGTTCAAACAATTTTCAGACTTCAATTTCCTATAGTGCTGGACCAGGTCCCCTCTCCTTCACCGCCGTTCATGTATATACCACACACAATTAGAAAGAAAAATTGCTGGAGAAAATATTCTTTGAAAGTATAATCAAAATCATCAAAAAGCTGATGAAATAACAAATAATTACTTGATTAAAATTGAATGAACAGGGAAAATTCAGAAAGATAGACTGATCCAAAGCTCTTGCCTGGAGGGAATTTACCAACTTGAATTTTGATGTAAAGCAGTACCAAAGGGTAAAAGAAACAATAAAAAATGACCTCATTGATTTTAAATAACGAGAAATTCTATAACTTAAAATTACATTAACCAAAATTAAAACTCAAAGAGCAGGTGTAGCAGTATATTAGACAAAATCTGAGAAAGAATTAGTAAACTGAGAAAACAGGTGAGGAGAAAATACTGGACATGTAACACATAGAGAGAAAAAGATGGAGAATATGGAAAAGAGGTTAAGAGGCATGGAAGACAGAGTGGAAAGTTTTCAAAGACACTTAGTTTTAAATAAATAAACTAAATAAAGTTTTTAAACAAACAAATGTTTTGCTTTTCAAAACAAAAATAGTCTTATAAATGATATTTTGTTTACAAAAATTTCTCTAAAACAGGTCATAACAGTGTTTAAAATCTCAGTTTCTTGCTTAGGTAACTTGCAACCTAGTGCACTGGCTTTATAGGTTGCTGAGAAGCTGATATTTTGAAAGTGTTTACAGACCTTTGTTATAAAAATGAATGTCCTAAGAAGGGGGGCTGCAGGTGCAAGTGTGGTTCAACAACATAAGAAACAAGAATGTAGTGGTGTTTAAATTTATAGTTGTTAAAAATGTCATCTCAAGTCAAGTCACTGGTCTGTTTGCATTTGATACATTTTTTTTAACTTCAATCATTCTTTGACAAAGACTAGTCCTTTGTTTAATTAATTAATTTATTTATTTTTGCTGTGTTGGGTCTTCGCTTCTGTGCGAGGGCTTTCTCTAGTTGGGGCAAGCGGGGGCCACTCTTCATCATGGTGAGCGGGCCTCTCACTATCGCGGCCTCTCTCGTCGCGGAGCACAGGCTGCAGACGCACAGGCTCAGTAGTTGTGGCTCACGAGCCTAGTTGCTCCCGGCATGTGGGATCCTCCCAGACCAGGGCTCAAACCCGTGTCCCCTGCATTAGCAGGCAGATTCTCAACCACTGCTTCACCAGGGAAGCCCTGATACATTTTTTATACTAACTAGCATTGTAAAATTATTTCATGATTAGAAAATACCTGTGGATATTTGTATAAAAGAGTGAAATAAATGTTTTTATGAAAGTATTCAAAAAAAGTTCCAAAATATGATAAAAGAGAGAATAAGACATGGGATTGCATTTTTGCATTCAAATTTATGGTACATTTATTTATAGTTTTCCTGCTATTGTGAAGAGGCATGAACTGTATAATCTGTGGATATATGTGTTTTAAGAACACTGCAATATGATTTCTTTTTAACACTTACAGTGTTAACACATCACTGCTACATTACAGCACTACAAATTTAAACAAATGTTAAAACTACTTTTAAAATACTGACTACAGGAAAAAATGAACATCATTTAATAAATTGTAACTACTGAATTTAATGTTTTATACACTGAACTATAATCATTGTCTTACCCAGATGTACAAACTCAAAAGAAGCAGTATTTCACAGGAACCTTTTCTGAAGTAAAACATTCTTCATATTAAAAAGAGAAAACAAATAAATGCACTGCACTTGGTATACACATGGCCTTTCAAGTTTATTGATCCATTGAATTCACAAGCATCACATTTCTTCCCATTTTATAAGAGCAGTATTTTTTTAAACAAAAAGAGCTAAAGTTACCAAAATAATTAACTTTGGATGTCTAGGGCAATTAAACCATTGTCATTACTTTAAAAGAGAGCTGGAAAAGTCATGCAGAATTATGTAAGCAGGAGGTATAGCAGAATCATAAAGTAGCTGGTATTTTAAAAAACATTTGTGTGAAATCTCTTATCTGGGATATGGAATGTCTGGAATGTGTCGACCTCTATGATAAAGGCCACAGATTCCAAATCACAGAGATAAAGGACCTGAGAGGATAAAGGACCTGAGATGACATTCAGTTCAATCTTTAGAAAATAACTGTCTCTGAAATGCCTGGACGATTTTCATTCATACTTCTTTAAAAAAGCTTTCCAGTAATGGGTAACTTAGTGTGACCAAATAATTCTATCACTTGTCCTCTGCTGCAACCCCTTTATCTTCTATACCTGTTTTTGTTTTTTTTGCTGTTGTTGCTTTTTAATCTTTATTGAGTTATAATTGACATATAATAAACTTCATAGATTAAAGTGCACAATTGATGAATTTTGACACATGGACACACCTGTAAAATCATCACTGCAATCAGGAGATCAATATTTCTATGACCCCAGAAGGTTTCCTCATGGTCATTTGTAATCCATTCCTCCATTTACTTTTTTGTCCTTGAAAATATCTATTTGTAATAATACTCAGAGGCTTAGTACAAAGACTCCTTCTTCCAGAGAGGATTGTTTTCACTTCTGGCAGGTCTCTGGGGTCATTTCTATTCTGGGATCACTTTTTGAGGGATTTTTCTTTATGACAAAGTTTTATGATTTATAGATGTGAATCTGCTGATACGGAATGTCTGGAATGTGCCAACCTCTATAACGGGAAAGGCCATAGATTCCAAATCACAGAGATAAGGAAACTGAGATGACATTCATTTCAATCTTCAGGAAATAACTGTCTCTAACAAGAGGCTTATGGTTTTTTTTCTTTTCTAGTGTTTTTGCTTATTTTTGGTTTTGATTAAGGTTTTTCCCCTTCTCTGCAGCACAACTTTCTTTGCAATTCCCTCTGGGAATGGGTGGGAGGAAATAGGGCACATATTTTCTTAAATTTATTTTACTGAAGTATATTTGATTTACAATGTTATGTTAATTTCTGCTGTACAGCAAAGTGATTCGGTTATACATATATATACATTCTTTTTCATATTCTTTTCCATTATGGTTTGTCATAGGAAATTGAATATAGTTCCCTGTGCTACACAGTAGGACCTTGTTGTTTATCCATTCCATAAATAATAGTTTGCACCTGCTAAACCCAAACTTCCAATCCATCCCTCCCCTGCCTCCTCCCCCTTGAAAACCATCTCTCTACCATGGGAAAGCTCTAGGTTTGACTTCTTTCTTTTATTACTGTATAACATTGTTGAATCTGGAGTTTAATTTAGCCAAATTTGGTCAATGCTGTAGGAACAAAAGCAGCTTGAGTGCTCCACTTACAATTAGGATTTCATGCTTTTCCTTAGTATTTGAACTGTTAATCTATCTTCTCAACTGTTCTGAACTCTTGAGTTTTCTTTGTTTTGTTTTGTTTTGTTTTGTTTGCAGTACGCGGGCCTCTCACTGTTGTGGCCTCTCCCATTGCGGAGCACACGCTCCGGACACGCAGGCCCAGCGGCCATGGCTCACGGACCCAGCCGCTCCGTGGCATGTGGGATCCTCCTGGACCGGGGCACGAACCCGCGTCCCCTGCATCGGCAGGTGGACTCTCAACCACTGCGCCACCAGGGAAGCCCTGTACTCTTGAGTTTTAAAAAAGTACCTTTTACCCAGTATTTTTAGGTTTTCTTCAGCAAAGGGATCAGTTTGATAATCTAACCTACCATTTTCTCTGAAATGGGACTTCTTACTTTGAATTTTTCTTATAGTTCTATCAAAGAAATTTCCCCTTTCCACCTGAATGGTTTTATTTAGACTCACTTATTCTATTCAGTTTAATCTTGGAATTCTAATCAATTAAGAAACACACATTCCGTTTTTGATAAATGAGGTTCTGTTCACTTGTTCAAAAAGGTTTTCTTTTTTCTACTTATATTTGACAGATTTATCTAGAGTCTTGCTACTGAAAACTCAATCAAAAAGTACACTTTTCTTTTTAGTACCTATGGGTTAAGACAGGAATGCATCTATTTCTCTTTAGTGAGATTATTATTCAATCAAGATTTTTCTTTCATTTCCAGTAAATGAATCTTTGATCAGTGGATGACACCAGAACTGGTTATCAACTTACAGTATACTTTGTGGTGAGTAAGGAAGAGATCTAATTTTTTCATTCAGAGGGGAAGAAGTTAGAATACATGTTATCTTCTAACCATCAGATTTTCTCTTACTTAAATAGCAAACCAGTCACACTTGGATCAAGGAATAGAATCTCTTTCCATATGTATTAATTCACTTTCATATAAGTTTTAATTTTGAATGAGGTTTTGGCTTGCTGTTGATGAAGCCATCCCAGAGGACCATTTCTGAATTATAAAAGTGAAATTTTAAGTTCCAGGCTTTAGTTTTAGCTCTATCACTAGTTTCCATTCTCTGAGCCTCAATGCTCTCATCCAGAAAAGAAAGGCAGAAATGTAAGTTTGCCAGTTTAGGATCAGCAGTGTCTGTTAAATATCATCTAAATGCATCCTAGATTTCATGAATTGGAAACCCTAGGAATTAGTCCTGGGGGACATTTTAGGTCCAAGGGCTATGTTACTTGTTTGTAATTGAATCCTTGCAACAAACCAGAAGGTGGGTATCGATATCTTCATTTCACTAACGAGGAAATTGAGTCTCAGAGCAGTTAAGTGTGTGAGGTTACACAGCTAGAAAGAAGAAGAGGGAATTCCCTAGCCGTCCAGTGGTTAGGACTCTGTGCTGTCACTTCCAAGGGCCCGGGTTCGATCCCTGGTTGGGGAACTAAAATCCCACAAGTCGTGTGTATTATTTGGTGCAGCCAAATAATAATAAATGATAATGATGATAATAATGATAATAATAGAAAGAGGAAGAGTAAGGTCTCAGAGCCAAGTTTACTAACTCCATATTCAGCCCTCTTCTCACCACACCAGAGCTATATACTACATTTTAGGTTGTTAATGTATCAAGAAAGACTACAATAAGGGGAAGAAATACATTGCAAAGTAATTATTTACAATATTATAAAAAATTATGAAACACTGGGTTAGAATAATATACTACCCTAAAACAAAATATCATCATTCATATATTAATTTTATTTAAGAGTTGCCAAACAATAACTTCCACAAATCATAATGCTATTAAATCTGTCTTTTAAAAACAAAAATATGTTCTTGACATTACGTTGCTTAAATTTTATACATAGTGGCTACTGAATGCAATTCAAACTTAAAATCTTAACACTTGGAGTCAATTTTGACTTGACCCTGCCTGACTTCCAGCCGCATTTCCACACACATAGATTGCTGTAGGCATACCAAGTATCTCATATCATTTCCCAAAGCTCCTGTGCTGTCTTATGACTCTGTTCCTTCTACTTGAAATGCCCTCCCCTAAACATTCCTCTCACACTCTCCTCCACTGCCCTTCTTCCTGTCCAATGAATTTGTTCTCCATTTAAAACTGCTCAAATGTCACCTTAGCTGTGAGCCCTTCCCTGACCATATAGACACAATTTTCCAAACCTCAATTCTCTGGTGGTACCATGTTTATACTTCAATTAACCTTTAGCTCACTGCATTGAAATTATTTCTTTATGAGTTTGTGTTTCCCAATGGACAATAAGTTCTTTGAGAGTAGAGTGACTTATTCATCTCTGTGTACCAAGAGCATGGCACTGCATAAATGCTTAAATGAACTAATTAATTTAAAATACCGGACTTCTATACATGAGACAGTTCTTTTACATGATTACACCCTTAAAAGTTTGAGTCTCTTCTGTCTCTGTTCCTCCTCCCTGCCACTCCTTCATGCCATGCCTAGAGCCATAGAGAGAACACTGAGGACCTTCTACACTCTCAGCATAGGAGTAGAAAGGCTCTAGAGATTTATGCTGGAGGCATATTGCCAAGTCTGCTATGGTGGGAAGTGAGATAAGTCAGATTCAAGAAAGAGTTTGCATCTATTTAAGACACGGGGGATACTCTATTATCTGTGTATCTGTGCCTAGATTCCTTCTACAGAGGTACTCTGATTGTGCAGGAATAAGATATTGTAGGGAGACAAAAAGTGTCCGCATGAAATGCTGAGAAGAGTAGGAGAAAGCTTTGGTCAGCGAGGGTCCAGCACTGCCAATGGGGCAGAGTCTGGGTTTCCTTACTGAGACTGGCTTCATAAGCAGGAATTTATAACAGCAAAGATTCAAGAGCATCCTTCTATTTCAAGATTAATTCCACAGATCATCTAGTTCTCTGTGCTTTGATACTGTATTTCCAAGAGACTCTTTGAACTTAATTCATTTTTCTAAATTGCTTCCCTCTGGGGTCATCTACTGACCATTGACAGGAGGATTAAATGAGATTACGGGTAAGAAGGCCTCGAGCTCAGTGTTTGACACGCAGCATACTCGAAACAAATGGTAGCTGAATCTGAATCACTGTAAATTAGCAAAGTGCTTTTCTGGTTTACAGATCAGCCTTGCGTTAGCCTGAGTGGCGTGAGCCATTCTCCTATGGTTTTAATGAGTCAACCTACAAGGGCCTGGAATCTCAGGAGGTAGAAAACCTTGGCCGACAGGGAGAAACCCCTGCAGCTCAGCCCAGCATGGCTGGCCCTCACATGGCAAAGGACAAGGAGCAAATTCATCTTTGTATGCTGCCCTTTAGCCCATAGCAAGACCTCCGCTAGAGACTTCTGGAGTCCTGGAAAAACCAATTATTTTCGTGTCCTCTACTTCTGTCTGATCATAATCCCTTTCTCATCCTCAAAGTGAGACTGGAAGCATGTGATCTGAATTAGGAAACTTGGAGGCAACGGAAGTGAGAGGTCATAGAATAAATCACTAAAATTATAGAGGCTCAAAAGAGCTGGGACAATTGCCAAGTCTAATCCTCAGAACTCTCCCACTGTTGGTGAAGTGTGTAAGATTTGTGCTAGTAGGTGCGTAGCTCATGCTTGGGTTATTTCAGGTATTTAAGTCCTTGGAGTGTTTCTCTATTGCTGTATTTCTATTATTCAATAATTGTGAAAGATTTTGGAGTTTGATTAAGCATTCTGACCTCAAATTTACATTAGAAAGTTTAAAAGATAGGGAATACTACATTAGTCATATGTATCCTGAATACCTCCAAGCTATCCAGCCTTTTGAAGGTAATTTGTTTGACATTCACATGAAATAATTCAAGCTTCCAACTTAAATATCCAGGAGAAGTCCAAGACTCTCAATATTTTTGCAGGTTCCCAAGAGGCTAACGCTGGCCTAAAATTATGTATAATTTCCTGCTTTGGATCACTGCGAACTTCCTACCTTCACTTTACCATGGACGTTGCCTGCTCCAATTCTGTCTTATCCTTTCTCTTCTAAGTGGAAATGAAAACTCCGCTCCTTTGTTATCCAGAGCAGTGCCATACTAATTCTGTGTTCATATGGTAACAATTGTCCTGAAGATTTCGGGATAGTGGAGGGCATTTCTGCCCAGATCCACGAACAACTAAAAATCAAATACCAGTCATCACTCTTCTAAAAGTTTCTTGCCTCCCCACCGTTATTAGTCAGTGCTCTCTCGTAGTACCTGTCCGTTGCTCTGTTGCAAGAAACTCCTGCTCTACCTTCACCTTTCTTCCTTGAATTCTAGGGCTCCAATTCCTTATTTCTCAGCTAACTAACCACTACCTAGATATGTATATCTAGAGAGAGAGAGACAGAGATGCGTAGAGAGAGAGAGAAGAGATATCCAGGTTCATGCTATCTCTCTAACAGGATATTAACTGTGGCTTTTCCCTCTATCTGGGAGTTCTAGAAGGGATTCCAAAGGCTGAGAACAGTCGCTGCCAGATCATCTGTCCAGGGCATGCTAAGATTGTGGGTAACTGCAGGAAGGTATAGAAGAGATGAGTAGAGGGGTGTTTAACTCTGGCCTCATATCTCCTGAGGGATGCTTAAATTACCACCTGGAGAGCTTGACCTGTGTCTGCTGATATCTAGGAACCTGATTTATACCTAAATATTATAAAGGAAAGAGCTTAAGGGGAACTATTTGTAGCAGGAGAGCAAAGACACAGGGCTGCATTCAAGATGGTCTGCTTGTCTAGATGTGGACAAGATGTAAATTGATGTAGGAGCTGAAAATGGGCCATCTTGGAAGATCCTGCCCTGAAGGATCTCCTGGTGAGTATGGGGACCCCATGATGGGGGATATCTGTGGGGTAAACCACTGGATGCTAGAGCTGTGGGGAAGGTCATGAGCAACCATCTAGAGGTGGTATGTCCAGTGACCAGGGAACAGCAGGTGAGAAGTGCACAGTAATTGAGGTTTCTGACGACTCCACATGAGTTCCAGTGAGAGACCACGAATGAGAGAGGAAAGGGAGGAAAGGGGCTGCTCTCTCAGTGGTCACCAATGTCAGGGGCAACCATACCAGTCAAGTAAATCTTTTCATCCTCATCTCTCTCCTCTGGAGCCCTGGAAAAACCAGAGACTGTCTAGTGGGAAAAAGCAAAATGAGAACAAGGGCAAAGTGCAGAAGTTGGTCCAGCTCCCCTCCCCCACTGCAACTCTCCAAGTCTCAATCAGCCCAAGATGCAAGATGGTAGGGAAGTAGATTGGACTCACGCAGGAAAATAGGCTTTGATATTAGGCCAGACTAAACGGGGCTTTTATATTGACTATTTACTTATATGTGAGAGTGACAAGAAAAGCTATTTTATGTTTTTGAGATTTCATCCAGAGGCAAGAAAATGATTGACAAAACTTGTCAGAAGGCAGTGGCATAGAACAACAGAAAAAGCTAAGTTAAAATTTCACCCCTACTGAATACAAATCATTCACTATAGCAATTTCTCAGTCTTTGTCTCTGCATCTTTGTCTCTCTGCATTTTCTCTCTCTGCATGTCACTCTCCTCTTTCTTCCGTCTTTCTCACACACACTTCCATTTCTGTTATATTTTGTGTGCAAGTAAGTTTATCTTTCTTTGTCTCAACTTCTCCTTTCTAGACAAGCATAGGGCCTTCCCTTTCATAACCAAAAGTCCATGTACTTGTTTGTTTACTTACTTTGGTTTTTAAATAAAAGGACGTGTTGCCCTCCCCATATGAATTCTAATTGAATTCTGCTGACCCCCTCATGTGTGAGCTGCCGCAGTTGTGTTCCTTGACCAACTATACGTCTTTTTGTTCCTCCTTGGTATACATTACACCTATTAAATGCTGCATATCTGAACATGGGGACTGGATCTCCCAGGATTATTTCTTGATGATCTTTGATCTCAACCTATATAAAACTTTGACATATATTCTGATTTTGGTGCAGACTTCAGAGTATCTATAACCTGGAATTCCATGAGTGATGATGACTTAATTTCTTACCATGGACAAATACTCAACACATCTTCACAAAGTTATGTACCATACCTCACTCCCCCATGCCCTTAAAACACACACCAAACCTCAGGAGTTGGCAGAAACCCTCTAAGATAAAGTCCAGCAGAAACACAGCATTGCAACTCCTTGCCTGTGTCCTTGGAACTTCTGCTATAGTGTCATAGTGCTACAATGCTACTTTCAAACTTACGGGCCATCAATCCTTGCAGATTACTTAGCAGGCTCCCATCTGCCTCCAAGCCAGAGAACGCTTCTGAGCCTGTTGGGAACAGGGTCACAATCTTTTTTATTTATCCCATTATTTCCTGCAATCGTCAGCTTCCTTCCTGGCCTATTTCTTCCAATTAGTCCTCAGTGGGTCTCAGCTAACACAGGCTCTAACCTCATTCTTCTTTTTAGCATATTCTTGTATTTTAACCTTTTATATATTCATATCAGTGTGGAATTAGCTGTAGAGTACACGTGGCTAGTTTAACAGAAGAGGTCTCTCTTGTTTGGGCAAAAGAGGCTCTTGGAGAACAGAGTAAATATTTGGTTTAAAACAATGGTTACAAATAGGCAGGCAGGTGCCAGAGACATGTTTTGTTTCGCCCACTCAGTAATTACATATGGTTTTAAAAATTTTGAAAGCTTTAGAATTCTATTCATTTTCCAGCTCACCTCCATTTTACCATTTTTGGTCTGTTTCATTCATTTATGTTATCTGCCTGCCTTCTGTGGATTTTGGGTTTATAGCTTCTGGAATAAAGCTTTTATTGACAAATTTGTCAGTTCTAGACTGAATAATGGTGCCCCAAAAGATATCTACATTCTAACCCTCATAACTTGTGAGCACGTCACCTCACCTGGGAAAAGAGACTTTGCAGATGTGATTAAATTAAGGATCTTGCGAAAGGGAGATAATCCTGCATTAGATGGTGTCCCCAATGTAATCACAAGGGTCGTAATGGAGACAAGAGTGTCCAAGTTATAAAAAGGAGATATGATAACAGAAGCAGAGATTGGAGTAACAATGCACTTTGAAGGCAGGGGAAGGAGCTACAGTGAAGGAATGCAGGTGATCTCTAAAAGGAAAAGCAAGAAAACAGATTCTCCCCTAGAGTCTCCAGAAGGAATGCAGCCTCACCCATATTTTGATTTGGGGCTCATGAAACTTGTTTCAGACCTCTGACCTCCAGAAATATAATACATTTGTGTTGTTTCGTACCACTAGGTTTGTGGTAGCTTGTTACAACAACAGTAGGAAATGTATACACGATCTAAGTTTAAAAACTGCCTACCTTCATTTATACCAGTGTCTTCTCCACTTGGTCTTAGTGTCCATACTGATGTAGCTTTAGTGGCAAAAGAACTGATTCATTGGTATGAGACTCAATGGTTAGGAGTTTGCTTCCTTTCTAAAACATGGCATATGACAAGAATTGTTTCTTTCCATCTATCGGATAAATAATGACTCAAACTAAAGTTCAGTAAAGGAATGCCTCCACGGGCTCTAGACTCTTACCTTTAGCACTCTTTCCTTTTCCTTCTTTTATCTAAGACTTTTAATAATCATCCACTAGTTGTTTTCCCACATGCCCGCTCAATCATACATATGAATAGATGATAACTTCTATTTTTCTTACTTTCATCTCTCTTCTCCCTACGTGTGATTTCTTGCTCACCCTTCCGTCAATGTCATCACCTCAAGGACACTCTCTTGTTCCTCGTGCTTGAAAACAAACCTTCATTTTAGCAACTGGGATACGGGCTCAGGAGAAGGAGCCTCTAGTGCTCATTTTAAAAAGCCGCTTCTCATGTTAGCAATTATTATAACAATCGGACGTGGTAAAGGAGATAAGGAGGAAGGTTTTATACTTTACCTCCCCAGTGGTGCCAAGGAAGATGTCTTTGACTATTTCTTCATTTCTTTCACTGCCAACTGTGAAATGTAATTTGGTTTGGCATATGGTGGCAAAGCTAGGAGACAAGTACATTTTGGGTTTTCATCAACATTTGCAGATCAACACCATGGACCTGGATTTCAAGAGAGACTGTGATAACAGATGCCATCCCTGGAGGATCTCCAAGTCAACCAGGTGTAAAGGCTAAAAAAGAGACATAAATAGGAGTGTAGGATGAAGCACCTGTTGGTATGATGCCTGTTGTTATTGGCTGCTAAAGAGTTTAATTTGAAATAGTCAACAGAGGGAGATAAAAATGGGTCATTTCCCACAACCAGGTATTTAAAGCATATAGGAAGCAGATTGCATGAATTTGGATGGAAATGCATCATTTTGTTTCATTATGAGAAAACTATCTTGAATTATCCAGGGTTCTTACATAGCACAGACTCAGGCAGTCACTATCTTTCCTTGCTTTATATCATGTAGACCTGGTCTGACCAAATAGTGGAACATCGTAGGGCAGGGATCCCAAAACAGCCACCTAACACCAAGTCAGGTCTGGGTTGTACTAGTTTGGCTAGTCTAGTATTTTTTAAAAGTATGATTGCCTTTAGGTAAGACATATGCAGTGCACATCATTCCCTCTTCTCTTATACAAAGCCATTTTGCATATTATGCATATTTTTGCATACTCATGATACACAGAATAATGGTCCCCCAAATATGTCTATGTTCAAATCCCCAGAATCTGTGAATATATCACCTTACATGGTAAAAGGGCCTTTGCACATGTGATTAAGTTTAGAATATTGAGATAGATTATCCTAAATTATCTCAGTGAGTTCAATGTAATCACCAGTGTCCTTATAAATAAAAAAGGTTAAAGATGGAGGCTGGAGTATCAGACACGTTCTGTATATTAACACATTTACTCCTCAAAACAATTGTGTGAGGCATGTACCAATATGAACCCCACTTTTCAGATGAGGACTGATGCCCAGAAATGACAAGTTTCTTGCCCAAAGTCAGGTGACAGTGACAGGGTATGAATTTAGGTACCTGGGCTCTAAAACTCATGTCCAGGGATACCACTTCCATGTTAATGGATATTAGAAAATCTGGGCAGGTCCTAGTCATCTACTAACTTGATCAATCATTTAACCTTTCTGAATCTCAGATTCCTCATCTATAAATCAAGGGAGTATGGGGATATATGTATACATATAGCTGACTCACTTTGTTATACGGCAGAAACTAACACAACATTGTAAAGCAATTACACTCCAATAAAGACGTTAATCAATCAATCAAGGGAGTTGGTGTAAATCAGAGTATTTTAAACTTTTAAACAGAATTCTTTTATTCCTACCAACTGAAATCTTATGTGGGATTCCATTTTTAAAAATTTATTTTACTGAAGTATAGTTGATTTACAACATTGTGTTAATTTCTGCTGTACAGTAAAGTGATTCAGTTATATATATATACACTCTTCTTCATATTTTTTCCATTATGGCTTATCACAGGATATTGAATATAGTATACTGTGCTATACAGTAGGACCTTGTTCATCCATTCTATATGTAATTGTTAGCATCTACTAATCCCAAACTCTCAATCCACCCCTCCCCCCTTGGCAACCACAAGTCTGTTCTCTATGTCTGTGAGTCTGTTTCTGTTTCATGGATAAATTCGTTTGTGTCATATTTTAGATTCCACATATAAGTGATATCAGATGACATTTGTCTTTATCTGACTTACTTCACTTAGTATGATAACCTCTAGGTCCATCTGTGATGCTGCAAATGGCATTATTTCATTCTTTTTTATGGCTGAGTAGTATTCCATTGTATATATGTACCACATCTTTATCCATTTATCTGTCAGTGGACATTTAAGTTGTTTCCATGTCTTGGCTAGTGTGAATAGTGCTGCTATGAACACAGGAGTGCATGTGTCTTTTTGAATTATAGTTTTGTCAGGATATATGCCCAGGAGTGGGATTGCTGGATTATATGGTAGTTCTATTTTTAGTTTTTTGAGGACCCTCCATACTGTTTTCCATGGTGGCTGCACCAATTTACATTCTGTGGAATTTCATTATTAAACAAACAAATGAAACAGAGAAGAGGATTGTTGCTTGTGTTGAAGCAAGGCAGGGAAGCTGGATCTTGCTCTCCCCGGTTTGGTCCCTGAGGTGTCACATCAGAACCCAAAGGCACTGGGGATCACCATTCGAGAAGCACCCAGCTGCATGGTGTCTAAGATCTCTTCTAACACTAACAGTATCTGATTCTACATGTGACATCTTAGGAAAAAAATGTGGAAGTTGAACAAATAAATTATGGAGCCTCTGGCCTGATGAAACAAAGGGTATGGGCCACTTTCTCTTTGATTCTATGTCATTTTATATTTGCATTTTTGGTCTTGTTCAAACGAGTTTGGAAGCCTCTCTGTGTTGGGCACATTTCCTATTTCCAGTCCTTTGGCACTGTCCTCTCTTCCGAGGCTGAACTAGGTCTGCAGTGGGCAAATCTCCAGTGTAAAGACAAAAAGAAAGAGCATTCCAATTTTGTAAGCTGATGAATTGTAAACCCTGGGTTGGTTCTTACCTTCACAAGAGGACAAAGATTTGCTTCACGTCATTTTCCTCACTCAGTTCTTAATTTCCTCATAATGTTTAGGAAATCCAGTCGAGCTGTGTGCCTGATAAATGGTCTGAAATAACTCATCAATAATAACACACATCTGCATTGGCACTTGACAGAGACCCACACATGACAGACTGAAAGGGACTCTAAAAGTGATCAAAGGAAAATCCATCTTTGCATTTCACATCTGTTCTTCCCGTGCTAACCCTGCCCGTTTTTACAGGAAACGTCACAAAACTGCCTTTAAGGAATTTACCCAAGAGACAAGATTCAGACCTCAAATTTCCAAAGCAACTTAGGCTATTGGCATAATAGGTGGTAGTGTTGGAAAGCTGTTGAAGTAAAAATAACTTTTTTTTTTCCAAGTCAGCCTCACCCATATTGCCATGTATACATTCATTTGAGTCAGTTTCTTCAGAATACTGCCTCTGACTCTGTCTAACACAAAGTGATGAAGGTGCAAAGTTGTATAAACAAAAATCTTAACTTCAAAGAAGGTCTAACCTAATAGAAGATAGACAAATACAGAAAAAATATTATGAAGGGACAATTATGTATTTTAAATATATTCAATGTGTAGAGGGAAAGGAGATTCTAAGATATAAGGAGTCAAGAAAAATTTATAGAGCAGATATTGAGTTTAAGACTTAAATTATAAGTGATAGTTTTATGGATGGACAAGAAGGGGTCAGGATTCTGTGCAAAGAACAACCCGAGTGTGCACAGGCCTGGAGATAAGAGAGAGCAAAGGCATTTTCTAAGAACTGGTAAAGTGTTTAGGGTCATACAGGACTTGAGGTCATGGGGAAGGGGAAGGGTAAGCTGGGACGAAGTGAGAGAGTGGCATGGACATATATACACTACCAAATGTAAAATAGATAGCTAGTGGGAAGCAGCCGCATAGCACAGGGAGATCAGCTCGGTGCTTTGTGACCACCTAGAGGGGTGGGATAGGGAGTATGGGAGGGAGACGTAAGAGGGAGGAGATATGGGGATATATGTATATGTATAGCTGATTCACTTTGTGATACAGCAGAAACTAACCATTGTAAAGCAATTATACTCTAATAAAGAAATTAAAAAGTAAAAAAGACTGGTGAGAAAGGAGGCGGGAAGTCAGTTCAAAAAAGGTCTTCTAAGCCACGTGAAGGAGTTTAGATAATATTCTGTAGTGATGAGGAACCATTACGCATGTTGACAATGGTAGTGATGTGATCAGATTCATGAATTAGATAAATCCCATGACAGTATGGAGCGCAGACTCCCATGACAGTATGACTGTCTGATGGGAAGGATGGACACGTAGAAGAAAAACAGCTATTTGTAAAGCTGTATAAATTGTTCAGATGAGATATGATGAGGGCCTGAACTGAGGCAGCAGAGTTGGTAATGGAGAGGCAAGAAGGATTCTAGCTGTATTTAGGTAGAAGAATTCAAAGAACTTGCTGATGAATTGAATATGAAGGGTAAGGAAAAAAGAAAGACTCCAGGGTAATTTCTTGGCTTCTGGTTTGAGGTATTAGATTCTCATTCAAAGAAGCAGAGGATGTAAATGAGAGAATGGCTTCATTCAGGATAACGAGTTCTGTTTACACCACGTTGATTTTGAGGCATCAGCAAGATAACTAAGAAAATAAATTGATTAGCTATTAGATTCTGGAGTTAAGAAGTGAACTTTTGTCAAGAGCTGCAGGTTTTGAAGTCACAAACTTAGATTAGTTTAAGCCATGGGCATGGATGAGACTGTCCAGTTTCTGGGAGACCACAAGTACTAGGCTAAAAATATGGACCATTTCTTTTAGGCACATGATTCCCAGTAAAAGTATTTTTCTTTTGGGAATGACAGAATAAGATGGTAGTGGTAGATTGGGCGAAGATTTTGAAATAATTTTGCCAGTAGTATATTTGATAAATATTGGAGGCCCTCTGAAGCACATTATTTTTCTTAACAAATGAAAATTCGGTGAAACAGGTGAGGTGCCTCAAGATTAGTCTGTGACTCCTCAAGGGAGTCCAAGTAGAGTTTGTACTTTGTACCTTGTACAGGCTCCATCAAGATTTGTATTATTACTTTCCTTGAGAAGAGGATAGCACTTAACAACTGTAAGAAATTCTGCACAATAGAGGTCTCAGAGTGCTACTCTGAAAACTACCTAGCACCCGATTAATTAGTACAAGAGAACAACGTAATTGGGAATTTTCACCTCACAGAATCTGCTCAATTCTTCATTTCCCCTGTATCAGAAAACTGTCATTATAAATCAGTCTGAGAGTTGAACTATTCACTCTTTGCATTACTGTATTTTGTATTTGCAACAAATAGCTGTCAGTGAAAGATGTGACTTGGTTAAAAAAAATGGATTATTTTGACTGGAAGGCAAGGCCATATAACTAGGAATTTTTACAAGTTAGAAAACCTTCTTGTTGTTTTTGCTTTTGTGATGACTCATTCAAATTGCTGCAGGATTTCATTGCTATACTCATCAGGCTAGATGGAGGGAAGGAAACGTGAAAAATCAAGTCCCGCCTCTAAAAACGAATCCCTCTACTGGGAGCCTTCACTGGCATCACTAGTGATGTTCTTCTAGTGATCCAGGTTCACAAATCTTTCTTTTAAAAGATTACTTGATTTCTGAGTATGGACATAGTTTATTTTTTTTGTAAAATTTGGGCTACATATAAAAGAATAAAGAATAAAATAAAAATCACCTGTGCTTTATGGGATAATTGTTGAGACCAAATAAGGTAAAAATAGAGATCAGCGTTGGCTTGGAGTATTGTTTTTCTCCTTTCATGCACAGCCAAATACTACTCATCCTTCTGTCGTAGCTTAAATACTCCTTCCTTTCTCTCCTTACCAACCTTGGCCCCGTTTGCTAACGTTAGTGTGTTCCAGTAGAGCTTGTATACTCAACAGGGAAGATGGAAGAAAGGTGGAGGGCAACCCCCGGCAAGCTGTGGAAGGTTCAAAATGTCCAATGAACAGCAGGCAGAGATTTGAAATAGGCTGGGCACATTGGTTTGTAGCTCAGTGGTGAGACCAGGCCTGGAAATAAACTAGCGATCTGCATGAATCACCCAGTGAGAGAATGTAGACAGAGAAGAGGACTGTGGGGCTGAGCAACATTCGAATGTTGAGTAGAGGCTAAGCCTGCATAGAGGATTGAAAAGAGGTGGCTGGTGAGGTCAGTCAGTCCAAGAAGGAGGACGCACCAATTCTGTTGGGTCTGTAGAGAAGTCAAGAGAGATGGTAACAGAGGGATTTCCTCATCTGAGATACTCTTTTCCTCCTCCTTGCGTGGCTCTTAACTCAGCCCTTTGACTCAGATGAATACCACTCCCTTGAGCAAATCTTCTACTGTCACTCTTTGGGGAAGTTTCTCCCGATCCACTCGACTTTCTCTAAGATAGCCCTTGCAATTTTGCTATTACTAGGCTAAACATGTGTCTCCTTTATTGGATTGTAAGCTCTTGGAGGGTAGGAACATGTCTTTTTTGTTTACCATCATGTTTCCAGGACTCAGCTCTGCAATACCATAATAGTAGCTATGAAGAAATCTTTATTGAATGAATGAATAAATAATGAACTAAATCTTTCACATTTTTCTTCTTTTCCCCCAAGTCAGGAGAGTGTATCCAACTGTCCTTTCCTCTTCCACAATTAATATTTTGCTGTTATTTTAAAGAATTAATGCCTAGCATGATTTGCATCGCCCTCCTTCGTTGACTTCCTTTCTAGTCACGTTTCTTAGTCAGTGTACTTGAACTAGTTCTGGGCGTATCTTGAAGAAAGCCTTGATTTTTAGCTTATAGGATAATGTCTAGGGGCTTCCCTGGTGGCGCAGTGGTTAAGAATCCGCCTGCCAGTGCAGGGGACATGGGTTTGAGCCATTGTCGGGGAAGATCCCCACGAGCCGCAGAGCAACTAAGCCCGTGCACCACAACTACTGAGCCCACATGCCACAACTACTGACGCCCGCGCGCCTAGAGCCCGTGCTCCGCAACAAGAGAATCCACCTCAATTAGAAGCCCGCGCGCTGCAACGAAGAGGAGCCCCCGCTCGCTGCAACCAGAGAAAGTCCACACACAGCAGCGAAGACCCAACACAGCCAAAAATAAAAATAAATAAAATAAATACATTTATTTTAAAAAATATGTTAAGAGCACTTAAAAAAATACTGTCTAGGGCATATCTATATTCTGTGTTTCTATATATATTTTTTTAATTTTGGAGTATAGTTGATTTACAATGTTCTCTTATCTTGTACTGTACAGCAAAGCGAATCAGTTATACATGTATATATCCAGTCTTAGATTCTTTTCCAGTTTAGGTTATTAGAGTACTGAGAAGAGTTCCCTGTGCTATATAGTAGGTCCTTATTAGTTAGCTATTTTATATATAGTAGTGTGTATGTGTCAATCCCAATCTCCCTATTTATCCCTCCCTGCCCCCACTTTCCCTCCTGGTAACCATAAGTTTGTTTTCTACATCTGTGACTCTATTTCTGTTCTATAAATAAGTTCATCTGTACCATATTTTTTAGATTCCACATATAAGTTATATCATATAATATGTGCCTTTCTCTGTCTTTCTTACTTCACTCAGTATGACAATCTCTAGGTCCATCCATGTTGCTACAAATGGCATTATTTCATTCTTTTTTATGGCTAAGTAATATTCCATTGTATATATGTACCAAATCTTCTTTATCCATTCCTCTGTTGATGGGCATTTAGGTTGCTTCCATGTCTAGGCTATTGTAAATCGTGCTGCAATGAGCATTGCAGTGCATGTATGTTTTCAAATTATGGTTTTCTCTGGGTATATGCCCAGGAGTGGGGTTGCTGGGTCATATGGTAGTTTTATTTTTAGGTTTTTAAGGAGCCTCCATACTGTTCTCCATCATGGCTGTATCAATTTACATTCCCACCAACAGTGCAAGAGGGTTCCCCTTTCTCCACACCCTCTCCAGCATTTGTTGTTTGTAGATTTTTTTGATGATGGCCATTCTGACTGGTGTGAGGTGATACCTCATTAAAGTTTTGATTTGCATTTCTCTAATAATTAGTGATGTTGAGCATCTTTTCATGTGCTTTTTGGCCATCTGTATAGCTTCTTTGGAGAAATGTCTATTTAGGTCTTCTGCCCATTTTTTGATTGGGTTGTTTGTGTTTTGATATTGAGCTGCATGAGCTGTTTGTATATTTTGGAGATTAATCCCCTGTTGTTCACTTTGTTGGCAAATATTTTCTCCCATTCTGTGGGTTGTTGTTTCATTTTGTTTATGGTTTCCTTTGCTGTGCAAAAGCTTTTAAGTTTAATTATGTCCCATTTATTTTCTTTTAAATTTTCATTACTCCAGGAGGTGGATCAAAAAAGATCTTGCTGCGATTTATGTCAGAGAGTGTTCTGCCTATGTTTTTCTAAGAATTTTCCTCTAAGAATGTGAGATGATATCTCATTGTAGTCTTGTTTTTTGTTTTGTTTTTTTTTTTTTTTTTTGCAGTACACGGGTCTCTCACTGCTGTGGCCTCTCCCGTTGTGGACCACAGCTCTGGACACGCAGGCTAAGTGGCCATGGCTCACGGGCCTAACCGCTCCACATCACGTGGGATCTTCCCGGACCAGGACACGAACCCATGTCCCCTGCATCGGCAGGTGGACTCTCAACAAATGCGCCACCAGGGAAGCCCCTCATTGTAGTTTTGATTTGCATTTCTCTAATGATTAATGATGAGCATTCTTTCATGTGTTCATTGGCAATCTGTATATCTTTGGAGAAATGTCTATTTAGGTCTTCTGCCCATTTTTAGATTGGGTTGTTTGTTTTTTGTTATTGAGCTGCGTGAACTGCTTGTAAATCTTGGAGATTAATCCTTTGTCAGTTGCTTCATTTGCAAATATTTTCTCCCATTCTGAGGGTTGCCTTTTCGTCTTGTTTATGGTTTCCTTTGCTGTGCAAAAGCTTTGAAGTTTCATTAGATCCCATTTGTTTATTTTTGTTTTTATTTCCATTTCTCTAGGAGCTGGGTCAAAAAGGATCTTGCTATGATTTATGTCATAGAGTGTTCTGCCCATGTTTTCCTCTAAGAGTTTGATAGTGTCTGGCCTTACATTTAGATCTCTAATCCATTTTGAGTTTATTTTTGTATATGGTGTTAGGGAGTGTTCTAATTTCATACTTTTACATGTACCTGTCCAGTTTTCCCATCACCACTTATTGAAGAGGCTGTCTTTTCTCCACTGTGTATTCTTGCTTCCTTTATCAAAGATAAGGTGACCATATGTGCGTGGGTTTATCTCTGGGCTTTCTATCCTGTTCCATTGATCTATGTTTCTGTTTTTGTGCCAGTACCATACTGTCTTGATTACTGTAGCTTTGTAGTATAGTGTGATCATATGGTTTTTATTTTTCAGTTTGTTAATGTGATGTATCACATTGATTAAGTTGCATATATTGAAGAAACCTTGCATTCCTGGGACACATCCCTCTTGATCATGGTGTATGATCCTTTTATTGCATTGTTGGATTTGGTTTACTAGTATGGTCTTCTGTTACTTTTCTCTATTTTTGTAGGCTCAAAGTGGTAGAATGGAAAGTTTAGAATAGGAGCTAAGAAACACATGCTTTAGCTTCACCTCAGCCAATAAGCAGCTGTCTCGAAGTGAGTCAGAGCTCTGGGGCTGCTTGTTTCCTTATCTGTGAAAAGCTGTAAAAATGTCTTCTCGGGCTTCCCTGGTGGCATAGTGGTTGAGAGTCCGCCTGCCAATGCAGGGGACACGAGTTCGTGCCCCAGTCCGGGAAGATCCCACATGCTGTGGAGCGGCTGGGCCCGTGATCCATGGCTGCTAAGCCTGCGCGTCTGGAGCCTGTGGTCCATAAAGGCAGAGACCACAACAGTGAGAGGCCCACGTACCGCAAAAAAAAAAAAAAAAAAAAAAAAAGTCTTCTCACTCTATTAAAAGGTCTGTATATTTTTGTTTTTCTCATTTATGTCTCAGCATCTGTTGAGTATTCTCTACTATAAAATGTGCTGAACATTTAAAAAATTCTTCAGTTAATATATTCAAGAAGTAGAATTTACAGTTTGCTTGGCTTTATAAACTTAAAAAAAACTGGAAATTATCTTCAGGGTTGGTGATTCCCACACCCTGATGCAATGTACACGTTTTCTTATGATCATTTTAATATGTGGTTGAATTCAGTTTGCTAGGATTTTGTTGAGTTTTGTGTCTATGTTCACCAGGGATTGTGACCTGCAGTTTTCTTTACTTGAAAAGTCTTTTTCTGGCTTTGGTATCAAGGTAATGGTGACCTTGTAAAATGAGTTTAGGAGTATTCTCTTTTCTTCAACTTTTGAAAGTGTTTGAGAAGGAATGGCATTAATTCTTTAAGCGTTTAGAAGAATTCACCAGTGAAACCATCTGGTCCTAGACTTTGCTTTGTTGGGAGATGTTTTATTACTGATTTGTATGTTTCTAAGAGTTTATCCATTTATTCGGAAGTTCTCCCTCCACCCCAAGACAGTCTCCCCATCTCCACTGGGGAGAAAATGGTGTTTACTCTGTGGAAATACTACACACTATGTTATTGGGAACAGCAGATACAGTTGGGAGTGCAGGGGGAAAGTGAGGCACCATATGAAAACAAGGGGATTAAATGAAAACCATACTGAAAGGTGAGATACCCTGTCCCCAAACCCAGGTCTCACTGGACTCCCAGAACACTACCAGCCAAGCTTCTGACCGCAGGGCAAAAGACCGAGATGAATCTTTGGAGAAACCGACCAAACTGAGAGCAAAGGTGCTAACCCTTGGGAGGTGCAGGAACTACATCCAACAAAACTGCTGGATCCAGAGCTCCTCATTCATAATGTGGCTTGCCAATTCACCAATTCTTCCATCCAATCAGCTTTTTAGCATCTCGCTCTTAAATGAGAGGCTACCACCAATCTCTTGGGAGAGGAGAGGGATTGGAGGTTGAATCAATCACAAATGGCCAATGATTTAATCAATCATGACCATGTAGTGAAGCTCCCATTAAAAACCCAAGAGGACAGGATTTGGAGAGCTTCCAGTTGGTGAACATGCGGAGACTAGGGCGAGTGGTGCACTAGGAGAGAGCATGGAAGCTCTGCACCCTTCCCCTATGTAACTCTTCCATCTGGCTGTTCCCGAGTTATATTCTTTTATGGTAAACCAGCGATCTAGTAAGTAAAATGTTTCTCTGAGTTCTGTAAGCCATTCTAGCAAGTTTATCGAACTTCTGATTCATAGCCAGTCACTCAGAAGTACGGGTGACAACCTGAACTTGTGACTGGTGTCTGAGTTTAAGGAGGGTGTCATTGGAACCCTGTTATTAACCCTATAGCAGGTTAATCAGAAGAAGCAAAGGTAATAACCTGAAGCTTTTTCTGTTATTTATCAAGTTGAGGTGTTCCCTCCTATTCCTGGATTTCTGAGAGTTTTTATCATGACCAGGTGTTGAATTTTATCAAATACCTTTTCTGTATCAATTAATATGATCATGTGATTTTTTGTTTTTAGCCTGTTAATATGGTGGATTATATTGATTTTCAAATATTGAATGAGACTTGCTTCCCTATTCTAAACCCCATTTGATCATTTTTTATATATTACTGAACTCTATTTGCTAGTATCTTGTAACAAATTGTGCATCTATCTCCATGTAGGATATTACTCTGTGGTTTTCTTTTTCTGTTCTTTGTCTTGTTTAATGCCAGGGGAATGCCTATTTCATGGAAGAAGTTAGAAAGTATCCCTTTTTCTCTAATTTTCTGGAAGAATTTCATAGAATCAGCATTAATTCCTCTTTAAACATTTGGTCGAATTCTTCAGCAAAACCATCTGGCTCTGGAGATTTCTTTTTTGGAGGAAGTTTCAAATTACAAATTCAGATGATCTGTGTAATATATTTTTAGTGTTACATATTTCATATGAATTTCATAGTTGTGAACAGTTTATACTCTGAGAAATTGGTACATTTCATCTAATTGTCAAATTTGTCTGTGTAGAGTTAATCATGGTATTCCCTTATTATCCTTTTGATGTCTATAGGGTCTGTAGTGATATAGCCTGTTCCATTCCTGAGACCAGTAGTTTGTTTCTTTACTCTTTTTTCTTTGCCAGCATTACTAGAGGCTGATTGATTTTGTTCTTTTTTTCAAAGAACCACCTTCCCCACCATCCCATTAATTTTCTCTGTTTTTCTATTTCCGTTTGTATTTATTTCCATCCTTCTCTTTATTTCATTCCTTTTTCTTGTGTTGGGTTTATTCTGTTCTATTTTTTCTAATTTCTTGAGTTAGGAGCTTAGAATATTGATTTGAGATTTTTAATTTTTTTCTAATATAAGCATTTATTGCCATAATTTTCTGAGTATTGTTTAACTGTGTCCCACAAATTTTGATATGTTGTATTCTCATTTTCATTGTGTGTTTATACAGATATCTTAAGCCTTCCTCTTTGACCCATTATTTAGAAGTGTTGTTTTATTTCCAAATGCTTGAATATTTGGAGATTTTCTGGTTATCTTTCAGTTATTGCATTTTACTTTGATTCCACTGTGGGCAGAACACACTCAGTATGATTTTAATTCTTTTAAATTTGTTGTGGTTTGTTTCATGGCTCAGGATATGGTCTATCTTGGAATACGTTCCCTGAGCACTTGAATAGAAAGTTCGACATACCTTGTTTAAGCACACTTCACTTTATTGCCCATTACAGATATTGCGTTTTCTACAAATGAAAGGTTTGTGGAAATCCTGCATTGAGCAAATCTTTTGGCACATGCCAACAGCATTTGCTCACTTTGTGTCTCTGTGTCACATTTTAGTAATTCTCGCGATGTTTCATACTTTTCATTACTGTATTTGTTAAGGTGATCTGAGATCAGTGATCTTTGATGTTACTAGTACAACTCACTGAAAGCTATGGTGATGTCTAGCATTTTTTAGCAATAAAATATTTTTAAATGAAGGTATATACATTGTTTTTTTAAAACATAATGCTATTGCACACTTAATAGACTGCAAGATAAAGTAAACATAATTTTTATATGCACTGGGAAAACAAAAATTTTGTGTGACTTGCTTTATTGCAATTTTCATTTTTTTTTTTGCAGTGGTCTGAAATTGAACCCATAATATCTCCAAGATGTGCCTATATGATCTGCTGTTGTTGCATGGAGCATTCTATAAATATTGATTAGCTCCTATAGGTTGATGATGTTATTGAGTTTTTTCTATACCTCTGATGATTTTCTGTCTAGTTTTTTCATCACTAGTTGAGAGAAGGATGTTGGGGTCTCCAACTGTATCTATGGATTTCTCTCTTTTTTCTTTTCTATCATTTTTTACTTTACATGTTTTGAATATCTCTTATTTGGTGCATACAGATTTAGGATCACTGTGTCTTCTTAGTGAATTTATCCTTTCATCATTATATAAATATCCCTCTGTGTCCTTGGTAAATTTCTTTCCCTTTGTCTGATATTAGTATAACCCTGCTTTTTTTAAACTAATATTTGCAAGTTATATCTTTCCATCTTTTAAAATTTAAGCCTCTATATTTTTATATTTAAGGTGAGTTTCTTATAGAAAGCATATAGTTAGCCCATGTTTTCTCTTGTAGTTCTTTTTAACCAACTGCCAATCTTTATTTTTTAATTGGTGTATTTAGACCATTACTTTTAATGTAATTGTTGTTTTAGAAATGCCATTTTTTGGTAGGCTCTCTCCTTTTTATATTTCTCTTCTCTTTCTCTTCTTCACTGTTGTTTATTTGACCATTTTTAGATTCCTATTTGATTTATTTGAAGTGTTTTTGAGTGTCTCTCTCTTTGTGTAGCTTTTTTAGTAGTTGATCTAGGCATTAAGTTACACACACATAACTTACCACAGTCTACTGGTGTTAACATTTTACCAGTTTGAATAATGTGTAAAAATCTCCCCACCCCGCCTTTACATCCATTTACCCTTCACAGTTGTAAAATAATTGTCTTAAATATTTCTTATATATACATTGAGAACCACTTGCTAGTGATATTAATTCTGCTTCAACCAACAAACATAATTTAGGAAACTCAAGAGAAGGAAGTCTATTATCATTTTCCTATATTTTTGTTGTATTCATTGTTCTTTCCTCCTTCCTGATGTTCTGCAATTCCTTATTTTATTATTTCTTTCTGTTTTGAGAATTTTCTTAGCCATTCTTTTTAGGGGAGATCTGCTGGTGACAAATTCTCTTATTTTCCCTTCATCTGAGAATATCTTGATTTTTCCCTTCATTTATGAAGGATATTTTCACTGGTTATAGAATTCTGGATTGACAGTTCTTTTCTTTCAGCACTTGTATAATCCTGTGCTACTTCTGGCCTCCATAGTTTCTGACGAGAGATCTACTGTTTTTTTCTGTAGTGTTTGACTGGGCTAGAACACTTACTGGCTAAAAATTTTATATCTTGGTAAGCTGTTCCTTTCCTGGTCCTTTGACTAGAAAGGACCAGGACTCTTATTTCCTTGGGGCTTTTTTTGTATCTTCCCAGTGCCACTTCCTGGTTACTGGCTTCTCCAGCATCTGGTTTGGGATATGTGAGTCAAAAAGAAAACCCCAGGGAACTCAAAACTATGTCACTCCTTAAGCCCCTAGCCACTTTGCCTTCTTCACTTTACCATTCAGAGTCTTCTTACATTTGTTTTACATATAAGGTCAATCATTTTTAGCTGTACTTAGTTGGAAGACTAGGAAAAAATGTCTACTCCACCTTTAAGGAAGCAGAAGTGGGGAACGAAGCCGAGGACATTCAGAGCCAGCTTTCATGGGAATTGAGTGAGGTTAAACGAAAAAAAGGGAAAAGGGCCAAGAAAATTCATAGGATTGGAGCTGTGAGGACTAATTCTTACTTTTCGCTGACTGTTGGTTTGTGGTTTAGCCTAATTTAAAAGCCCAGGCCCAAATCCTGTATGACCTTAAATGGCTTCCTGGCAAAATCTTCAAATTTCTTTGAATGGAACTGTTTTATTTTGTGTGCATACATGCGTGTGCATGTGTGCTCAACATTCAGGCACAAGCATGTTCACATGCACACGAGTGTGTCAGGGAGTGCAGTGGTAGTAATGGAGATACAAGACTGGGTGAAAAAATAACATCGAAGTAACTTTACTTCAACCTGCTTTTTTTCAGCAGGATTCTAAAAATATTGAAGATTTTTAAGTGCCTGTTGCTTATTTGCATTTAGAAAAGAAGGTCATATCATTTAAGAAAATAATAGCCTTAAATAAAGGATTTGTTTAATTATGAGGTGTGATATAAGGGTCAAATAGATCAAAATATCTTAAGTGGATCACAGTCTATTTTTGCATCACGATTAGTTGCATAAAATATGCAGAAATATAATGGCCAGTCTTCAAAATCTTGACCTCCAAAGTGATGAAAACCAGAAAAAGAAGGAATTAAGTCAGAAAACAAAGATTTAATACTTGTATAGAAATTGTTAGTGATTACTTAGGTTGAAGTCATTCTAGTGCCAATTCATTTAACAATGGTTGAAAAATTAAGCAATTTATAGTCTATAGCAAAAGTCCAGGAAAAATCTGGTCAGCTTGACTCATTGAAGCATAACTGAAATTTCTAATTTAGAATTTAGAGATGCAGAGACTTCAGTGGTTACCAATATAAGAATTATTTGTTCTACTTCTCAGCCACCTCACCATTAATTTGACTCTTGAACTGAAGGGAACTGTGCTTGTCTGTAAAACAAATCATCCCATTGTTAAACAATTCAAAAAATTACAAAGTAAACATTCCCCCTAATATCTCCACATCTGTAAATTTGGCCACTGGAGAGGAAGTGACATCGTAGTGGCCAGGACAAGTTCAAGTCGACATTCTGGCTCTTCCATTCACCAGCTTTGCTCCCTCGTAACACGTAATCACTTTTTGGCGGTTTCCTCCTGTATGAAATTGGAACAAAATATCATTTCTAGCCTATGGGGCTGTTATGAGATTTCAAGAAACATTGTGAAAGTGCCTTGGAAATCAGCAAATGTTAAATACATAGAAAGCATTATTGCTCATTCTAATAGACTTACATAAAATAAGTCTACAAGCTCATCCACATTCACAATGTGACTTAATTTTAGTAAGTCAATGATCATTAGATTATATGCTAAAGGCTCATAAATCACCTACTACATACGCAATTTCAGGATTCTGCTATGAATATTACAAGCTTATAAAATCTGTAATTTATAGCATTTTGCCTTTTTTTTTTTTCTCTTTCAAGTATTATTTGCCAGTCTCTACCTATCTGGCAATGCCCCCATTCTCTCAAATTCAAGGGTACAAACTTTGAATTATAAAATGAATAAATTCTGGGAATCTAATGTCCAGCATGGTGATGATAGTTAACAATACTCTATTATACACCTGATTTGCTAAGACAATAGATCTTAAGTGTTCTTATTAATATACACACACACACACACACACACAAATGTAAGGTGATGGAGGTGTTAATTAGCTTGATTATGGTAATTATTTCGTAGTGTATACTTATATAAAATCATCATCGTAAACATAGACAATTTTTATTTGTCAATTATACCTCAGTAAAGGTGGGGGAAGAACAGTGGATCTACCATCACGTCAACTATTTGAGAGATATGCCATTTTCAAAGGAATCAGAGCTTCTTCTAATATTTTATGTTTGGGATTTCTGAGTCTTTTTGAAGCCAAAGTTAAATTAAGTGGGAAAGTACAAGATAGGACCCAAACCCTCAAAATAACTTCAAATCTTTCTTTTGGTCTGAAAATTATTGATCTAAATTGAGGCAGAAATAAACTAGGGATTATGTTTCTTTACCTTCTCTTATGACTTCTGGAAAGTTCTTGGCACTGAGAGACCATGGGTTAAAGGGAATATTTAAAAAATAAAGTTCACATAGTGTTTGTCTGAACTGAAATATCTAGTCTGATATCACTCAACTGAATTATTTAGTCTGATATTTTTTATTGATCAGAGAAATGACTAGTATCCCCCAGGGTCCAGGGCCCAGTGATGGTATCTAACTAGCTGTGATAGTCCAGATGTGTGGCTGCTTCTGTGACTCAGGTGCCTTGCTCCTGCCTGGTTTTAATGCAGCTTGTCTCTGCAAGGCAGGGAGAAGTGAACAGAGTTGGCCTAACGTGGAGGTAGACCAGGCAGCCTATCACATAGGGTATGATAATGTAAATGAGTTTGAAGGGCAACATCCATGGCTGTACATCCATGAATGCAATGTTTACAAATACGTGATCTCTTTAAATCTTGTGAAGAAGCTATTACAGTTATAGTATCTAATATATTGACAAAGAAACTGAGACCCTTAGGAGTTAAGAAAACTTAACTGAGCGAGAAAGTGGCAGATATGGGTCTCAAACTCAGGTCTTATGATCTCCAACTCATCTGACACCACTGATCCCTTAAACACATATTGCTCTGTGTTGTAGCTCAGAGCATTGTTGTTAGTTTTTAAAACTCTGGTATTAATTAGTTGTTCTTATTTATAGTCTCCCAAAGTTGGGTATAAGAGCCAGGCTTGCTATTTCTTTATTTTTCCCCAAGCACCTAACATGTACCCTTATAACAAAGTGTTTGTGAAAAAATTTCTACTGAGTCATAGTTAGTGTATTATTTCATTAGCATCAGTTGGTATTTAGCAGACATCAGGATGTACACATTTTGACAGGTAAGGGAGGTATAAATCCTGAGCAAAGGACATGGACAGAAATAATATGAAATTCTGGGAATTATGAAGTTAAATTCCTAAGGGGAGCTGAGGTTGGGCTCCTGGAGGAACTGCTGAAGAAGGAAAAACAGCTGAATGATAAGAGTGTATCTGAGGTGGAAGTGATACAGTACAGTATTTTACCATCTGGCCAATAGACCGTAGGTATAAAGAAGAACTTAAGGAGAATTAAAGGACAAAGTCCTTTTGAGGATTTTGTCTTTTATTCTGATCTTGTTACTTTTTCCGCATTAGCACTCTTTGCTGCCAAATCTTTGAGTTAGGGGATGTCGCTACAGATTCTTCTCCATCCTCTTCCCAGCCTCCTTTCTTCCACGTCTTTCCAGAATGAAAATGACCATAATGTTTAATGTGTATCTAATTATAAAAGGAATATATATTCAAAAATCACAGAAAATATGACCAAATTGAAAAAGACAAGAAGAAAATCTCTAAAAGGAGTTTCAAGAAATAACCACCATTCAGGGACTTCCCTGGTGGCGCAGTGGTTAAGAATCTGCCTGCCAATGCGGGGGACATGGGTTCGAATCCTGGTCCTTATGCTGTGGGGCAACTAAGCCCGTGCATCACAACTACTGAGCCTGTGCTCTAGAGCCCACAAGCCACAACTGCTGAAGCCCACACACCTAGAGCCCGTGTTCCACAATGAGAAGCTGGCGCACAGCAATGAAGACCCAACTCAGCCAAAAAAAAATAAAGCTATTAAAAAAAGAAAAAGAAATAACCATCATTCAGATTATATGGCTCTTCAGACTTTCTATATGAATAAACGCACAGAGTAGAATTCAGTACTATTTTATCAACCTCTGTTTTAACTTAGCATCACTTCTAACAGTTGCAGAAAATGCCGTTGCAAGGTGTGGTCCATATTTAAAACCGATTTCCTGTTATTGGGCATTCAGGTTGTTGTAATGAACATCTCTATAAACCATCTTTGTCAGTTCTCATGATTATTTTCAATAGATAAAGTCATAGAAATGGAATTTCTGGGTCAAAAGAACTGCAAAATTTGAAGACTTTTCAAAAATATTTTTAATATTTCCTTGAGAAGTCTTCTAACAGGAATGTCCTTGTACTCTCTCCAATACAGGTCATTATCAAACTTCTTAATCTTTACAAGTATAAGAGTTTTAAAAAGATTCCATTTGTTGTTGTTTCATTGAAGTATAGTTGATTTACAATGTTGTATTAATTTCTGCTGTATAGCAAAGCGACTTAGTTATACATATATATATACAGTGTTTTTTATATTTTCCATTATTGTTTATCTCAGGTTACTGAACAGAGTTCCCTGTGCTATACAGTAGGACCTTATTGTTTATCCATTCTATATGTAATAGTTTGCATCTACTAAACCCAAACTCCCAGTCCATCCCTCCCCCACCCCCTTCCCCTTGGCAACCACATGTCTGTTCTCTGTGAGTCTTTTCATAGATAGTTCATTTGTGTCACATTTTAGATTCCACATCTAAGTGATATCATCTGGGGTTTTTCTCAGTTCACCTAGTATGATAATCTTGAGTTGTATCCTCAATTTGTATTTAATTACTAGTAAAGTTCATCATTTTGAAAATAGAAATGGGACATATTTTATATTATTTCTTAATTTTCTAAATTTTCTATTTGTGTTCTTGCTGTAGTAATTATATTTGTAAGTATACTTTATATATATTTATATATATATATATTTATATATATTTATATATATATATTTATATATATTTATATATATATATTTATATATATTTATATATATATATTTATAATATATATATATATATATATAAATATATATATTTATGGCTGGATAATGTTCTGAGATATAAATTTTATTTTTCTTCCTGCATTCTCTTGTCACCCCCTGGAATTTTGTCTTCCTCTCATTTATGACTTTGTGTTTTACTGCCTTAGGGGAGATATGAGTTGTAGGAAACAGAAGTAGCTTGAAAGAAATTCTAGTTTCCCTTCCATCTCCCTCCACCTCAAATCCTTAGACTCATTGAAGAGCACAAGATTTGAGGAAACTGGTGAAGGGCCAAGAGAAGTGGGAAGGGGAGAGAGTTTTCTCCTAGACCAAAAAAGTGATTCTTCTGTCTGGGGGAATTAGCAATATTTGAACTGACAACCAAATGTTTACATCCATATTCATGAGAGAGTGTAACTAATCTGGGTAGTTTACAGGAAGCAGCTCTTTTATAGCTATCTCCAGCATAGACACATCTCTGAGACTCATTACATTGTTTGCAGCCACTGTAGGTACTTAACTCTGTCACCATGAAGTTGACAGGTGATTGCTGGGAAATAGGATAGTGTCATGGAAAGGTCACTCTCAGGACATCAGAAAAGTCATCTGAGATGTGCTTCTGTCTGCCGCTGATTGACCTTGGATACTCATGGAACTTCTTAAAATTTCCCTTCTCTTTATATGAGAGACATAACCAGTAATACCAACAGGAGAAAATCATTTCAGAGTCCTTGGAATCTGTCATGTCACTTATCAGACATTGATTCAGTGCCTGCTGTGTGCCAAGCACTGTTGTAGGCACAGAAGCTACCAGAAAGAAGGAAACAACTTCTCTGCCTTCAGGGAATATGAACACATATACACAGGGAATTCTAATACCTCATAAAAACCTATAATTTAATATTCTATATTTTATAGTTTTTATATAAAATGTTTATTGTAATTTTATAGCAGTATTATTCAGTGCTCCAATTGAGTGAACAAAAATCACATTAGAGCAAGTAAAACAATAGCTAATTGTTTATAAATTATAAAAAAAATTGTCTCTAAAACATAAATGGTTTAGTACTACTGGGTTTTTGGAAAAATAATCTTTCAGTGCTTGATGATCTAAATGGTAGGCAAAGTTTATGCTCAGGGAACAGTAAAACAATTGTAACCTCAAAATGAATGAGCAGAGAAGTATTTGTTCATAATTGAATATTAGGTATCTCCAAAGAAAGGGAAAATAATCATGAAGGGTAAAATGAGTGTTTTATCGGGCTTCATCTCATTTCATCTTATAATTTAGAATCTTTTTTACCTTTGAAGGAAAAATGGTGGGAGCACCAAAGGGCTTCACCCAGTCATGCTGCCTGCAGGTACCCTGATTTAGTGGCAGTCTATTGCAAGACTTGTTCCTCTGATATATGGATCACTCCGTGGACTCTCCTTGCAATTAATGGACATTTTATTCAAGCATTCCCACTACAAGGTTAGCAGATGTGGGCAAAGGAGAGGAAAGCAAAAAAGCCTGATTTGGGAACTTGCTGGCAAGGGTTTTGTGGCAGGGGGCTATTCAAATGATGCCTTTCCTTGGCTTCTCTGCTATATTCATGTACGCAGTTAAGAATTGGCCTTATATCTAAAAGTCATTTGGGAACGTTCATTCCATTAGGATCACTGTCAATGTCTCCAGACTCCCCACTTCCAAAGTGAGAGACTAAATAACATGATTTTTCACAAGTCTCATTCTTTAAGAAGGTTTGCTAATACTCAGTTGGAAAGGTTAAAATCTACAAGCTTGACGACTTAAATGTTTTTGAAAAATCAGTTAAAAAAAGGTACCTCCTGCCAGCCACTGGAACTGTAGATGAGTTGAAATGCTTTCAATTTCTCTTGCTATTCAAAATGAGTCTCTAGTGTTTTTGCACTTTAGCCAAAAGCTTTTAGGCTTAGTAAAAAGCCCTCTGAGTCACAAGATAAAATGTATGTGCATTTTCCCATTGCCTATCTTCAATCCAGATTTTCCATGTTTAAAAAGAAAATAACAAAAATGCAAGGTTTAAGAAGTCCCTGGTCACCTGCAGTCAAAACTGCATTTAACTCAGTTAACATTCTCTAAGCTGAACACAGGACGGAGTGCTACATTATCCAAGTAGCTTCTTATTTTTAGCATCAGAAGAGATTTGATGGTCTATAATAGTCTGATCACTCTCTTTAGCAAATGTACCGAGCTATAAGAAAATATCTAGGGAGGGTGGGCTTTTTAAAGATTGAAGCCCATTGTGTTCTATATTGCTTCTTTGTAGGATGGTGCTCAACTGTTTTCTTGAGTAGGAAAGGAAGATGCGCAGGCTCAAACCAAGGCGGCGCCTGTGCATGAGTGGGGCAAGGCAGTGAGGAGGTCGGTGGCAGGCACAAGCAGTAGGGTTGTACCCAAGGTCATGTGACACCATGCGCATATTACATATCTTGTCTTATTTCATCTTCATAACAGCCTTGAAGATGTGGGCATTACGATTCTTGTTCTACAGACGAAAAGACCAAGAATTAGACAAGATCAGTGACTTGCAAAGATCAGGTAGCAAACACCTGGTTATGAATTAGTCTCTGCTTTAGTCTGCTCAAAAGTCTATATGCTCCATGCTGGTTTTCTACATCTGCCTGGGAGCTCAGAAAAATGGAAATTCTCCCTCTTCCTGCTGTGTTCCTCACAAAATGACCATATGATTATTCTGATGGGTTAGTGGAAAGTATACCAGATTTAGGATCAAAGGCGCTTGGTCCTAGATCTGGGCCTTGATCCCACTAATGATCAACAATGTGATCCCGGCCAGGTAGAACTTCTCCTCGGTTTAGTTCAGTGCTGGGTTTAGAGAAGGTGAAAGACCAGACATCCCGTTGCCCTAGGAATCTAACAGTGAAGTCTGCTCCTTTCCTTCTGTTTTTATATTAGAATTTGCCTAACTCAAAAGTTGCTTTAGGATCAAACTAGTCTTGTATTCTCTGAGAAAGGAGTTTGTATACTACAAAGCACAGTGTTGATCTAAGGGTTTTTTTTCGACTGAAATTTTCATATTATCACCTCTGCTTTAACACAATGAAGACATTTATTTAAATTAAAATGTTACATGGGAGTGGTAAACATACTGAGCCACTGTATAACATTAACAGTTGAGCATAATTCATGACTAGATTAGCTTTCCGGTGATCTAATTTGGGTTCAAAGAGAATTATTAGGGGATAGTACAGATTTTCATTATTTTTAATACCTTTACATTAAGAAGCATAAAGCCTTGGGCTTCCCTGGTGGCGCAGTGGTTGAGAGTCCGCCTGCCAATGCAGGGGACCCCGGGTCGTGCCCCGGTCCGGGAAGATCCCACGTGTGGCGGAGCGGCTGGGCCCGTGAGCCATGGCCGCTGAGCCTGCGCGTTCGGAGCCTGTGCTCCGCAACGGGAGAGGCCACAACAGTGAGAGGCCCGTGTACCTCAAAAAAAAAAAAAAAGAAGCATAAAGCCTTATGAAAAGTTTTAGAAATAAAAAAGTTAGGAGTAAAAGATATACTATTTTATTATCCAAAAATAAATACTGAAAGTTATTTGTAGATTTCAGAAGCCTTCTTTTTCCCCCTTGCCTTCTCTCTCTCTTTGGGAAGTAGTTGCGTATGTGTGTTTCTGTGTGTACGCATACACATGTATGTGTGTTTGAATATATGATATAGGGGTCATTCAATAAACACAACTTTATATTCTGCTAATTTCACTTTATGTTACACTGAATTTTTCTACGCTCTGATTGATCTTAGATATTCTTTAATTGCTTCATAAGAGTCCCCTAATTTTGGACACTAGATTCTTTCCAATTATTTACAACTCTAAATGATGTTTTAGCAAATATTCTTTAATGTTTGTGATTCCCTAAAATTCTGATTATTTCTCTAGAATAGATTTCTTGGACTAGGTCAAAGAATATAAGCTTTTTAATCCTTTGCATAATGCCTAGTTTCCCTCTAGAATGTTTACACTAATTAACGTTCTCATCAACAGTTTCTAAAAGTCTCAGTTTTACTTTCTCCTTGCCTACACTGAATATTTGTACAAGCCCATTTTTTTAGTAAATTGAAAGGACATAAAATTACATTTCAAGAAATGTAATTAGAACAAACAACATAGGATGAAAGAAAATAATTACAAAAGTGCCCATTATTCACTGAAAGTATGCATATAGGTGATTAATGTGGAGAATCACTCTTACACTCCCAACCTTTTGTCATTTCACTGTGATAGCAACTATACAAAAAGCTGGGAGTAAAGTAGCAATTCCCCACATTACATGCTATACAAGCACTGTCTACATTGAACGTCATTGTTCAAAATCATAGCTGAATTGGTAAGTAACAGCTTGCTGTTTGGTTTGATCTGTAGTTCTTTGATTATTAGAGATACAAGCATTTTGTTCGATACTTCTTGTCTCTTTCATTTATTCTTGAAAGACAGGACTTTCAGTCTTTGAGAGAGTGGTCTTTGGAGTCAGGCAGCCTGGTTTGAATCCAGGAACTGACGCTTTCTAGATATTTGACCTGTATCCGGTTATTTGTGCTTTCCTGTACTTTAGTTTCCTCACCTAAAAAGTGAGGGTGATGTTACTAGTATGTATCTCATAACATTAATTCATGTAAATAATCAGTGTGTTAACCCAGGTACATATAAGAATGGTATATTAATCCTTAACATATGTCAACTTGATTTTATTTGTTCATTTTGTATTTGGATTCATCGATATCCTTTTGTCTATTTTCTATTACAGTTCTTTTCTCCTATTGATTAACAAAAATGTTAACATTAGCTTTATGGTTTGCTGTCTTCCTTCTTTCTGAGAGTGGGCAGTAAAGTAAGAGATCAGAAGGAAGATGAGACTCAAAACTGGCACAGAAAACACACACACTCTTCCTTTTGTACGAGGGCTGGCTTAGATATCGCCTCTCATCACTAGCCTATAACTAGTGCAGTGGAAAGAGTCTGGGATAGCACAGATCATTGAATCTTTATGCATAATGAATTCAGCCATCCTAAACACATCCAACGTATCTCAAAGCACCCAAGGTATTTGTGTGTTCTTTTGAAAGACCTCATCTTTTGTGTAGGCAAAAGATGAGGCTCCTTCACAATTTAATAAGGTGATAAAGCTAGTGCAAGTCAGACTGCAGGACTTAAAGGTTTGGCTTGTCAGTCCACTCTTGAGATTGGGGTCTAATATGTCATCAGTGTGTGCAGCTCCCTTATGAAGTGGTTGCTGGGCAACCAGACTGTGATTTGGTAGAAATAGTAGGCACTTCTTCGAATCATGATCTCACTGACCATTTTCACTAACATATTTACTGTTCCCTTCCATTTGGTTTTCTGACAATCTAATGTCAGTGTTCTCTGACTAAAAATACTTTCAAGTTTAATGAGATTTCCACTTTTTACTCTGTTCATTCTCATCAGCAAAACTAATGGGTTGCCAAGACATTTTATTTTTTCTGTCACAGAGGTTATAACCATAACTTTACGTACACTGTGAACTAGAATTGGAACATCTTGATGATCTAGAGCTGCCAGCTTTCTGGATGGCTATAAATCCAGAAGGCTAAGCATGCCCCTATGGCATTCACTTATGAGCTACATGTGGTAAATTTTTGTTGTGGTGTTGATTTAGGCGATGGTACCATGAAGTAGGAAAAATCAGTAATCCTTTGATTAAATTCATCCAAGTAGCCTCATTCGTTCTGTCAGTCACCATTCCGCAGATGTTTTCAAAGTGTCTGCTATGTGACTAGCCCTGTGCTACTGGGCTCTGAGGATTCAATTATGAGTATAACAGAGCCTCTGTCTCCAATTTGCTTGTCGTCAGTGGAAGAGGCAGAGGAGAAGAGAAGCTTTCATCAATCAGAGGGACAAGTACTAAGTGAGCACAAAGGAGGAGGGGCACTTAACCAAGACTTAGGAGGTCGGGGAAGCTCTCTCAGAGTGACAGTATAAAACATGAAGTATGAGTTAACCAGGAGATTAGGAGAAGAGAGCATAAGGGAATAAGATGTTCAGAGACTGAAAGAGACTTCGCAGCAGGATTGGGGATCTGCAAGTGGTTGAGTGTGACTGGAGAATGATTGGAGGGTGAGAAAATTCAGACTAAGAGTGTTTGCATTTGGAGGAGAGGTGTTATGTCTATTCCCTAAGCTGCTGTCTCCTGACTTCAGTTTTCCATTCCAGACAAAAGGTAATATTTTATGCTCCTTGGCTACTGCCCTAAAATTTTAGGAACTTAATCCCATAGAGAATAGGGTGCTATAATTGTATGATCCAAGCTTTTCCATATATATTTCTTAAAATAAAGATGGTAGATTTTCACTGCAGTTTAAGCATGGATTCTCCACATTTTATTTACAGCAACTATAACAAGCACTGTACTTTCAGTTAATTATCTCCTAGCAGCAGCATTCCCAATTGTGCACCCACAGCATTGGATCTTGACTCTGCTTTTGCAGGACCACATTGTATAGGTAGGCAAGTAGGCAGAGAAACACAGGTAGTTTTCAATGAATGTAATTGTCCACAAAACATACTTTAATGGTCCCTGCCAGAAATAAGTGACTGTCTTTTGGATTATCAATCTGTACTGCAAAGCAGCTGAAATATATCAGTTCTCTTATCAGTACTCAATTTTCTGATTTGGGAGAAACTAATAGTTGTATTCAAATGAGCGCCATACTTTTTTTTTTTTTCTCACACACACGCACACACACACACACACACACACTGTATTTTATTTTTACAAGAGATAAACAAACTGACACCAAGCATTGTAAATGGATGACCACAATAAAAGCAACAATGATTGCAATTACCAAACACGAAACACACTCATACTATGTCATAATAGTGACATTCAGTCCAGTAATCCTCCACTGTAACAGCTCCTTTACTTTGCAGTGAAAATTGATTTGTATATTTTTTGCCTCTGAGTCCTTGTGGGATTTTTTTTTATTCAAACACAAAAAGTGTTGAATCATCAGAAAGTCACAAAAATTATAATCATCCTCATCAGTTCACTCAGTCCCATGTAATTAATTTTTTTTCATCTTGATCTTTTGTTAGCACTTTTATGAATTCATCAGTTTTCCATTAGAGTTCTGAAAATGCTTATTCATTCAGTTCAGCAGTATAGTCAATTACCAGAAACCTGTACTTGTCAGAGTCTTTTCCATGAATTCCTTGAAGATGAAACCCTTTTATAGGAACATTTTTGCAAAAGCATCAGAGTACACCCAGAACTGTCTGTAAATGACAAAAGACTTAAAAATGACCACGGTTAAAGATTTGATGAAAGTTCATAATAATGCAGTTGACAAGGAAATTTAGTTATTTCAGAGATATACAGTTTAAAGCAATAACTAGAATTATGACTTATAACATTATACCAGAACATATAAGATTTTTAGAAATTTCATGTAATGTCTGAAACATTTATATTAACATATGTCCATACAAATAACCTAAAGAACGTTTAGTATTAGTTGTTTTTTGTTTGTTTGTTTTTTATACTGCAGGTTCGTATTAGTCATCAATTTTATACACATCAGTGTATACATGTCAATCCCAATCGCCCAATGCAACACACCACCATCCCCACCCCACCACGGTTTCCCCCCTTGGTGTCCATACGTTTCTTCTCTACATCTGTGTCTCAACTTCTGCCCTGAAAACCGGTTCATCTCTACCATTTTTCTAGGTTCCACATACATGTGTTAATATACGATATTTGTTTTTCTCTTTCTGACTTACTTCACTCTGTATGACAGTCTCTAGATCCATCCACGTCTCAACAAATGACTCAATTTCATTCTCTTTTATGGATGAGTAATATTCCACTGTATATATGTACCACAACTTCTTTATCCATTCGTCTGTCGATGGGCATTTAGGTTGCTTCCATGACCTGGCTATTGTAAATGCTGCAATGAACATTGGGGTGCATGTGTCTTTTTGAATTATGGTTTCCTCTGGGTATATGCCCAGTGATGGGATTGCTGGATCATATGGTAATTCTATTTTTAGTTATTTAAGGAACCTCCATACTGTTCTCCATAGTGGTTGTATCAATTTACATTCCCACCAACACTGCAAGAGGGTTCCCTTTTCTCTACACCCTCTCCAGCATATGTTTGTAGATTTTCTGATGATGCCCATTCTAACTGGTGTGAGGTGATACCTCATTGTAGTTTTTTGTGTGTGTGTGGTACACGGGCCTCTCACTGTTGTGGCTTCTCCCGTTGAAGAGCACAGGCTCCGGACACACAGGCTCAGCAGCCATGGCTCACGGGCCCAGCCGCTCCACGGCATGTGGGATCCTACCGGACCAGGGCACAAACCTGTGTCCCCTGCATCGGCAGGCGGACTCTCAACCACTGCGCCACCAGGGAAGCCCTCGTTGTAGTTTTGATTTGCATTTCTCTAATAATTAGTGATGTTGAGCAGCTTTTCATGTGCCTCTTGGCCATCTGTATGTCTTCTTTGGAGAAATGTCTATTTAGGTCTTCTGCCCATATTTGGATTGGGTTGTTTGTTTCTTTAATATTGAGCTGCATGAGCTGTTTATATATTTTGGAGATTAATCCTTTGTCTGTTGATTCGTTTGCAAATATTTTCTCCCATTCTGAGGGTTGTCTTTTCGTCTTGTTTATGGTTTCCTTTGCTGTGTAAAAGCTTTGAAGTTTCATTAGGGCACATTTTTTAATTTTTGTTTTCATTTCCATTATTCTAGAAGGTGAATCAAAAAAGATCTTGCTGTGGGCTTCCCTGGTGGCGCAGTGCTTGAGAGTCTGCCTGCTGATGCAGGGGACAGGGGTTCGTGCCCCAGTCCTGGAAGATCCCACATTCCGCAGAGCGGCTGGGCCCGTGAGCCATGGCCGCTGAGCCTGCACGTCCGGAGCCTGTGTTCTGCGACAGGAGAGGCCACAACAGTGAGAGGCCCGCATACCACAAAAACAAAAACAAACAAAAAAAAGATCTTGCTGTGATTTATGTCAAAGAGTGTTCTTCCTATGTTTTCCTCTAAGACTTTTATAGTGTCCTGTCTTACGTTTAGGTCTCGAATCCATTTCGAGTTTATTTTTGTGTATGGTGTTTGGGAGTGTTCTAATTTAATTCTTTTACATGTAGCTGTCCAGTTTTCCCAGCACCACTTATTGAACAGACTGTCTTTTCTCCATTGTATATCTTTGCCTCCTTTGTCATAGATTAGTTGACTATAGGTGTGTGGGTTTATCTCTGGGCTTTCTATCTTGTTCCATTGATCTATGTTTCTGTTTTTGTTCCAGTACCATATTGTCTTGATTACTGTAGCTTTGTAGTCTGAAGTCTTAGTCTTAGACTTTGTAGTCTGAAGTCTTAGTCTGAAGTCACGGAGTCTGATTTCTCCAGCTGCGTTTTTTTCCCTCAAGACTGCTTTGGCTATTCGGGGTCTTTTGTGTCTCCATCTAAATTTTAAGATGATTTGTTCTAGTTCCCTAAAAAATGCCATTGCTAATTTGATAGGGATTGCATTGAATCTGTAGATTGCTTTGGGTAGTAGAGTCATTTTCACAATATTGATTCTTCCAATCCAAGAACATGGTATATCTCTCCCTCTGTTGGTATCATCTTTAATTTCTTTCATCAGTGACTTATAGTTTTCTGTATACAGATCTTTTGTCTCCCTAGGTAGGTTTATTCCTAGGTATTTTATTCTTTTTGTTGCAATGGTAAATGGGAGTGTTTCCATTATTTCTCTTTCAGATTTTTCATCATTAGTGTATGGGAATGAGAGAGATTTCTGTGCATTAATTTTGTATCTTGCAACTTTACCAACTTCATTGATTAGCTCTAGTAGTTTTCTGGTGGCATTTTTAGGATTCTCTATGTATAGTATGTCATTTGCAAACAGTGACAGTTTTACTTCTTCGTTTCCAATTTGTATTCCTTTTATTTCTTTTTCTTCTCTGATTGCTGTGGCTAGGACTTCCAAAACTGTGTTGAATAATAGTGGTGAGAGTGGACATCCTTGTGTCGTTCCTGATCTTAGAGGAAATGCTTTCAGTTTTTCACCATTAAGAATGATGTTTGCTGTGGGTTTGTTGTATATGGCCTTTATTATGTTGAGATAGGTTCCCTCTATGCCCACTTTCTAGAGAGTTTTTATCATAAATGGGTGTTGAATTTTGTCAAAAGCTTTTTCTGCATCTGTTAAGATGATCATATAGTTTTTATTCTTCAGTTTGTTAATGTGGTGTATAACACATTGGTTGATTTGTGTATATTGAAGAATCCTTGCATCCCTGGGATAAATCCCACTTGATCATGGTGTATGATCCTTTTAATGTGTTGTTGGATTTTGTTTGCTAGTATTTTATGGAGGATTTTTACATCTACGTTCATCAGTGATATTGGTCTGTAATTTTCTTTTTTTGTAGTATCTTTATCTGGTTTTGGTATCAGGGTGATGGTGGCCTCATAGAATGAGTTTGGGAGTGTTCCTTCCTCTGCAATTTTTGGGAGGAGTTTGAGAAGGATGGGTGTTAGCTCTTGTCTAAATGTTTGATAGAATTCACCTGTGAAGCCATCGGGTCCTGGACTTCTGTTTGTTGGAAGATTTTTAATCACAGTTTCAGTTTCATTCCTTGTGATTGGTCTGTTCATATTTTCTTTCTTCCTGGTTCAGTCTTGGAAGGTTCTAACTTTCTAAGAATTTGTCCATTTCTTCCAGGTTGCCCATTTTATTGGCATAGAGTTGCTTGTAGTAGTCTCTTAGGATGCTTTGTATTTCTGCAGTGTCTGTTGTAACTTCTCCTTTTTCATTTCTAATTTTATTGATTTGAGTCCTCTCCCTCTTTTTCTTGATGAGTCTGGCTGTTGGTTTATCAATTTGTTTATCTTCTCAAAGAACCAGCTTTTAGTTTTATTGATCTTTGCTATTGTTTCTATTTCATTCATTTCTGCTCTGAAATTTATGATTTCATTCCTTCTGCTAACTTTGGGTTTTGTTTGTTCTTCTTTCTCTAGTTCCTTTAGGTGTAAGGTTAGATTGTTTACTTGAGATTTTTCTTGTTTCTTGAGGTAGGCTTGTATAAACTTCCCTCTTAGAATTGCTTTTGCTGCATCCCATAGGTTTTGGATCGTCGTGTTTTCATTGTCATGTGTCTCTAGGTATTTTTTGATTTCCTCTTTGATTTCTTTAGTGATCTCTTGGTTATTTAGTAAAGTATTGTTTAGCCTCCATGTATTTGTGTTTTTTACGTTTTTTTCCCTGTAATTCGTTTCTAATCTCCTAGTGTTTTGGTCAGAAAACATGCTTGATATGATTTCCATTTTCTTAAATTTACTGCAGCTTGATTTGTGACCCAAGATGTGGTCTATCCTGGAGAATGTTCCATGTGCACTTGAGAAGAAAGTGTAATCTGCTGTTTTTGGATGGAATGTCCTATAAATATCAATGAAATCTATCTGGTTTATTGTGTCATTTAAAGCTTCTGTTTCCTTATTTATTTTCATTTTGGATGATCTTTCCATTGGTGTGAGTGAGGTGTTAAATTCCCCCACTATTATTGTGTTACTGTCGATTTCCTCTTTTATAGCTGTCAGCAGTTTCCTTATGTATGGAGGTGCTCCTATGTTGGGTGCATATATATTTATAATTGTTATTTCTTCTTCTTGGATTGATCCCTTGATCATTATGTAGTGTCCTTCCTTGTCTTTTGTTACATTCTTTATTTTAAAGTCTATTTTATCTGATATGAGTATAGCTACTCCAGCTTTCTTTTGATTTCCATTTGCATGGAATATCTTTTTCCATCCCCTCACTTTCAGTCTGTATGTGTCCCTAGGTCTGAAGTGGGTCTCTTGTAGACAGCATATAGATGGGTCTTGTTTTTGTATCCATTCAGCAAGCCTGTGTCTTTTGGTTGGAGCATTTAATCCATTCACGTTTAAGGTAATTATCGATATGTATGTTCCTGTGACCATTTTCCTATTTGTTTTGGGTTTGTTTTTGTAGATCCTTTTCTTCTCTTGTGTTTCCCACTTACTGACGTTCCTTTAGTATTTGTTGTAGAGCTGGTTTGGTGGTGCTGAATTCTCTTAGCTTTTGCTTATCTGTAAAGCTTTAGATTTCTCCATTGAATCTGAATGAGATCCTTGCTGGGTAGAGTAATCTTGGTTGTAGATTCTTCCCTTTCATCACTTTAAGTATATCATGCCACTCCCTTCTGCCTTGTAGAGTTTCTGCTGAGAAATCAGCTGTTAACCTTATGGGAGTTCCCTTGTATGTTATTTGTCGTTTTTCCCTTACTGCTTTCAATAATTTCTCTTGGTCTTTAATTTTTGCCAATTTGATTACTATGTGTCTTGGTGTGTTTCTCCTTGGGTTTATCCTGTATGGGACTCACTGCACTTCCTGGACTTGGGTGCCTATATCCTTTCCCATGTTAGGGAAGTTTTCGACTATAATCTCTTCAAATAATTTCTCTGGTCCTTCCTATCTCTCTTCTCCTTCTGGGACCCCTATAATGTGAATGTTGTTGAGTTTAGTGTTGTCCCGGAAGTCTCTTAGGCTGTCTTCAGTTCCTTTTATTCTTTTTTCTTTATTCTGTTCTGCAGCAGTGAATTCCAGCATTCTGTCTTCCAGGTCACTTATCCATTCTTCTGCCTCAGTTATTCTGCTACTGATTCCTTCTAGTGTAGTTTTCATTTCAGTTATTGTATTGTTCACCTCTGTTTGTTCTTTAATTCATCTAGGTCTTTGTTAAACATTTCTTGCATCTTCTCGATCTTTGCCTCCATTGTTTTTTTCGAGGTCCTGGATCATCTTCACTGTCATTATTCTGAATTCTTTTTCTGGAAAGTTGCCTATATCCACTTCATTTAGTTGTTTTTCTCATGTTTTATCTTGTTCCTTCATCTGGTACATAGCCCTCTGTCTTTTCATCTTGTCTATCTCTCTTTGAATGTGGTTTTTGTTCCACAGGCTGCAGGATTGTAGTTCTTCTTGCTTCTGCTGTCTGCCCTCTGGTGGATGAGGCTATCTAAGAGGCTTGATGTGAGGGACTGGTCATGGGTAGAGTTGACCGTTGCTCTGGTGGGCAGAGCTCAGTAAAACTTTAATCCACTTGACTGTTGATGAGTGGGGCTGAGTTCCCTCCCTGTTGGTTGTTTGGCCTGAGGCAACCCAACACTGGAGCCTACCTGGGCTCTTTGTTGGGGCTAATGACAGATTCTGGGAGGGCTCCCACCAAGGAGTACTGCCCATAACATCTTCTGTCAGTGTCCTTGTCCCCATGGTGAGCCACAGCTCACCCCCCCCCCCCACCGCCTCTGCAGGATACCCTCCAACACTAGCAGGTAGGTCTGGTTCAGTCTCCCCTGGGGTCACTGCTCCTTTCCCTGGGTCCTGATATGCACGCTATTTTGTGTGTGCCCTCCAAGAGTGGAATGTCTGTTTCCCCCAATCCTGTCGAAGTCCTTCAATCAATTCCTACTAGGCTTCAAAGTCTGATTCTCTAGGAATTCCTCCTTCCATTGCTGGACCCCTACATTGGGAAGCCTGACATGGTGCTCAGAACCTTCACTCCAGTGGGTGGACTTCTGTGGTATAAGTGTTCTCCAGTCTGTGATTCACCCACCCAGCAGTTACGGGATTTGATTTTACTATGATTGCGCCCCTCCTACCATCTCATTGTGACTTCTCCTTTGGATGTGGGGTATCTTTTTTGGTAAGTTCCAGTGTTGTCTTGTCGATGATTGTTCTGCAGCTAGTTGTGATTCTGTTGTTCTCACAAGAGGGAGTGAGAGCTCGTCCTTCTACTCTGGCATCTTGGTTCTTCTCCCTCAGCACCATACTTTTGATTGAGAATATTACTGCAGGATTGAGGGAAGAAAATGTTGATTGAGACTCCCTTTGCTTACTCTTTGGTCACCCATACAGGTTCTACTCATTTCGGGTATGAGCTTTGAAGAGGAGCTTGCTTTCTTTCAGGGTGTGTCTTTCATAGTCTTCAAACAAGTTCAAGAGAGTTTTCTAAAAAGAAATGTTTTGAAGCAGCATATTAGCTGGGGCAATGATTTCTCCTTCAGTTACCCCTAAAGCCATCTCCATACCCTTGAGTTAAAGAGCAGAAGTCAATTCACAGAAGGGGAATCATATGCTAGTAAATGACTCATTCAAGGTAGCACAACCAGTAGGGTTGGGGCTGAAATTAGAACAGGCTCACCAGGGTTGCTGATTGCACAGCAGTTATACTTGGCCAGAAGTTGGTGCTTTGTACTGTGGTTTGCTATCTGCAAATACTCTCAGAATGTGGACAGTCTTTCTTTGGTTGGAGTAACCATTTGTCTCAAAGGATAAAAATCCTATAATAATATTGGCTAATATTATATCATTGGCTTTGTACTACACACTGTGCTAAGTTCCTTACATGTATTATATCATTGAATTCTCGCCATTTACTATCTATGAGGTAGATATTATTCTTCTTACATTACAAATGAACCAGTTATAACGTAGAGTGGTTAAGCAGCTTTGCTAAGGTTGCACAGCTAATAAGTTTTGGGACCAGGAGTGCAGATGTGTGCCCATCATTTCCATAGCTTTATCCCTAGTGTTTGGCACATAGTAAGCATAGTTTGAATATATATTACTAAATAGCCAGGAGCTACGGGAATTGGCGATAATTTTGATGTAGTGAGCAGATTTATGTCATCCCAAGATCCTCAATTTCCCGTCTGTACAGAACCCCCTCATCCTCATCTTTTCCACATGAGCTCATGGACCCTCAGCACACTATTTCCCTCTTCCCACTCAGCCTATCATCTTTCTCTTTCTGATAATTCATCTTCATCTCTCTGCCTAACTTTGGGTGGTTCATGTTATGGCTATCTCTTTCTTCACTCAACTTACTGTCCTTTTTGTTTCCTGTCGTGTTCCTCCCTCTGCTGGACCTCTGTTTTGCTCTACTTTCCCAAGATCATACCCCAGGATAATTTTTGACTTGTCTTATTCTCTTCATCTGTTACAACATAGACTTTGGGGGCAGACAGTCCTGGGTTTTAATCTCAATCTAGCTATATTCTAGCTGTAGTAACTTTGAGCAAATTATTTAATCTCTCTTTAAAACACTTGCCTAAACATCTACAATAACTCATTCACAAGTACAAAATCCAAAATCGCCTGAAAAAATATTTTGTAAATATATGGCAAGTTTATTGATGATTACTGATGTACCTTTTGTAGTGTGTGTGTTTTTAATCCCATTTAATATGGTGACTCGTGTTTCACTGCAAATATTTTATTTGCCTCCAAAACACTATACCAGATCTCACTTGGTTCCAAAACATGTGATATATGCATCTTATTATCTTTTTTTATTTTTTGGCTGTGCTGCGGGGCTTGTGGGATCTTATTTCCCCAACCAGGGATCGAACCTGGGCCCTCAGCAGTGAAAGTGTGGAGTCTTAACCACTGGACCGCCAGGGAATCACCCCCTCCTTTTTTCCTTATTATCTTTTAAAATCCAAACAATTCTGAATTTTGGGACACACAGGGCTGTAAGGATTTTGGATAAGGGATTGCATATCTGTAATACTTTCTTACATCGTGTTGCAAGGATTAGAAGTAAACTATATAACCTGTTTAACGCATTGGCACACGGTAGGCACTTAGTAAATTGTAGCACTTAATTCCAAAATGTTTAAGTTCCTGTTTTTGTGTTTTACATAGGAGGAAAACCCCAAAAAGGATTATGAGAGTACAGTGAAGCAGAGTGAGCAAAAACCCTGCATTGCAGTGTTAAAAAAGAAAAAAATCACTATTCTTATAAATTATTTTTAGTTCACTCATGACTACTGTTATGCATCAGTAAGCTACTATCTCTATTAATGTCCACCCCAAACCTAAAAATTATTTCCAGGCTTGATTTGTTACCTGCCTACCTCTTAAGGAACAGTTTGGTCACAGAGAAAACATTGATGGGGAAGCAATGTGTTTAATTAGACTTGAATTCTCTGCTCTGGGAAATCACTCTATAGAAGCTGGGCTTGCTTTAAGCATAAATCAGTATTTTGAAGCAGAAAGTTAAGTGCTACTGCTCATCTGGAAGAAATTATACATAATGGCATCAAGTTCACTACTGCTAATAGGAAACATGGTGTCCTCTGGTGAGTGATAAAATGGGATAAATGCAAGACCGTGCTTCCTCTGTGAATAGTGGCAGTGACTATGCATTATGTATTGTGAGGTTATAAAAGAGGAAAAAATTAACTTTCTTTATTGTTGGTGTTAAAGGAGTGAAAAAATAAAAGGAACTACTGCATAAAGTGTCACAGCTGTCTATGACAAAATGTGGTTAAAAATGGCCTGACGTTTCTTCTAAACAACTAGAACTATGCTTGGAGGAACAAACTTATCCTACTCCCAAAGGATAATTGCTGTACCAGCCTCCTTCAATATTTCTGTATATTATCTTCCTGAGTGGTCCTAAGTCTCAGATCAGAGGATGCTTCCTGGCAATAAAGCAACTGGAACACCCACACCAAATGCCTTTTTGGTACCCAGCTTTGTGCTAGAAACCGGAGCAAGGTAGTCACCAAAGATAAAAACTGATCAGCAGGACAATTTCCACCTCTGATGAAATCCAAACTCAATTACAACCCAGGCAGTGTTTTCCTCATATAAAACCTGCAGTCTGTTTGCCAGTCTCATGGAAGTAATTCAATTTCCAGTGACGGTAGAAGGGCAACTTCTGAGAACACCTTCATAATCAAGACACTTGTTAAAGCAGACCATTAGAGCCAGACCTCAAATCTGTACAGTGTGGAGGAAAGGTACTTTACTAGTTCTTCCTACATTTAATCAATCAAGAGAAAGAAAAAAGATAATACTTCCTGTTAATATATCCAGTCCAAGCACAGCAGCATTTTCATCTAATTTTTACTTTAGTCCTCCAAACAATGTTACCTAAAAACAGTTCATCATGAAAAAAGTCGGACTAGAAGGATAGAGTTCAATGAAGAAGTTAAAAATAGCGAAGATGGCAAAATCGATGTAACATGAGGTTAAATAGAGATAAGCAAATATAATTTTTGTTTGCTGGTTTCTAAAAACATCTTGGAAGGAAAGAAAACATAACTCTCCTCCAATTGTTAGAAATTATCTGTTTTGTTTTTTCTAAAGTCCTTCTCTTTATAGCCTATGTGATTTACTATGGAATGAAATAATACATTCAATGCCACCCCCCCATTCATATATTAAAGCCCTAACTCTCAATGTGGTGGTGTTTGGAGATGGCTTGTGGAAGATAATTAGGTTTAGATCAGGTCATGAGCCTGGAGTCCTAATGATAGGATTAGTGCCCTTATAAGAATGGTCACCAGAGGTTGCTTTCTCTCTCTGCCTCCCTCCCTCCCTCCCTCCCTCTGTCCCTCCCTCCTCCTACAATGTGAGGACGTAGTGAGAAGGCAGCTATCTGCAGACTAGGAAGAGAATCCTCACCAGAAAACAACTGTGCTTGTGCCTTGATCTTGGACTTCTAGCTTCCAGAGCTATGAGAAAATAAACTTCTCTTGTTTAGGCCACCCAGTTTATTTTGTTATGGCAGCCTGAACAGACGAAGACAAGATCCAACTGGTCAAATCTGAAATTTAGTTCACGTGGACATGAAGACCAGGTCTATTGGACTGTGTTATTTAAAAGTTTTTGGTAAATTGTTAAACAACTGAACAAATATGAGCCATCAATTTGTTGTACAGAGAAACAGCAACACCATGTTAACTCATACCAACTGTGTGGTTCTTTTGGAAATCTAGCAATTGACAGATTTACTACAATGATGCCCTCAGTAGCTAATGACATCTTAAAATGGGAATATTAGTATGTAGATGCATATATAGAAATGTAGCTAGCTATATGTATCTGTCTATCTTAAGAGCAGGAGCAAAGATAAATCACGCAATCATAGAATGTCAGAGTCTTCATATTTGTCTACCATAGAAGCTTTCAACTTACGCTTGAAGTTATGATTTCTTGGGCAGAGATGTGGACATTTTGGTTGACTCAGGATCACTCTTGTGAGGTAAGACTCGCTGATTCTAGCTTTAACAAGAGTGTAAGTAGGTTAATTTGCTTTACATATTGGAGCTCCACAAGACTTCATTTGAAGAAAGTGTTCTCACAGCCTTTGCTGTACTTCAGCCTTTAGTTTTGCTAATGAGGAGAATGAATTCCTGAAATTAAAGGGTCACCTCCTTTTTTCTCCAGTCCAGGCAATATCTATGTAGTTCCCTCCAGCTTCTCTGACAGATCCACTTTCCTGTTGGCTTTAGCATCACTGTAATGCTATGGTCTTCCTTCTGCCTTCTCTTTCCTGCTCTCCTGATCAAGAGCCTATTGTCTTGTGACGGACATTAACTTAAGCAAACCTCTTTCCCTCTCCCACCCTAGGCAAAAAGAATAGCCTAAACCAGAGGTTGGCAAACTACAACCTGTGGGACAAATCTGGCCCACTACATATATTTGGTTAAAAAAAAAATTATTGGAACAAATCAGCCACCCTGATTTGTTTATGTATTGTCTATGTCTGTTCTCACGTTACAATGGCAGGGCTGTAGCAGTTGCAGTAGAGATCGTGTGGCCTGCAAAGACTAAAGCATTTACAATCTGTCCCTTTATGGGTAAAGTTTGCCAACCCCTGACCTACATCTTGAAGGCTGTCCGGCCTACTGATTATTTAGAATTGAAAGCTACAGTTTAGATACATTTGATTCTGATATTTTTCCTTCTTGTTTCACAAAGTTCCCAGTTAGATTATCTTCTAATTAGACCCTTCACCAATGCAAGCAGTCACCCAACATCTAAGCAACATTTAGAAGCCTTCAGAAAGCACCAAAAACATCTTAAAGTTGTTTTTCTTTTTGTTACGTCTTATTTCTTTGATTTATAGTCCACCGCTCGATATTTGGAGAGTTAGTTTCCAAGTGTTGTTGCCGTCTCTATTTTCTGGGATGTATTCAGTTTGATAGATGGTCTAAAAGGAAAACTTGACATCATGATGATGATTTTATGTATAATTCTTTGTTAATCTGTTGTGAATTGCATTGATTTGCACTGGGCTTTTTGCCTAGATTTCAACCATGCTTTGTAGGAACATAGTCAAATCTATTTCCCTTGACCTTATGCTAACAAGCTTAAGTCTACAACTTAACCAACAAGGAAAGTAAGTGACACGTAGGAAGTGAGAGGCAGGAGGATGGAGTCGTATGGGCAAAGGCTTTAGAATGAAACAGACATGATTAGAATTCCAGCCCTAATACTCATTAGTTGTGTATTTGGGGGCAAATTATTGAGCCTCCTGGAATCTCAGTTTCTTCATCTGTAAAACTGAAGTTATAGCTCTTTCTGTACTGTAATGATTAAATGCAATCATGTATGTGAAACTACTCCCCAATATTTGGCACAGAGATGTTCACAACGTTATAATTACCTTCTTTTGATCTCTTCCTCCTTTTCTATCTACTAGGCTTAATTATTAGCATTTTAGAATACAGAAATTCATCACTACTTGGAGATAGTAAATACTATGTGAAATAGTTTTTGGTGAAAAGAGTGGGTTTATCTAGCTTAGGGTAATAAATAGATCAAACATCACTAAAGTCCTTGACAAAGCTCAGTCTTCAGTTCAGCCAATAGGTGAATTGAGAAGGTTGACCAATACCATGGTACAAGTCACATTCTGTGCAAACATCATTTAGGGCTGTATTTCACAAATGTAGATTGAGCTAGACAATTGATAGTATATGTATTCTTTTTTTCAATTTTTTTTTTGATGTGGACCATTTTTAAAGTCTTTATTGAATTTGTTACAGTATTGCTTATGTTTTGGCTTTTTGGCTGCGAGGCATGTGGAATCTTAGCTCCCCGACCAGGGATTGAACCCTTACCCCCTGCACTGGAAGGCAAAGTCTTAACCACTGAACTACCAGGGAAGTCCCAGTATATGTATTCTTGAAAGTGACCAAATATCCCTATTGCCTCGATATTCCAGGTGAATATGTTTTGTGTTATAGATGTCCAAGAATAATTAAGTTACTTTTCATTTTCATTGGGGCATACACAGTCCTCATGGCTTAACAGATTGGATAACTTGTATTTAGATATAATTTGAGCAGATTATTTGTGGTTTACTTGGGAGTCACATGGACTTTATGACTTTATTATCTCCATCAGAATTACCACTCTCTTCTGTAAAAATTTCATTCATACCAGCCTTCCTGAGAAGAGTGGGGGAGGGAGAGATAGAGAAAAAGAAGGTGGGGGAGAGGGGAAGGAAGAGAGAAGTAGAGAGCGACAATATCTATTGGCACTGTCTCGATTCTGATAGCAATCGTTCCCTATTGCTGTTCTAATAATGCAGGATTTGTGCTTCCACAGTGATTCACCAGCATCTAAAAACCATTTAGCTATACTTTGGTGACCTGGGTCTTAGAATAGAAGTAATAGGAGAGTACTTTAAGAGGTACAGTAAGAACCAGTGCCCATATCGGTTAGATAATATGGCTTTATGCTCTATAAGTTACATTTGTTATCAGAAAATGACATGAGATGTTTTATTATTTCTCCAAACTGATATAAAACCAAAAGCTTAGTGGGCTTTAATCTTGGTCAATATAAAATAATTAAAATTAAAAGATGGATACAACAACTTTCCTAAAATTATTTACCTAATTAACTCTGTAATTTACTTTTATATCTTCTATATGGTCTGAATTAAATGTCTTTTTTCCTCATTTTTGGTACAGACTCCTTTTGAAGTTGTTTGGTAGAAAAATCCCTCTTAGTTGTGTGTGGACCACCAGAAAAGGTCTTACATGACTAGAATGGTGGGGGCCAATTTTGTTGGCCCCATCATATCAGATATAAAAGCACAGCTATCCAAATGTTCTTCAAATGGACTGTCTTAGCAGCCCTGGGTATGAGCTGCTGGATATTGGAACTCTGTAGATAGTCAAGCAGTACTGCATGGATAGAGTGGAATTGACAATTGGCTTCTGTCTAGGAGACACTTGACACCCACCATTCTCTGCAGCAGACTTTGTTAATTGTGCAGCGTAATGGTTATTGGGGGCTCAACTATAACCCAGAAAGTCAGCTAATGCCTTATCATTGAGGTCAATGGGTAGTGGCTCTAGGTTCTTTATAGCAGGTACCAAAACTCCTGGTGCTTGGTAATTAATTTGGACTTCCCATCCATGCTTTTTCCCCCACTTAGCTACTGAAGTATGTCTCCTGCTTTTGATGCCATAATTAGCTTCCCAGTAACTTTTATCAGTCAAATTGTGCCTTATCAATATCCATTAGAAAGTTATTTATGGCAGTGTTTCTTTGATTGGACTTGGGGACAAGACAATGAAATTTCAAGGGGACACAGAGGCTGGAACTGGCTGTCTGCAAACACATGATCTTCTCTCTCTTCCTAGGTGTGTGAGGTCTAGAGGAGTAGGTGGGTTTATAAGGTAGATAGCCACCTTAGCTAGGCAATCGAGTACGGTTCCAAGCACCCACAGATTGTATATGTGCAGTTAAACGGTAATTGCCTAAGATAGAGTTCTAGAGAGTTCCCTAGTCAGTAACAAGGTAGTCATGTAATCATTCAGGGACCTAGGCTAGTTATATCCTCTGCTTTAGCTTTCTCTTTTCTTTCATCCAGCACCTGGGGAAATAGACCTCTCCCAACCTGGGGGTGACACACGCCACTTCCTCTCACATTCCACTGGAAAATTCTAGTTACAGAGTTCTACCTGCATGCAGGGAGCCTGGGAAATGCAGTCACTGGCTGCCCAGCCTTTCCTTGGAAACAGCTCTATGTGAAGGAGGACATGAATGGTTGATTGTAAGCCATCTTTGCCACAATAACAGATTTGAGTAAGGTTGAGTCAGAAAGGGAACCAAGATGGACGAGGTGCACCAGGAGCAGAAAGGGGAGTCTGAAGGAATTTCCTAGGTCAGTCAGAGTTCAGATGACTGCAGCAAAGTATATTACATTTCTGAATCTTTTAAAATGTTCTGTGAAATTTTAAAGGAGTAAATATGGACCAAACATAAAAATTCAAGAAAAGATTCTTTTCCTTCTTTCATTCATCTTGGCCTAAAGTGTGGATCTTCTTCTTTCCACCCCTCTTTACATAGTGCCCTGGAAGTCAGAGCTTTTGCAGAATCCTCTCTTCCGCATCATTACACACATTAACGTTTAAGAAAATCCAGCTTATAGAAGTTGATTGGCCCAGGCTCCCCCTTCCAAACTGCTTCCATTACTGAGTGCTTGGTATGTACCTGCCCTTTATTAAGGTTATCCCACTCAGTCCATCCAATGACCTAAAGAGGTACATATTTTAACTTTAACATTACTATTAAAATACACTTTAAAGGTATTCAGTACGAACAAAATGGTCTTCTTAGACTTTGCTTGTACATCCAAGTCTAAAACATTGTTGAGAGGACAAGAAGATTCTCTCAGATGGATCAGAATTAATAATGGGAATAGTGATCTTAGTAAAAGAAGTAAACAGAATAGAAAAAAAAGAATATACTAAACAAAGGTAATAGGAGGCTGAACTCAAAAGAAAAATTGTTGATTTGTTGTATCTTCTTCCTTAAAAAATTCCTCAATCCAGTTAAGAGGAGAAAATACCCTCTGCCTTCCTCTCTTGGTGTTTCATTTATTGGCAAACCATTATTGTGGCAGTTGCAGACGTTCCACAAAGAATAAAAAAGTTACCACAGGCTCACAGTGTGCTATGAACCAAGTGATTTTTACAACTATTTCCTTCAAGTCTATGTCCATATGCCTGCAAATGAATAAACCATCTTGACATGCACTTCACAAGATAATATTTCCAGCTTTATTTGCCCTTTGGTAAATGCTAAAATGTTGTCAACCAAATGTGAAAATTTTAAATGTAGAAAATAAATACACATATAAACTAATTTTTAAATAGGCAAAACTGTTAAAAGTAGTTGTTCATGAAAGGTTGAATCATAGGTAAATTTATTTTTCTTATACTCTCCTAGGTTTTACAAACTTTATAAATGGCTCTTTGTTACATTTTTGTTACATTTTTAAATCTACAAGAGGAGTATCTCATCACAGATCTGGTATTGCTTTTTTGGAACTCTAAAGGAAATAGCTATTTTCCAGATTTAAGTAGTTGATTTTTTAAGAGAAGCTAAAGAAATGCATCCATTTAAAGTAATAGCTTCAAGAAAGGCTATTATTTTAGATTTTTGATGGATTACTAAATTCAAGTTTTTCATGCCTTCAGTTGAAATTACTTAACAGTAATTTGTAGAGTGAAGCCCATGTTGCATGTCTAATCTGACAGATTGCTAGACAGTGCAGTAGACCCTCTCTAAGATAGCCTCCAATGATCCCCACCTCCTGGTTTTCATGTCCTAATGTAATTCCCTCCCCTTGAATAAAGACTAGACCTAGTGACTCAGTTCTAACAAAACACGGCAACAGTGATAGAATGTCACTTCTGAGATTAGGTTACAATGAGGCTGTGGTTTCCTCTCTGCCTCCTTCATACTCTCTGCCTCTCATTCACTAGCTCTAAGGAAAGTCAAGAACCATGTTGTGAGCTCTCCTATGGAGGGGACCATGTGATAAGGACCACATGTCTCTGACCAACAAAGACCTAAGGTGGTCTGTTCCAGCCATGTGAGTTAGCTTAGAGGCAGATCCTAACCCAGTGGAATTTTGGTCTTGAACCAGAGGCACCCAGTTAAGCTATGCCTGTATTTCTGATGCACAGAAATTGTGAGATAATAAATATTTGTTGATTTTGGTCACTAATCAACATGTTACGGTAATTTAAACAAAGCAATGGATAATTAATGCATATTAGTACTGGCTGCCTGGAGTAGGGTGCTGCAAAGGATTTTGAGGCTCTTTTTACTCCTTAGGAAAGTACAGTCCATCAATTATAATTGTGTGCCATGGACATAGGACAGGAAGAATGGTGACATATGTTATTATTTTAAATTCATTGTCTAGTTGGTCTTGCTTATAGTGAGCAGAATGGTAGTCAACAGAACGGATTTACTTAGGGACTCTGAGAACATGCTGGCATTAATATGACCTATTATTCCACTGTCAATCATTAATATCATGACATATTAATTGGTCAGATTGGTCTGTGTGGGACCTGATTTGGGTCTATCTCCTGGGGAGTACTGATTATATGATTCAAGGAGGCAGGCAGGAACAGAGGCAAGATTCTGTACAGCCCAAACCAGCCCAGGGTACTGATGTTTCCTGGAGTGATCCCCAGAACAGGGATACAGACAGTGAAAGAGAGCAGAGATAGAATGAAAGATGATTTTCTTATACTGCAGAGTCAGCTTGATGTCAGTCCCAACTTCTAGAAGATTAAAGAGCTCATGAGTGCAAACCAAGTAGTCCACAAAAAATATGACTCTTACATGTGTTAGAAGGATGACTGGCTCTGAGGAATTGCTGCTTTCCAAATATTGACACTGAAATATACCCAGAAGACCTATAAACCCAAGCTCATCAAAACACATCTTGGAGCACTGTTGAAATGGCAATATGTTCCCTTATCCCCAAGGTTAGGAGGGCTGGGGGGTTCCAACAAGTCTCTAATGAACATTGACTTGTGATCCAAAGGAGTGAGAAACTTTAATAAATTATATTGAATGGAAGTTCCATATATGTCAGACCTGTTTCATTTCACAGGCAACTCAAAGTTCAGGCATGTTCCTTGTTTATGGGTGGGGGGTATACTTTGCACAACCAAATGCCATAGTTTTGAAAGCCTGAAAGGAAATTTTCTGTAATTCCTTAGAAGTTGAAATAAAAATGAGATTTTTGTGAGCTATGCCTGAGAACTGCTGAGGATATACTTACATAGATGAAGCATGAACAGTGCAAAGAAAACGTTTATGTAGCTGAAGTATACTGAACCTATTCTTTAATGTCTAGTTTGAAGGCTCTCCTAGAATTTAAATCACTTTAGTAAGACACTTAGAGTATTTTCATGGACATTATGTAGAGAAAAATAAGTGTGTGTGTGTTTAACCCAGGTAGATTATACTTGCTTCTTATCGAGTTATTTGCGGTTCCTGAAGAATCAACTGTGATGGGAGCTTGCACATTCTCATATTTAAAGAAATTCCGAAAAGGATAACAAAATGTGTGAGAAGTTTGAGGTTTCAATGGTATTTATGTTCTGCTTTCTTATCTTGTTAAACTATGTTGAATATAAATACGAATATTATAAAAGACCCCCACATGAGATTTATCCCCATGGCTGGAACATTTCTTTATTTCTCTCTATTAAAATGTTCTTATTTATTCAACCTCAGAAACCTTTGTGCATAAGGGAAATATTTTTCTATTTCATTTTCTTCTGACTCCTTTGGAAGTTCCTGGAAAGCTTTTTGTCATTCAAGTCCATTGGGAGACACACACATACATACACACCCCCTCACAGAAGCAGAGAGAAAAATGTCCTGTTTACATAAAGCTGTCAAGAGAAATGCTAATAATTTCCTTAGCTTAGTCCCGGCAAGTCCAATACAATGGAGAAGGTAAAAAGGACCTAGTGGGTAAATGACTGTTTAACACTTGTAGTGGAAAGAATGAGGCCATCTTGAGTCTGAATCTGGGGTCCTAGCTTGGCACTGACACATTCATTATCCCTTAGGAAGCTGATGGTGTTTTAAATTTTATTGATAGAAGAGGTAAAAGATGCTTCCCCTAAGACTTTCAAGACATACTCGATTTTTTTTAAGCCCAAGAATAACATATTCAGTTACTTGCCTGATGTTTTCTCAAATTGTTTCCAGGACAGACTTTGAAATGCCAGCTGGTTTGGATCAAAAGTCAGTGCTTGCTCCTTTTCCCACATTGTTCCTCTGCAACCCCTCTTGTTTCTTCTCCACCATTTTGATCACCTATCTCTTCACAATAGAGTCTGTCATTGCAAACTGGATTCAAATTCTAGTTTCACCTTAAAGTGTTGGCTTTCACAACAACTAGTGGAATTGAAGATGATTAACATATTCAGTTATTCTCTGGCCAACTGAACAATCCCCAACGTGGTAAAGCAGGTATATCTGCTCCCTCAATCTTGTGGACTCCTGTGGTTCCTGTGGTTCTTTTTAACTGAATATTGCAACGCTATCCATTCCACCGATTATATATGCTACATCTTCCTGACAACAGAATGTATTATTTCTTAATAAGTCTCCAAAGGAAATCTATGCATTTTCTATACTACTCAGAGGGTGAACTTTGGACTTGTTCTGGTTGGTGCCACCTGAGCTGTGGGTGTGTCATCTGGGGTTATGAAACAGAGTCAGACACTCAGCCAGCTCAGTAGGGACACAATTAGAATTAGGAAGTCATAGAACATCCTGCTAGAGTCCTAGGAAAACAATGAAACTGAAAGAACAGTTTTCAGTTATCGGTACAAAAAATTCTGGTCCCAAACTAACTTCATTTTTTTTTACCGTCTATCTGAGCAGAAGCATGAATAGACACCCTTTCCCACGTCCTTTCATTGGAGTCAAAACCGAAATGTCAAGAAGTGAGTCTTGATATTCCTTGAAGTTCCTAGGTGCTTCATTTATAGGTTACAATGGATTGAAAACCTGGTTGCTTTGAGGAAGAGGCATAAATAAGATCCTAATATGGGACAGTAATGAAACTGTTGCCCATCCCAGTTAACAGCACTATCATGCTCTTAGTTGCTCAGTTGCCCCAAATTGGATATCATCCTCAGTACCTCACTCTGTCAACCCTGAAATCCAATTAACCACCAAAATATATTGATAATCGCCTCCAAAATATATCTCAAATGAATACACTTCTCATCTCCACTGTCACCACCCTAGGTTTGTCTACAATCAGCTCTTTTTTTTTTTCGCTGCTTAGTTTTTATTTATTTATTTTTATTATTATTATGATTTTTACATTTATCCTTTTTTTTGAAATTGGAGTATAGTTGTTTTACAATGTTGTGTTAGTTTCCACTGTACAGTGAAGTGGGGTTCCCTGTGCTATACAGCATGTTCTTATTAATTATCTATTTTATACATATTAGTGTATATATGTCAATCCAGATCTCCCAATTCATCCCACCCCCACCACAGCTTTCCCCCCTTAGTGTCCATATGTTTGTTCTCTACACCTGTGTCTCTATTTCTGCCTTGCAAACTGGTTCATCTGTACCATTTCTCAAGATTCCACATATATGCATTAATATATGACATTTGTTTTTCTCTTTCTGACTTACTTCACTCTACGGCAGTCTCTAAGTTCATACACGTCTCTACAAATGACCCCATTTCGTTCCTTTTTATGGCTGAGCAATATTCCATTGTATATGTACCACAACTTCTTTATCCATTCATCTGTTGATGGACATTTAGGTTGCTTCCATGACCTGGCTATTGTAAATAGTGCTGCAATGAACGTTGGGATGCATGTGTCTTTTTGAATTATGGCTTTCTCTGGGTATATGCCGAGTAGTGGGATTGCTAGGTCATATGGTAATTCTATTTTTAGTTTTTTAAGGAACCTCCATACTGTTCTCCATAGTGGCTGTATCAATTTACATTCCCACCAACAGTGCAAGAGGGTTCCCTTTTCTCCACACCCTCTCCAGCATTTATTGTTTGTAGATTTTCTGATGATGGCCATTCTAACCGGTGTGAGGTGATACCTCATTGTAGTTTTGATTTGCATTTCTCTAATAATTAGTGATGTTCAGCAGGTTTTCATGTACCCCTTGGCCATCTGTATGCCTTCTTTGGAGAAATGTCTATTTAGGTCTTTGCCCATTTTTGGATTGGGTTGTTTGTTTTTTCTGATATTGAGTTGCATGAGATGTTTACATATTTTGAAGACTAATCCTTTGTCCGTTGATTTGTTTGCAAATATTTTCTTTCATTCTGAGGGTTGTCTTTTCGTCTTGTTTATGGTTTCGTTTGCTCTGCAAAAGTTTTAAGTTTCATTAGGTCCCATTTGTTTATTTTAGTTTTTATTTCCATTTCTCTAGGAGGTGGGTCAAAAAGGATCTTGCTGTGATTTGTATCATAGAGTGTTCTGCCTATGTTTTCCTCTAAGAGTTTTACAGTGTCTGGCCTTACATTTAGGTCTTTAATCAATTTTGAGTTTATTTTTGTGTATGGTGTTAGGGAGTGCTGTAATTTCATTCTTTTATATGTAGCTGTCCAGTTTTCCCAGCACCATTTATTGAAGAGACTGTCTTTTCTCCATTGTATATCCTGCCTCCTTTGTTTAAGAAAAGGCGACCATATGTGCATGGGTTTATCTCTGGGCTTTCTATCCTATTCCATTGTTTTATATTTCTGTTTTTGTGCCAGTACCATATTGCCTTGATTAATGTAGCTTTGTAGTGTAGTCTGAAGTCAGGGAGTCTAATTTCTCCAGCTCTGTTTTTTTTTTTTTTTTTCCTCAAGATTGCTTTGCCTATTCGGGGTCTTTTTTGTCTTCATACAAATTTTAAGATACTGTGTTCTAGTTCTGTAAAAAAAAAAAAAAAATGCCATTGGTAATTTGAAATGGATTGCATGGAATCTGTAGATTGTTTTGGGTATTATAGTCATTTTCACAATATTGATTCTTCCAATCCAAGAACATGGTATATCTCTCCATCTGTTTATGTCATCTTTGATTTCTTTCATCAGTGTCTTATAATTCTCTGCATACAGGTCTTTTACCTCCTTAGATATGTTTATTCCTAGGTATTTTATTCTTTTTGTTGCAATGGTGAATGGGATCGTTTCCTTAATTTCTCTTTCTGACTTTTTGTCATTAGTGTATAGGAATGCAAGAGATTTCTATGTATTAATTTTGTATCCTGATACTTTACCAAATTCACTGATTAGCTCTAGTAGTTTTCTGGTAGCATCTTTAGGATTCTCTATGTATAGTATCATGTCATCTGCAAACAGTGATGGTTTTACGTCTTCTTTTGCAATTTATATTCCTTTTATTTCTTCTCTGATTGCCATGGCTAGGTCTTCCAAAACTATGTTGATAATAGTGGCAAGAGTGGACATCCTTGTCTTGTTCCTGATCTTAGAGGAAATGCTTTCAGGTTTTCACCATTGAGAATGATGTTTGCTGTGGGTTTGTTGTATATTGCCTTTATTATGTTGAGGTAGGTTCCCTCTTTGCCTCTTTTCTGGAGTGTTTTTATCACAGGTGGGTGTTGAATTTTGTCCAAAGGTTTTTCTGCATCTATTGAGACAATCATATGGTTTTTATTCTTCAATTTGTTAATATGGTGTATCACATTGATTGATTTCAGTATATTGAAGGATCCTTGCATCCCTGGGATAAATCCCACTTGATCATGGTGTATGATGCTTTTAATGTGTTGTTGGATTCTGTTTGCTAGTATTTTGTGGAGGATTTTTGCATCTACGTTCATCAGTGATATTGGTATGTAATTTTCTTTTTTTGTAGTATCTTTGTTTGGTTTTGGTATCAGGTGATGATGGCCTCATAGTATGAGTTTGGGAATGTTCCTTCCTCTGCAATTTTTTGGAAGAGTTTGAGAAAGATGGGTGTTAGCTCTTCTCTAAATGTTTGATAGATTTCACCTGTGAAACCATTGGGTCCTGGACTTCTGTTTGTTGGAAGATTTTTAATCACAGTTTCAGTTTCATTCCTTGTGATTGGTCTGTTCATATTTTCTATTTCTTCCTGGTTCAGTCTTGGAAGGTTATACCTTTCTAAGAATTTGTCCATTTCTTCCAGGTTGACCATTTTATTGGCATAGAGTTGCTTGTAGTAGTCTCATGATGCTTTGTATTTCTGCGGTGTCCCTTGTAACTCTTCCTTTTTCATTTTTAATTTTATTGACTTGAGTCCTCTCCCTCCTGTTGAGTCTGTTAAAAGGTTTATCAATTTTGTTTATCTGCTCAAAGAACCAGCTTTTAATTTTATTGATCTTTGCTATTTTCTTTGTTTTTCATTTATTTCTGCTCTGATCTTTATGATTCCTTCTACTAACTTTGGGTTTTGTTTGCTCTTCTTTCTCTAGTTCCTTTAGGTGTTGATGGATAGATGGTTTATTTGAGATTCTTCTTGTTTCTTGAGAGGTAAGATTGTTTTGCTATAAACTCCCCTTTTAGAACTGCTTTTGCTGCATCTCATAGGTTTTAGGTTGACGTGTTTTCATTGTCATTTGTCTCTAGGTATTTTTTTATTTCCTCTTTGATTTCTTCAGTGATCTCTTGGCTATTTAGTAGTGTATGGTTTAGCCTCCTTCTGTTTGTGTTTTTTACGGTTTTTTTTCCTGTAACATTTCTAGTCTCATAGCACTGGGGTCGGAAAAGATGTTTGATATAATTTCATTTTTCTTAAATTTACTGAGGCTTGATTTGTGATGCAAGATGTGATCTATCCTGGAGAATATTTTGTGTGCACTTGAGAAGAAAGTGTACTCTGCTCTTTTTGGATGGAGTGTCCTATAAATATCAATTAAATCTATCTGGTCTATTGTGTCATTTAAAGCTTGTGTTTCCTTATTAATTTTCTGTCTGGATGATCTGTCCATTGGTGTAAGTGAGGTGTTAAAAGTCCCCCACTATTATTATGTTACTGTCATTTTCCTTTTTTAGAGCTGTTAGCATTTGCCTGATGTATTGAGGTCCTCCTTTGTTGGGTGGGTGCATATATATTATAAGTGTTATATCTTCTTCTTGGATTGATCCCTTGATCATTATGTAGTGTCCCTCTTTGTCTCTTATAACATTCTTTATTTTAAAGTCTATTTTATCTGATATGCGTATTGCTACCCCAGCTTTCTTTTGATTTCCATTTACATGGAATATCTTTTTCCATTCCCTCACTTTCAGTCTGTATGTGTCCCTAGGTCTGAAGTGGGTCTCTTGTAGACAGCATATATATGGCTCTTGTTTTTGTATCCATTCAGTGAGCCTGTGTCTTTTGGTTGGAGTGTTTAATCCATTCACATTTAAGGTAATCATTGATATGTATGCTCCTATTACTATTTTCTTAGTTGTTTTGGCATTGTTTTTGTAGGTCCTTTTCTTCTCTTGTGTTTCCCACTTAGAGAAGTTCCTTTAGCATGTTTTAGAGCTGGTTTGGTGGTGTTGAATTCTCTTAGCTTTTGCTTGTTTGTAAAGCTATTGATTTCTCCGTTGAATCTGAATGAGAGCCCTGCTGAGTAGAGTGTTCTTGGTTGTAGATTCTTCCCTCTCCTCACTTTAAATGTATTGTGCCTTCTGTATTGTGTACCTTCTGTATTGTGTACCTTCTGGCTAACTCAGCTGTTAACCTTATGGGGATTTCCTTGCATGTTATTTGCTGTTTTTCCCTTGTTGCTTTTAATAATTTTTCTTTGTCTTTAATTTTTGTCAATTTGATTACTATGTGTCCCAGCATGTTTCTCCTTGGGTTTATCCTGCCTGGGACTCTCTGCACTTCCTGGTAGCAAATTCTTTTCCCATGTTAGGGAAATTTTGAACTGTAATCTCTTCAAATATTTTCTCAGGTACTTTCTCTCTCTCTTCTCCTTCTGGGACTCCTATAATGTGAATGTTGGTGTGTTTAATGTTGTCCCAGAGGTCTCTTAGGCTGTCTTCATTTATTTTCATTCTTTTTTCTTTATTCTGTTCCATGGTTGTGATTTCCCCCATTCTGTCTTCTGGATCACTTATCCATTCTTCTGACTCAGTTATTCTGCTATTGATTCCTTCTGGGTATTGTATTATTCATCTCTGTTTGTTCTTTAATTCTTCTAAGTTTTGGATAAACATTTCTTGCATCTTCTCAATCTTTGCCTTCATTCTTTTTCTGAGGTCCTGTATCATCTTCACTATCATTATTCTGAATTATTTTTCTGGAAGGTTGCCTATGTCCACTTCATTTAGTTGTTTTTCTGGGATTTTATCTTGTTCCTTCATCTGGTACATAGTCCTCTGCCTTTCATTTTGTCTATCTTTCTGTGAATGTGCTTTTCATTCCACAAGCTGCAGGATTGTAGTTCTTCTTGCTTCTGCTGTCTGCCCTCTGGTGGATGAGGCTATCTAAGAGCCTTGTGCAAATTTCCTGATGGGAAGGACTGGTGGTGGGTAGAGCTGGCTGTTGCTCTGGTAGCCAGAGCTCAGTAAAACTTCAATCCACTTGTCTGCTGATGAGTGGGGCTGAGTTCCCTCCCTGTTGGTTTTTTGACCTGAGGTGACCCAACACTGGAGCCTACCTGGGCTCTTTGGTGGGGCTAATGGCAGACTCTGGTAGGGCTTACACCAAGGAGTACATCCCAGAACTTCTGCTGCCAGTGTCCTTGTCCTCACGGTGAGACACAGCTACCCCCCGCCTCTGCAGGAGACCCTCCAACACTAGCAGGTAGGTCTGGTTCAGTCTCCCCTGTGGTCACTGCTCCTTCCCCTGGGCCCCAATATGCACACTACTTTGTGTTTGCCCTCCAAGTGTGGAGTCTCTGTTTCCCCCAGTCCTGTCGAAGTCCTGCAATCAAATCCCGCTAGCCTTCAAAGTCTGATTCTCTATGAATTCCTCCTCCCATTGCCAGACCCCCATGTTGGGAAGCCTGACATGGGGCTCAGAACCTTCACTCCAGTCATTCGACTTCTGTGGTATAAGTGTTCTCCAGTTTGTGAGTCACCCACTCAGCAGTTATGGGATTTGATTTTATTGTGATTGTGCCACTCCTACTGTCTCATTGTGGATTCTCCTTTGTCTTTGGATGTGGGGTATCTTTTTTGGTGAGTTCCAGTGTCTTCCTGTCGATGATTGTTCAGCAGTTAGTTGTGATTCCGGTGCTCTCACAAGAGGGAGTGAGAGCACTTCCTTCTGCTCTGCCATCTTGAACCAATCTCCCTGCCTGTATCTGTTTTTGATAATCATATTTTGATGATCATGCAATTTTATTAGATTCATCATTTATAGGCATCAGCTCAATACCACAAATAGAAACTTCAGTCAATTTTTCAAATAGTTATGCTAATATAATAATGTCTGAATTGCATCTGGATATGATGGGAATTTTCCTTTCAGCATTTTGATTGTCATCTGAGTCCTCAACTTAATGGATAGAAATGCTTACAAATCCTGGATTTTTTTAAACAGGATTTTTTTCAAAAAAATCCATGCTCCTCCCCATATGAGTACCTTCACACTATAATTCTTTTCAAAATATGTATTTCTTTATTTTTAATAAAAATTGTGTATATTTTTAGGTAGACAACATAATGATTTGGTATACATATACAAAGTGAAATCATCACTGCAGTCAAGCTAATTAACACATCTCCCATAGTTACCTTTATATATATGTGTGTGTGTGAGATAAGAGATAGATAACCTGAAGTCTACTCTCTCAGCAAATTTCCAGTATTCAATACAGTATTTGTTAATTGAGTCCTGTCAAGTCCATACAGCAGCCAGGATCTTCTAAAATGCAAATCTGATCACATCTCTACTCCACTTAAGGTTTCCCTTTGTACTTAGGCTCCATGTGGTGTGCCTAATACTTAGTGGTCATTCAGTGAAAGAATGACTGAATAAATTAATGTATTTTGGCTAATCATACTTTGTGGTCTAGATAAGTAGCAAGAATTTTTTGTTTTTTAAAAAATGGGAAATTCACATACTGCAAAATATAGAGTTTCTGGCTCTAAACTCTATAAAAACTGCCCAAACACCTTCAAAATCATTATCTTCAGGGTCACTTATGACAACAGATCATCACTTTGCAAAGTATACTATTCTCAAGACAGTGAAACACATTGTTCTGTATGTTGTTGACTTCTTATTTATAAAGAGGAAAGTATTGGCAGTTTTCAAAACAGAAATAGACCCACAGATGTAAAAAACAAACTTAAGGTTGAGAAAGGGGAAAGGTGGGATAAATCAGGAGTTTTGGATTAGCAGATACAAACTACTGTATATACAATGGATAAACAACAAGGACTTACAATATAGCACAGGGCACTATACTCAATATTTTGTTATAACCTGTAAGGGGAAGGAATCTGAAAAAGAATATATATATATATGTGTATATGTATATTTCTTAATTTAAAAAATTCTAGTTTATCTCTTGATGTAGAGAGATCTAATATTTAACTCTCATTTTCCAACCACCTTCAATGGACTTCCCTTCTGCTCATTCACTCAAATACAATTATATCAGAATTTTTGGTTAAATCAGTATTCAGTGTTTACATCATCATGATTATGAAAATACCATTTCTAGCTGAGTCACCTAATATATTATGATCACATTTCCTTTCTTGCCTACTTTATAGAATTAATAATTGCAATTTTTTTTTGGTTTTGTTTTCCATATGCTTATCACTGCTACTCCATACTCTCTGACTGAGTGGGATTCCTCACTGTGATCAAACACACTAGATAATCTTGATCAGTGCAATTTTTTTCCCTGTTGAAAGCAATCTATTTATATCTATCTATATATATAGATATGTATATATACACATATATATATAAATATATATATATAAATGTATATATTTGTATCAATCTGAAATATTTGTATCAATCTGAAATACTTAATTTTTAGGCCTGCTTCACAGTTTTTATCCCAGAATTTCCCACTACTGTCATTCTAGAAATATCTTCCTTGTTTCTCTCCTTTTCCTTTCTCCTGGGCTAGATCCCTTGTTTCCTGATACAATACTGCTTGCTCTGGAGAAGCACACCCGCTGGTATCTTTCTGACCTTTTGTGTCTGAACATGTGTATATTCTGCCCTTAAACATCCAGCATGGTTGCATTGAGTATGGAATTCCAAGCTGAAAATAATTTTCCCCAGAAGCTTAAATACATGACTCAGTTGTTCTATGTCTTCCAGCATTTGTGGTGAGAAATCTGAGAGTATTCTTATTTCTGATTATTTGCAAATTATCTATATATTTTTCTTCTCTGGACCTTTTTGGATCTTCTCTTTAAACACAGATTTCTGGAGTTTAAGAATCATGTGCCTCAGTAAGGTTTTTTTGGTCATTAAGCTGAACCTTCAGTGGGTTTTTTCCTTCTAGAAAAGTAGGTTTTGAGCATTTCTTTGTGAGTTATTTCTTTGATATTTTTTACACACCATTTTTTCCTACATTCTTTTCCTGGTGTTTGAACTCTCCAACTGATTCCAGTTAGATTTGATCGTCTCATTTTCTTTTTTAAAAATATTACTTTTCATTCTCTTTCTTACTGTGTTCTATTTCCTGAGAGATGGCTTTGAGATCATCTTAGTTGTATCTTCCAATTTGTATGTGCGCAAGTGCGTGTTCCTTCTCTCACGTATTCTTAATTTCTAAGAGCTCTTTTGGAAATTCTAAGACTGTTACTTTTTATAGAATTTTTTCTTTTTTCTCTGGAGAGATTAATTATAGTTTTGGAGACATTTCCCCACACACACACCCCCCCCCCCCATTATTTGCTATAGCTTCCGAATTCCCTTTCTTGTTAGAGGCTTTTTGCTAGTATATAGTTGGTGCATATGTGTATATTTAAGAGTGAGGTATACATACACACAGACACAAACACAAATCTGGTGTGATGTTTGTTATGCATATGCAGTGCTTTTCAACTAACCATGCACTGCAGAATGATTAGTTGGGGATCCAGCCATTTGGGGACTCAGCTTTCACTGCTAGCTCAGGGTTTTTCAACTTCTGAAAAATTGGCATTTGTCTATTGTAGTCTCCTCTCTTGTGCTCTTTGTTATTCTCCGTTTGCCTTTTACATTTATTTATTTTCATATATTTGCAATGTCCTGAAAGATATCATACATTTTATATTAAATAATATATATGGAGGGTTACATTTTAAGTTATGGAGGAGAATGTCTAATAGGGAGCTGTCAGTTCTACTTGAAGAGAGGGTGAGGGTGCCTTGAAAATACTTCATTAAGAGTTTGACCCTTGGCCAAGTGTTCAGAGATGAAGATGCTGGGCAGACAAGGGGCTGAAGAGGATATCATGCAGATGGCAGAGTAAGAACGAAGGCCCAGGCGATGACACGGCATAGTTTTTTCCATAGAACTTCAAGTAGAACAACATGAATTCAGGTAGTAGGTGAGAATCAGAAACGGGGCTCTTAATCAAGTTCAGGTTATAGAGCTCCTTGTGTTCCATTCTGAGGCCCAGTACAGAGCATCACAGGTAATGAAAAGTGGACAAGACTTCATTTCTTCCTCAAGCAGCTCACAATCTAATACAGATGGAGATATATAAAAATAACTTGCAGTAATGTTGGGCATAACTGTGAACTGAAATGTGTTTTCCAAGGAGAAAGAGATTGCATCGGAATGAGAGAAAAAGTTTTATGAAGGAGGAAACATTTGTAAGGCCTCAAGTTTAGACAAAGAGAGCTTGGGCAAGAACAAACTGAGATGGAAGGGAATAAAATGAGGATAAACATGGCACTGGACAGGGAAAGGCTAATTAGAGAACAGGCAGTTCAATCTTGTTGGTAGGCAGGTGGGCAAGATAACTGCAACAGTTTGCCTGGGACATGAGGTGGATGTTCTTGGTTGCCAGGCTGGGCAGTCTGTGCTGAATTGTCTAGGCCAAGAGGACTTGCGCACACAGTCAAAGCTACTTAAAATGAAAATCAGTGTCCCCAGGGTACACCTCTATCTCTCTTCCTCGTTTCTGGTGAATAGCCTTCCTTCCCCTTTAAGCATAAAACATCCTCGAACAAGTAGCAGTTTTTAAACTTGTTTTTCTCCTTATGTTCATCCTCCCCTTCAGTTCATTCTTCACACTTTATCCAGTGAGTGGAAAGTACAAATTGAGTAATCTAATCTCTGTTCTTAATGGCTGACCATTGCCCTTTGTATAAAGTTCAAACTCCTTACTGTGGCCTGCATGTCCCCATAGGTCCTCACTCCAGGCTGCAGCTCAGTCCTCATGTCATACCACTTTCCTTTTCACTCTCTACCCTCCCATCAGATGTCAAATTGGCCTTCCTCTACTACAAGCTCACTCCCATCTCCAGGACTTTGCACTTGCTACTCCCTTTGCCTGGGAGGTTCTTTTACCAGATCTTTGCATAGTGGGTTCCTGTGTGGTTTTTAGGTGTCAGATAGAATGTCATGTCCCTTCAGGGGCTTTCCCTGGCAATCATGTTGAAACTGTCTCTGCCCCTTCCTCCTCTTACCCTATTGCATTGTCCTATTTATTTCCTTTGGAGTGCTTTTCTTAGTGTATCGTTATATTGCTTAGTTATGTGGCTTAATCATTATCTATTTCTCAGTCCATTAGAAATCACCCTTCAAGAAGTCAGGGACCTCATCTTTTGTATTTTCTGCTGCATCCCTGATGCCTAGCATAGTGCTTGGCACAAAATAAGTACTCAGTAAATATTTGTGGAATAAAGGAATAAATGGATAAGTGGTTATGTGAAATACCTTTCCTCACTATCGTTACACCAATTCCGTAAATATTGAGTGGATCCTTAAGGACTTTTTTCTTTAGCCAAATCATTTCTTTCATTGTTTTTATTCTATATACTTCCTTGTTCCTATAAATACTTATATACTGTAAGCTCCATGAGGGATGAGACCAGGTTCTGTCTTTAAACATTTTACTCTTTGTGTCTTAGTTATAGTAGATACTCAATAAATATTTTAAAGATGCCTTCATGCTGAGGAAAGGTACATAAGGAAGTAAGAGATAAGGATGGATGGGACTCCCTCCTGCGTGGGAGGCATGAGATTTGTTTCTAATCTTCCATAAAACATTTAACAATTTCTTCTTCTCCTTCCCCTCCTACTCCCCCCTTATTATCATCATCATCATTAGTAGTAGTAGTAGTAGCAGTATTAATGATTACTTGTCCTGTTCTGCTGATAAGTGGCTCTTTGACCTTGGGCCCACACATTTGTATTTCTGAAATGCAATTTTTTCATGTCATGTAGAAGTAACGTTGCTTCAAGTGTGGTCTGTGGGCTAACTGCATCAGCGTTCCCTGGTGTGCACATTAAACAGGCATTTTCTTAGTCTCTAACTTTATGTCCACCTGCCCAGCATCTCTGGGGCTGGGGTGAAGGGATCTGAATTTTTAGCAAGCTCTTTCAGTGATTCCTATGCAGACTGAAGTCTGAGAAGCACTGCTGAGTGGTTGTATTAAATGATTTTCTATGATTCTGATTTCGCTCGTGGAGCTGAATTAGTATATATTGGCCATCTGGTGAAGAAAGAGCTATATTCTTTGGTTATTGCTCATGTAGATTGCTGTTGCAGGAAGTCTCCTAGTAATTCTTGTCAGCTGCTAAGCAATATGTTGTTTCTTGTGAATAATGTTCTGTTCTTTGCATTATATTGTACTAAATTACATTATTTATCATGCTTTGTGTCTCAGGGAAAAATAAAACTGTGGTATGGTAATTTCTGTTAGGAAATGTTTCTGCTTATATAGATCACATAGGTCATGAGTCAGATTCTTCAAATATATAACTTTGGGGGAGTGACCCATATATTTTGGGGAAGCTTCATTAACTTCTTCCAACTATGGGTTCAACTTGCTACACTGATGCTGTTTAATCTGCAACATGATGACAACAAGGCACCATGGAAACTCAGTGGTCCTTGAGGACCACTGAAGACCAACTGGGGAAAAGTGACTATCAAGGCAGAATAGATGATACCAAAGTTGAAAAATAATTGCAAAAATACAAACAAGGAGTAATTTCCCTCTCCCTGGCAAATTTAGAGAAGGTCTTAGGGAGGGGGTAAATTGGATGATCAGTAACCGCCGACAGTGTTTCCATGGAAGGAGGGGAGTACAGAAACTGCCAGTGATCACTGTGCACAGGTGCGGGAGTGGGATAGAGGTGGACTCAGGAGGAGAAATACCTCTTCCAGAGGCCCAGCTCAGAGGAAATTAATTTCTGTCTGCATCCATGATTCAGCAGGTTTAATGGAGTTCTAGAAAATGTTCATAAGCTGGAAATGGAAGCAAAGGCACCCCTAAGAACTCACGTGGACCTTTGAGGAAAGCCTGACTCTAACAGGGATTTGGTATGAAGGCAGTGTTTCTCAGTCTCGGTATTTCAGACTGAATTTCATGCCTATGTGACATTTACCCACTTAATGCTTGAGATACACACACATATATAATAGTTTCTATTAATTTCACCTCTTAATATAACTTGGCTGAGAACTCTTGCCTTATGTTTCAGATAGTCCCAGGAATGCTGAGAATCACTCAACAGTAGCTCTAAAAATTAATTATGTTGGGAAACTCATCTAACTTTCATTTATGCATAAACTAAATTAAACATAAATTATTACTAAGAATAATGACATGACACTTAATATTGGTGCCACAATTTTACAATTGATAAAGCATTTCGAATTGCTTTTTGTCATCCTCATTTGCTAGCATCATCTCATTGAATTCTCACCACAATCTGGTAAGGCAGGTCTTATCTCCCAACATTCAGAAGGCACTAATGCTTTGTCCAAAGTAAAAATACTACTTAGTAGTTTGGATGGCTAAGAGAAATAGTCATCCACCTTTGCATCAGGGTAGGCTTATACCCAGCTTCATTTGTGTTTTAAAAGAAGTGTCTGGAAGTTGTGAGGTCCTGGATAGCAGGTGGAATTTTCCCTTTTGCATTTTGGGACCCATCGTCAATGGTCTAGTGTAGAAACTCTGAAGGAGAAACAGAATGTAGGAAAAATGTTTAGAGTGGAAGTTAGCTGACACCCAAGAGCACCACTGGGGGGGTTGGAATTGGACAGGGTCTCATAGCTCCTTTTGCATGAACAGGGAAATGGAAAGCTGAAGTGGGCATTGACACAGTGATGCATGATAGTCAATGCCCAGATTAGAGGACCAGTCTCAGCATCACTTTTCCTGCGATAACTTGCCTGGGCAGATTGCCACTCTGAGGTCAGATACAGGACTCTTTCTGCACTTTGGTAACGCCACCTGCTAATTTTCCAGTTATATTCTATGTAGTATTGAAACACCCTCAGTACTCATGAGCCTAAGGGGATCACAGAATAGCTCATGGAAAGTGGGAACAAGAGTTTTTTTCTGACTTGATGTTATCACGTGCTGGGGCAGAGCTTGAGTACCTACACTCTAGCAAAGAAATGGTACACCGTATGAATTCCTACCTGAGGAAAAGAATGAACGTTGCTGTATAAAAGATGTGTGGCAGGCATGTCTTAGCAACCAGCAAAGGGCATTGAATGAGGACAAGCGAAATGGAACTGCCACATCGAGGAAGAATCTATGCAGTTGATTTGAAAGGTTAACAGCATGTTATAGTATATTTGTGACTTTCAGCTTTCAGAAAAATTAAGCCACTTAGTGAACACAAGACAAGAAATCACTGGAGAAGCCAGGAGAAGGATCCCCAACCCAGAGTTCTTCCCTGGTTTCTACTCTGTCTCCCAAGGTGAGCGTTTCATCCATGAGCAAAATCATAGGCACCGGTCTGCCCAGCATAACAGAGAAGCCCCAGAGTGCTGACCTATGTCTTTCCCAGTTCAGGAAAGCATGTTAATCAAATATTTATACTAATCATTCCACTGAAAGCCCCACAGTTCCCTTTTTAATGTAGAAAGCAGAGTGTAAAGACCTACAATTACACTGCAGTGGAGAAATACATGAGCTGTACAAAAACAGTTCTTGGTAAATCGTGCATCCTCTCTTTTTAGTGTGCCATAGGTCATGCGGGGTGAAAAAATCAGAGCTCTGAAAGTCATCTCCTCCTGCAGCCTGTTTCCTGCATGGATACCTAATCACCCCTGCTACAGTGACTCTGGGTCCTTGGCAGTGCTTGGTATGACTTACGGGTTTTAGACCTCCAAATGCGGCAATACCCAGCAGGAGCAGATGGACTTCTAAGCAACCAGACAATAATTTCCTAATGCAAGTACTGGGAGCTGGAGCCAAGCACGTTTCGTTTCTTACCCTCCCTGTGGTGCAGAGATTGATGAACAGACATGAGGTTTTCCAAGATAACGTATGCAAGCAACCTACTCATGGCAACTTTTCCCATGTGTCACTCTCTCTCTCTACTTGCAAGAGGAGCCAGTAAGACGATCCAACAGTGACCCACAAGGTGGGACAGAAAGCTTTAGGGGTTGAAGACTGTGGTAGACAGCACAGAGGATGATTTAAATGTATCATACTTGTCCTTCTTTTCCTTGGGTTTAGTGTGACTAATGTATGGGACTTCGTCTGCACTTACATTTAAATGAAGCAATACTTGTTAAAGCACATGAGAAAGTGGCTGGCCCAGAGAACCACTGCTAAAATAACAACTACTGCTAGTAAAATCTCGTATGAATAGAATTAGGGTCAGTACCGCCATTATAATTTTAATGATAATAATTATTATTAGAGTCATTATGACCTGTTGTCAGGTTTGTTGAATAAGACATCACAAGGTAGTACAAGAAAGAAGGATGACACATCCAAATTAAGTGACTGAACCTATAAAAATCAATTCCTTTTTTCCAGCTTTATTGAAGTATGATTGACAAATAAAAACTGTATATATTTAAAGTGTACAATGTGATGTTTTGACAAGTATATATATATTTTGAAACATATGTATTTACAAGTATGTATATTGAAATAACTACTACAATCAAGCTAATTAACATATCCATCACCTCACATAGTTACATTTTTTGTGTGGTTAGAAAATTTAAGATCTACTCTCTTAGCACCTTTCATGTATATAATACATCATTAACTATAGTCACCATGCTGTATATTAAGTCTCCAGAACGTATTCATTGTATAACTGAAAGCTTTTACTCTTTGAACAATAGCTCCCATTTCCTTCACCCCATCAGCCCCCAGTAACCATTCTTTTACTCTCTGTTTCTATGAGTTTGGTTTGGTTTGGTTTTAGATTCCATAAACAAGTGAGATCATGCAATATTTGTCTTTCTCTGTTTGGCTTACTTCATGCGGCATAAGGTCCTCTAGGTTCATCCATGTGGTCACAAATGGCAGGATTTCCTTCTTTCTTGTGGCTGAATAATATATGTATACGTAACATTTTCCTTATCCATTCATCTGTCAATGGACATGTAGGCCGTTTCCATGTCTTAGCTATTGTGAATAATGCCGCAACGAAAATGGGAGTGCGGGGCTTCCCTGGTGGCGCAGTGGTTGAGAGTCCGCCTGCCGATGCAGGGGACACGGGTTCGTGCCCTGGTCCGGGAAGATCCCACATGCCGCGGAGCGGCTGGGCCCGTGAGCCATGGCCGCTGAGCCTGCGCGTCCAGAGCCTGTGCTCCGCAATGGGAGAGGCCGCAACAGTGAGAGGCCCGCATACAGCAAAAAAAAAAAAAAAAAGAAAGAAAAAAAAAAGAAAAAAAGAAAATGGGAGTGCAGATATCTCTTTGAGATACTGATTTCATTTCCTTTGGATATATACCCAGAAATGGGATTACTGAATCATTTGGCAGTTTTATTTTTGATTTTTGGAGGAAACTTAATTCTGCTGTCCATAGTGGCTGTACCAATTTACATTCCCATCAACAGTGCACAAGTATTCCTTATTCTCTACATCTTCACCAACTCTTGTTACTTTTTGACTTTTTGATAAGAGCCATCCTAATAAGTGTGAGGCCATAACAACTGTATTTTTTTTTAATTGAAGTATAGTTGATTTACAATATTGTTACTTTCAGGTGTACAGCAAAGCGATTCATTTACATATATATATATTTCAGATTATTTTCCATTATAGATTATTACAGGATACTGAATAGAGTTCTCTCTGCTATATAGTAAATCTTTGTTACTTATCTATTTTACATACTGTAGTTGGTATCTGTAATCTTAATTTATCACTCCCCTTCCTCGCTTTCCCCTTTTGTAACCATAAGTTTGCTCACAGACATAGAAAACAAACTTATGATGATATCATTGTGGTTTTGATTTGCCTTTCCCTGATGATTAGTGATATTGATGATCTTTTAATATACCTGTTGGCCATTTGTCGTCTTTGGAAAGTGTCTATTCAGGTCCATTGCCAATTTTGAATTGAGTTGTTGCGTTTTTTTTGTTGTTTTTTGGGGGGTTTTTTTTTGTTTTTTTTTTTTGCTATTGAGTTGTATGAGCTCTTTATATGTTTTGAATGTTAACTCCTTATAGGGTATATGGTTTGCAAATATTCTCTCCCATTCTGTAAGTTGCCTTTTCGTTTTGTTGATTGTTTCCTTTGCTGTGCAGAAATTTTTAGTTTGATGTAGTCCCACTTGTTTATTTTTGTTTTTGTTTCCTGTGCTTTTGGTGTCATATCCAAATAATCATTGCCAAGATCAACGTCAAGGAGCTTTTCCCCTATGTTTTCTTCTAGGAGTTGTATGATTTCAGGTGTTGCATTTCAGTCTTTAATCTAAGTTGATTTTTGTGTATGATATAAGTAAGGGTCCAACTTCACTCTTTTGCATGTGGATAGCCCTACTCCCCACCATAGATTCTGAAGCAGCCCTGTGACCTGGCTTCAGGACCACTCTACTGCTAGTCCAGAGTCAGTCGTGCCCTTAGGAGCACCCGACAGGAGACACAGCTCTCCCAAACAGCCTAACTGGCCACTGACGATCCTGAAGCAGCCGTGTGACCCAGGCCCAGTCCTGCTCATCCAGGACCCAGTGGGAGCCACACCTATCCATGCTTCCGGTAACAGGCCTGCCAACCTGGAACCCAACTTTGAACTAAGAGCAGCCTTGTGGCCTGGGGCCAGCCTCGCTTGACTGAGATCCCAGAGGCTATCCCATCAGTCAGGGGACCCAGCAGGAGAAGTTCTTTACCTGCTGAAAAGACAGGAGGAAGTGTTTGCTCCTTCAAATGCATAGACACCAAGGCAAGGCTACACAGATCATGAAGGCTCAGGCAAACATGATTAGTTTACCAAAGGAAACTAACAAACCTCCAGCAACTGACCCTAAAGAAATGGAGAGCCAGGAATTTCCTGATAAAGAATTCAGAATATTTGTCTTAAGGGAGTTCAGTGAACTACAAGAGAATACAGATGGATAACTCAACAAATTAGGAAAAATCAATTCCTAAAACACCAATATCTACGTCATTACTCTTAAAAAAAAAAAAAAAAAAAAAAAAGCTTTGGCAGTACAATAGTTTCCTGAGAAAGTCCCATTCAAAAATGGGGGTTTCTAAAATCATAGCAGCCTCATATAATACATAATTTTAACAAATAAATCCTTTCTCATACCCCTTCAATCTTATGAAATACTGGACTATCTCTTGATCTATCACCCTTGTGCCCCAGGACCTACTGTCCTAACCCTGTAGAGAGAGCATGAGAAGCTTATGCAGGACTTTATGCCTTATGTGGAGTGGGTGTGAATACATGCCTATGAAATTGCCAGTATGGGGGGGAGCAGTGCTGAACAGTGGTAGAACATGAATTCTGGCTCCCAGAGTTCCAGCTATGAATCGGTACCTGAGTGACTTTAAGAGGCTCCTGAAAAATTCCGAGCTTCAGTTTCCTCCTATGTAAAATGGGAGATAATAATACCAACTTCTCAGTGATATTGAGAAAATAGAATCCGTTAATGTGGGCAAAGCAGTAGCTCAACAATGATATTTTCTTTCTCAGCTCATTGTCCCAAATCAGCCCCCCGATTCCTACCTCCCTGTTCTTAGTACTATTCATGTCCAACTCACAAATATCCTCCCACTTAAAGTTGAAAATACTGAGAAGGCTAGTAATAAACAATTTATAAGTAGAGATCTAGGTCACAAATAGAAAACATGGAGAGGATCAAAACCTGCAAATCTAACAGCCAATAAATATATGAAAAACATTGATTTCTCTAGTGGCTAGGGAAATGCAAATCAATGTGAAACATAAATATATAATCATCAGATTGTCAGAAAGTCTAGAAAGTGATAATACCTACTGTGGGATTGCAAGAGAAAGGGGTACACTCAAGTATTTGAGGGAATGTGAATTTTTACACCGTTTTTGGAAAGAAATCTCTCTGTATGTGATATCTGTCTATAATTATATCTTAGAAGTAGAAGCAGTAGTACAAGGATGTTTATTACAACACTGAGGGGGTAAAAATCTAGAAACAATGTAAATATTCATAAAAAATAGGGTGCAAATATTTGTTTAACTTGTACATTTATTTGGTGGAATATAATGCCACAAGAGAAATCTATTTTACTTGGAGAAATTTCCATGGTACATTAAGTGAAATAGCAAGACACAGGAGAATAGATGATTCCATTGCGGAAAAAGAAACAGTGGCAAAAATACCTCATCTCTATGCACAGATGTGTATGTAAGTAAGTATATGAGCGTGGAGAAGTCAATATGAAGAGACTCACTGAGTAACTAACATTACTTACCTGTGGTGTGTCTAGGGCTTGTAGAAAAAAGTGGGGAGCAACAGGAGGGAACAGTAGGTAAAATCAAAAGTTTGCGTAATATATGTTGTAGGTCTACGCACAGTATATACGGGGTCTATGATTACAAAGAAATGGCATTTATGTTCCAAATCTTGGAAAACTATATATGTATGTATATGTAAAGAAACGTATGATAGGCTAGTTGCCGAAGCATTAAAGGCAATTATGATAATATTCATATAACTTCTCTTGTTTATTTTTATGTTTTGTTAGAATTATATTGGGTCTGTATTAATATAATCAGAGAAAAGCTACTTTTAACGTACAGAAAAGGAGAGCAAGCAATACCCAGGCTGGCTATAATTGCACAAGGTGAATTTAGAAAGAAGGAAGAGCCTCTGGAACCTGTTTTGAATTTGTTTCACATCATGGAAAAAATTAGGATGCAGGTTTGGAACTTAGGAAGCAGACTCTGAGATGCAGTTTATGTGCAGGCCGCTTATTAAGGAGAGCACTTGAGATGCACACCTGAGAAGGGGAGGAGAGGAAGGAAGGTTGAACAGAGGGCAAGGCTGAGCTGCATGCTGGTCCAGTGACAGCCTCAGCTGACCCCACAGGGAGCTCTCAAGTAGAAATGGCCCTTCAGCGTTGACCTCGGTTGAGTTGAGATGGCCAGACCTTTGTAACTCCAGTCAGGGATAAGGTGTACCTGGAGCAAGGGCAGTCAAGTTCCGTCCCTGAAGGGGCTGAAGCTGTGTCTTATGACAGCACTGCCAGCAGTTGGGGCATCAAGTCCTTCCCTGAGAGGGACCTGGGCAGTGGATCTCGTTGTCTTCCCAGAATGGCCACAATGATCCCAATGGGCTGGGAACACTGGTTGGCCTCGCTGAATTTAGGCATATTCTGTAGGATCAAATCTGTGTTCAGTTGAAAGAGACAATTGCACAGGATAATTGATTTGCTGTCAGGGTGAGTTTCTTATGAAACCATCCCGGCACTCACTTCAAAGCAGTAATTGGAGCATTTCATCAACCAGGATCAAGGATTTACTACACTCCTACCATGGGCCCGGCACTGAGCTAGGCTCTGGAAGAAAACAAGGGTCTATGAGGCCAGTCACTATCCTCCCTCAGAGGATAGATAAAGCATGGTACAGAGGAGATAAAGCATGGTACACAGCACCAGCTCTTCAAGACAGTGAGTGATAAGTGCTACCAGATGGGCACAACAGAGTGCCAGAGGAAGGTGGAGAGGAGGGAGAATCTTGATATTAAAACATGAGTGTCATGAAGCGAGCAAGTTAGATGACTTTGGAAGCTACGTTCATATTTCTGGATGTAGTAGGGCAAGTTTGCAAGAAGCAGGCAGCTGTGATGTCGCGGAAGAACGTGAAAGTGGAATTTAGCATACCTGGGTTCAAATTATGTTCCTGCACCTACTTGTTCACGGATTGGGGGCAAATTGTTTAAAACTGTGTAAGCCTTGGGCTTCCCTGGTGGCGCAGTGGTTGAGAGTCCGCCTGCCGATGCAGGGTACATGGGTTCTGTGCCCCGGTCCGGGAAGATCCCACATGCCGCGGAGCAGCTGGGCCCGTGAGCCATGGCTTCTGAGCCTGTGCGTCCGGAGCCTGTGCTCCGAGAGGCCACAACAGTGAGAGGCCCACGTACCGCAAAAAGAAAAAAGAAAAAAATACTGTATAAGCCTCAATTTCCCTATATCTCAAAGGCAGATAAAGCTTATTTTGCACATTGTTTTTAAGATAACATGAGGTAATGTCATGCTAGATGTTGTGAGGATGACAGAGAATAAGGATGCTTTGTAAAGAGTTAAACGCTACACAGACAGGAGGTATAATTTTTGTTATGTTACTAAGTTGTCGTTCACTGCTCCATGAGATTTGTAATGAGTTTCCCAGATAATCAATTTCACAGAATATTGTTGGATGACGTACCATTCTCCAATGGCTTCCTGGGAAACTCTTGGGAATATCTGAAACTGAAGACAAGAGCTCTCAGCATAATATTATATTACATATGTTAATTGATGGGATTATCTAATAAATGTATCAAATGTTAGGTGGAGGACTTTTATATTGATACTGATAAGTCCTGAGCAAACTCAGGCATCATGTCTTTCCCTTACCCCAACTCCTGTTACTAAATCCTTTTCCCAAGTGACGACACAGAGTATTGTGTGTGGTATTCCTTTTTTTCCCAGTTATTTATTTTTTTATTGGAGTATAATTGCTTTACAATGTTGTGTTAGTTTCTGCTATACAATGAAGTGAATCAGCTATATGTATACATATATCCTCTCCCTCTTCAGCATTTGCTAGGACTCTATTAAACCATTTGCTGCATCTTGGAAGCAGGCAGAAATTTCCTTTTAGCTAAGTCCCCAACCAAAGTTTATTCTTTTTCCCCTGATGCCTGCCACACTTTTCCTGTTGCTCAGGTACCAAAAGGAGCAGAAATTGTTCACCTCCCCCCATGTTACTCTAAGTATTATTATTTATTTAGCATCTCTGACTTAGGAATCAATTGTACCTTATTCCCTGGACCCTTTCCTTCCTTAATTTCAAGGCAGAGGTGTTGCCCAAGAATGCGTTAGGAATAGGAGACTCCCCTTTTAACTTCTCAATCAATTGCTCTGCACCCAAATCACTCCTTGGGGGCTTTTTATTTAAAATAGACAGTTATCATTTTCTAAACCTGAAGTAATGTGTGAATTAAAGCATCTTTACCAAGCTTTTCTCTTTTTATTTATCTGTGATATAAAGCACAGATTAAAAACATCAATTGCATGCTTGCTTGGCAAATGTAGTTTCAGAGCAAATGTCACAGACTCTCCTTTCCAACCAGGTTACTGCTCCTAAGCTCCTGCTATAAAGAAAATTTAAAGCCACCACTCCCTAAATGCAACTGTGTTTATGAATGTTTCTCAGTTCTTTATTCTCACACTTTTCCCCTCTGGCTGCAGTGAGACCAAGAATTACCAACCATGATCATGGCCTGATGATGCCAGTCCTCTAGTGCTATAAGAGGAGCCCAGTGCCTTACTCAACTTGTTTCCAAACATCAGACTACAGAGCCAGGACAGGTAAAGGGACTCATCATGGGGGAGTGAGCGCACTCATGGGGTGGAGTTAGGAGAACACAGGTGCAGAGCATAGAAATCAGAGACTGAGAGCTGCCATGTCACAAAGGCACTCATAGTAATTACTCAAATGGCAACCAACACATTGCAGTACATACTAGACGGAGGAGAAAGTTACAGCTATAATTGTATCAGATGCTCCCTTTTTCCTGACTAACAGAACTCTAGATGTATTCATGTATCCTGCTGTAAACTGGAGATCCTTATGCTTCTAGGAAGTCTAATGACATTGCTAGTTATAGTGGATGGGTCTTGATTAAGTCTTAACCAGTGATTCTCAAGCTCTTTGGTCTCAGGAACTCTTTGTATTCTTAAATAATTGAGGATGACAAAGAATTTTGTGGTTTATATCTCTCGACACCGTTGTAGAAGTGAAATCTTAAAAATATTTCATAATATTTATTTATACTTTTTTTATTGAATTATAATTGATGTACAATAATACATAAGTTACAGGTGTACCACATAGTGATTCATAGTTTAAAAGGTTATATTCCATTAATAGTTACTACAAAATACTGACTGTATTTCCTGCGTTTTAGAATACATCCTTGTAGCTTATTTATCTTATACATAATAGTTTGTACCTCTTAGTCCCCTTGTCCTATCTTGCACCTACCCACTTCGCCCTCCCACCTGGTAACCACTAGTTTGTTCTTTATGTCTGTAAATCTGTTTCTTTTTCGTTATATTCCCTAGTTTTTTTTAATAGTCCACATATAAGTGATATCCTACAGTACTTATCTTCGTCTGACTTCTTTCACTTAGCATGATATCCTCCAAGTCCAATTTGTTGCAAATGGCAAGATTTCATTCTTTTTATGGGTGAGTAGTATTCCATTGTGTGTGTGTGTGTGTGTGTGTGTGTGTGTGTATACATATCACATCTTTTTTATCCATTCTTCTGTTGATGGACACAATGCTGCTTTCATATCTTGAGAATTGTAAACAATGCTGTCATGAACATTGGAGTGTATGTATCTTTTTGAATTACTGTTTTCATTTTTTTTTTGGATATATATGCAGGAGTAGAATTTCTGGGTCATATAGTAACTCTATATTAAATTTTTGGCGAAACCTCCGTACTGTTTTCCACAGCAGCTACACCAATTATGTTCTCACCAATAGTGTAGGAGGGTTCCTTTTTCTCCACATACTTGTCAAAATTTTTTGTGTTTTTTAAAAATTTATTTTTTTAACAACTTTATTGGAGTATAATTGCTTTACAATGTTGTGTTAGATTCTGCTGTATAACAGAGTGAATCAGCTGTATGTATACATATATCCCCATATCCCCTCCCTCTTACGTCTCCCTCCTACCCTCCCTATCTCACCCCCATATGTGGTCACAAAGCACTAAACTGATATCCCTGTGCTATGCAGCTGCTTCCCACTATCTATTTTATATTTGGTAGCGTATATGTGCCCATGCTACTCTCTCACTTCATCCCAGCTTACCCTTCCCCCCACCGAGCCCTCAAGTCCATTCTCTATGTCTGTGTCTTTATTCCTGTCCTGCCCCAAGCTTCTTTAGAACCTTTTTTTTTTTTAGATACCATATATGTGTTAGCATATGGTATTTGGTTTTCTCTTTGTCTGATTTCACTCTGTATGACAGACTCTAGGTCCATCCACCTCACTACAAATAATTCAATTTCGTCTCTTTTTATGGCTAATATTCCATTATGTACATGTGCCACATCTCTATCCATTCATCTCTCGATGGATACTTAGGTTTCGTCCATGTGGTGGCTATTGTGAATAGAGCTGCAATGAACATTGTGGTACGTGACTCTTTTTGAATTATGGTTTTCTCAGGATATATGCCCAGTAGTGGGATTGCTGGGTCATATGGTAATTCTATTTTTAGTTTCTTAAGGAACCTCCATACTGTTCTCCACAGTGGCTGTATCAATTTATATTCCCACCAACAGTGCAAGAGGGTACCCTTTTCTCCACACCTACTCCAGCATTTATTGTTTGTAGATTTTTTTTATGATGGCCATTCTGACTGCTGTGAGGTGATACCTCACTGTTGTTTTGATTTGCATTTCTCTAATAATTAGTGATGTTGAGCAGCTTTTCATGTACTTCTTGGCCATCTGTACGTCTTCTTTGGAGAAATGTCTATTTAGGTCTCCTACCCATTTTTAGATTTGGTTCTTTGTTTTTCTGATACTGAGCTGCTTGTATATTTTGGAGATTAATACTTTGTCTGTTGCTTCATTTGCAAATATTTTCTCCCATTCTGAGCGTTTTCATTTCATCTTCTGTATGGCTTCCTTTGCTGTGAAAACACTTTTCAGTTTCATTAGGTCCCATTTGTTTATTTTAGTTCTTATTTCCATTCCTCTAGGAGGTGGGTCAAATAGGATCTTGCTGTGATTTATGTCATAGAGTGTTCTGCCTATGTTTTCCTCTAAGAGGTTTATAGTGTCTGGCCTTACACTTAGGTTTCTAATACATTTTGAGTTTATTTTTGTGTATGGGGTTAGAAGGTTTTCTAATTTCATTCTTTTGCATGTAGATGTCCAGTTTTCCAAGCACCACTTATTGAAGAGGCTGTCTTTTCTCTATTGTATATTCTTGCCTCCTTTATCAAATATAAGGTGATCATATGTGTGTGGGTTTATCTCTGAGTTTTCTGTCCTGTCCCATTGATCTATATTTCTGTTTTTGTGCCAGTACCATACTGTCTTGATGACTGTAGCTTCACAGTATAGTCTGAAGTGAGGTAGCCTAATTCCTCCAGCTCCGTTTTTCTTAAGATTGCGTTGGCTATTTGGGGTCTTTTTTGTTTTCACACAAATTGTGAAATTTTTTTTCTAGTTCTGTGAAAAATGCTATTGTAGTTTGATAAGGATTGCATTGAATCTGTAGATTGCTTTGGGTAGTATAGTCATTTTCACAATGTTGATTCTTCCAATCCAAGTACATGTTTTATTACCCAATCTGTTTGTATCGTCTTTGATTTCTTTCATCAGTGTCTTACTGTTTTCTGAGTACAGGTCTCTTGTCTCCTGAGGTGGGTTTATTCCTAGATATTTTATTCTTTTTGTGGCAGTGGTAAATGGGAGTGTTGCCTTAATTCTCTTTCAGAATTTTCATCATTAGTGTATAGAAATGCAAGAGATTTCTGTGCATTAATTTTCTAACCTGCTACTCAGCAAATTCATTGATTAGCTCTAGTAGTTTTCTGGTAGCATTTTTAGGATTCTCTATGTATAGGATTATGTCGTCTGCAAACAATGACAGCTTTACTTCTTCTTTTCCAATTTGGATTCCTTTTATTTCTTTTTCTTCTCTGATTGCTTTGGTTAAAACTTCCAAAACTATGTTGAATATCAGGGGTGAGAGTGGGCAGCCTTGTCTTGTTCCTTATCTTAGAGGAAATGGTTTCAGTTTTCACCATCGAGAACGATGTTAACTGTGGGTTTGTCATATATGGCCTTTATTATGTTGAGGTAAGTTCCCTCTATGCCTACTTTCTGGAGTGTTTTTATCATAAATGGGTGTTAAATTTTGTCAAAAGCTTTTTTTGCATCTATTGAGATTATCATGTGGTTTTTATCCTTCAATTTGTTAATATGGTGTATCACATTGATTGATTTGCATATATTGAAGAATCCTTGCATTCCTGAGATAAATCCCTCTTGATCACGGTGCATGATCCTTTTAATGTGCTGTTGGATTCTGTTTGCTAGTATTTTGTTGAGGATTTTTGCATCTATGTTCATCAGTGATATTGGCCTGTAGTTTTCTTTCTTTGTGACATCCTTGTCCGGTTTTGGTATGAGGGTGATGGTGGCCTCGTAGAATGAGTTTGGGAGTGTTCCTCCCTCTGCTATATTTTGGAAGAGTTTGAGAAGGATGGGTGTTAGCTCTTCTCTAATTGTTTGAAAGAGTTTGCCTGTGAATCCATCTGGTCCTGGGCTTTTGTTTGTTGGAAGATTTTTAATCACAGTCTCAATTTCAGTGCTTGTGATTGGTCTGTTTATATTTTCTATTTCTTCCTAGTTCAGTCTCGGCAGGTTGTGCATTTGTAAGAATTTGTCCATTTCTTCCAGGTTGTCCATTTTATTGGCGTAGAGTTGCTTGTAGTAATCTCTCATGATCTTTTGTATTTCTGCAGTGTCAGTTGTTACTTCTCCTTTTTCGTTTCTAATTCTATTGATTTGAGTCTTCTCCCTTTTTTTCTTGATGAGTCTGGCTAATGGTTTATTAATTTTGTTTATCTTTTCAAAGAACCAGCTTTTAGTTTTATTGATCTTTGCTATCATTTCCTTCATCTCATTTTCATTTATTTCTGATCTGATTATTAAGATTTCTTTCCTTCTGCTAAGTTGGGGTATTTTTGTTCTTCTTTCTCTAATTGCTTTAGGTGCAAGGTTAGGTTGTTTATTTGAGATGTTTCCTGTTGCTTAAGGTAGGATTGTATTGCTATAAAATTCTCTCTTAGAACTGCTTTTGCTGCATCCCATAGGTTTTGGGTTGTCGTGTCTCCATTGTCATTTGTTTCTGGGTATTTTTTGATTTCCTCTTTGATTTCTTCAGTGATCACTTTGTTATTAAATAGTGTATTGTTTAGCCTCCATGTGTTTGTATTTTTTTTTTACAGATCTTTTCCTGTAATTGTTATCTACTCTCATAGCGTTGTGGTTGGAAAAGATACTTGATACAATTTCAATTTTCTTAAATTTACCAAGGCTTGTTTTGTGACCCAAGATATGATCTATCCTGGAGAATGTTCCATGAGCACTTGAGAAAAATGTGTATTCTGTTGTTTTTGGATGGAATGTCCTATAAATATCAATTCAGTCCATCTTGTTTAATGTATCATTTAAAGCTTGTGTTTCCTTATTTATTTTTATTATGGATGATCTGTCCATTGGTGAAAGTGGGGTGTTAAAGTCCCCTACTATGATTGTGTTACTGTAGATTTCCCCTTTTATGGCTGTTAGCATTTGCCTTATGTATTGAGGTGCTCCTATGTTGGGTGCATAAATATTTACAATTGTTATATCTTCTTCTTGGATTAATCCCTTGATCATTATGTAGTGTCCTTCTTTTTCTCTTCTAATAGTCTTTATTTTAAAGTCTATTTCGTCTGATATGAGAATTGCTACTCCAGCTTTCTTGTGATTTCCATTTGTGTGGAATATCTTTTTCCATCCCCTCACTTTCAGTCTGTATGTGTCTCTAGGTCTGAAGTGGGTCTCTTGTAGACAGCATATATATGGGTCTTGTTTTTGTATCCATTCAGTCAATCTGTGTGTTTTGGTGGGAGCATTTAATCCATTTACATTTAAGGTAATTATTGTATGTATGTTCCTATTCCCATTTTCTTAATTGTTTTGGGTTCGTTATTGTAGGTCTTTTCCTTCTCTTGTGTTTCTTGCCTAGAGAAGTTCCTTTAGCATTTGTTGTAAAGCTGGTTTGGTGGTGCTGAACTCTCAGCTTTTGCCCTTCTGTAAAGGTTTTAATTTCTCCATGAAATCTGAATGAGACCCTTGCTGGGTAGAGTAATCTTGGTTGTAGGTTATTCTCCTTCATCACTTTAAATATGTTCTGCCACTCCCTTCTGGCTTGCAGAGTTTCTGCTGAAAGATGAGCTGTTAACCTTATGGGGATTCCCTTGTGTGTTATTTGTTGTTTTTCCCTTGCTGCTTTTAATATGTTTTCTTTGTATTTAATTTTTGACAGTTTGATTTATATGTGTCTTGGCGTACTTCTCCTTGGATTTATCCTGTATGGGACTCTCTGTGCCTCCTGGTCTTGATTAACTATTTATTTTCCCATATTAGGGAAGTTTGCAACTATAATCTCTTAAAATATTTTCTCAGTCTCTTTCTTTTTCTCTTCTTCTCCTAGAACGCCTATAATTCGAATGTTGGTGCATTTAATGTTGTCCCAGAGGTCTCTGAGACTGTCCTCAGTTCTTTTCATTCTTTTTCTTTATTCTGCTCTGCAGTAGTTATTTCCACTATTTTATCTTCCAGGTCACTTATCCGTTCTTCTGCCTCAGTTATTCTGCTATTGACCTCATCTAGAGTGTTTTTAATTTCTTTTATTGTGTTGTTCATCATTGCTTGTTTCATCTTTATTTCTTCTAGGTCCTTGTTAAATGTTTCTTGCATTTTCTCTATTTCCAAGATTTTGGGTCATCTTTACTCTCATTATTCTGAATTCTTTTTCAGGTAGACTGCCTATTTCCTCTTCATTTGTTAGGTCTGGTGGGTTTTTATCTTGCTCCTTCATCTGCTGTGTGTTTTTCTGTCTTCTCATTTTGCTTATCTTACTGTGTTTGGGGTCTCCTTTTTGCAGGCTGCAGGTTTGTAGTTCCTGTTGTTTTTGGTGTCTGCTCCCAATGAATGAGGTTTGTTCAGTGGGTGTTGTAGGCTTCTTGGTGGAGGGAAGTGGTGCTTCTTTTCTGTGGGTGGAGCTGGATGTTGTCCTTCTGTTGGGGTGGGCTGCATCCTGTGGTGTGTTTTGGGGTGTCTGTGAACTTAATATGACTTTAGGCAACCTGTCTGTTAATGGCTGGTGTTGTGTTCCTGTCTTGCTAGTTGTTTGGCATGGGGCATCCAGCACTGGAGCTTGCTGGCTATTGGGTGGAGCTGGGTCTTAGCTTTGAAATGGAAATCTCTTGGAGAGCTCTCGCTGAATGATTATACATAGGACCGGGAGGTCTCTGGTGGTCCAATATTCCAGACTTGGCTCTCCCAACTCGGAGGCTCAGGGCTAACAACCGGTTAGGGCACCAAGACCCTGCCAGCCACATGGTTCTGGAGGTAAGGAAGAAAAAAAAGGGAAAAAAATAGATAGAACCCCAAACCAAATGGTAAAAGCAAAACTAAACAGACAAAATAACACAAAGAAACATACACACACACACACACACACACACACACACACACACTCATAAAAAGAAAACAAACAAAAAAAATAATGGTTAAAATCCTAGTACAAATGGTAAAAGCAAACCTAAGCAGACAAATCACACAAAGAAACATGCACTCACTAAAGGAGAAGAAAGGAAATAAATAAATAAAAATGAAAAAAGAAAAGAGAGCAACCAAACCAATAAACAAATCCATCAAGGATAACAAGCACTAAAAACTAAACAGAGGTAAACATAAATCCAGAAACAGACACAGAATGCAAACCCCAAGTCTACAGTTGCTCCCAAAGTCCACTGCCTCAATTTTGGGAACATTTGTTGTCTATTCAGGTATTCCACAGATGCAGGGTTTATCAAGTTGATTGTGGGGATTTAATTCTCTGCTCCTGAGTCTGCACAGAGAAATTTCCCTTTCTCTTCTTTGTTTGCACAGCTCCTGGTGTTCAGCTTTGGTTTTGGCTCAGCCTCTTGTTTAAGCTACCCTCAGGCATCTGTTCCTGGCCCAGACAGGAGGATGTGAAAACAGCGGCTGATTAGGGCTCTCTTGCTCACTTTGGCTGGGGAGAGGGAGGGGTAGATTAGTCACAATTGGAATGCAGAGCAAGCCTGCGGTGGCAGAGGCTGGCCTGACATTGCAACGGCCTGAGGCATGCCATGTGTTCTCCCTGGGAAATTTTCCCCGGATAACAGGTCCCTGGCAGTGGTGTGCTGCTCAGGCTCCCGTAGTGGGGCGGGTAGTGATGACCTGTGCTTGCACACAGGATTCTTGGTGGCAGTGGCAGCAGCATTAGTGTTTCATGCCCGTCTCTGGGGTCCAAGCTGATAGCCACTGCTCACACCCCTCTCTGGATATCACTTAGGCAGCGCTCCGCCTTCTGTGGACACTCAGAGGAGGAATCCCCTCTCCTCCTGCACCCCATAACAATGGTCTCTTCCCTCTTCGGCACATCCAGACTTTTTCCCAGACTCCCTCCTGGCTAGCTGTGGTGCACTAGCCCCCTTCAGGCTGTGTTCACGCAGCCAACCCCAGTCCTCTCCCTGAGATCTGACCTCCGAAGCCCAAGCCTCAGCTCCCAGCCCCCACCCGCCCTGGCAGGTGAGCAGACAAGCATCTCAGGTTGCCGAGTGCTGGTTGGCACTGATCCTCTGTGAGGGAATCTCTCTGCTTTTCCCTCTGCACCCCTGTTGCTGCACTCTTCTCCATGGCTCTGAAGCTTCCCCCCCCCCACCCCCCGTGCCCACCAGTGAGGAGCCTTCCTAGTGTGTGGAAAATTTTCCTCCTTCACAGGTCCCTCCCAGAATTGCAGGTCCCATCCCTATTTTGTCTCTGTTTTTTCTTTTTACTTTTGCCCTAGCCAGGTACATGGGGATTTTCTTGCCTTTTGGGAAATCTGAGGTCTTCTGCCAGCCTTCAGTAGGTGTTCTGTCAGAGTTGTTCCACATGTAGATTTGTTTCTGATATATTTGTGGGGAGGAAAGTGATCTCCACGTCTTACTTGTCCACCATCTTGAAGGTCTCTGTTTGTGTTCTTTTTGATGATAGCCATTCAGGTAGGTGTGAGGTAATTGTGGTTTTAATTTGCGTTTGCCTAATGATTAACAGAATTGAGCTTTTCTTCCTGTGCCAGTTGGTCATCTGCGTGTCCTCTTTGGAAGAATGTCTATTCAGTTTTTCTGCCCATTTTTTAATCGGGTTGTTTGATATTTGATGTTGTGTTGTATGAGCTATTTATATATTTTGAATATTAACTCCTTATTGGTCAGATAATTGGCACATATTTTCTCCCATTCAGTATGTTGTTTTTTGTGATGGTTTCCTTTGCTGTGCAAAAGCTTTTATGTTTAATCAGGTCCCATTTGTTTGTTTTTGCTTTTGTTTCCTTTGCTTTAGGAGAGAGATCCAAAAAAATATTTCTGTGATATATGTCAAAGAGATATATGTTAGAGAGCCTATGTTTTCTTGCAGGAGTTTTCTGATGTCTGGTCTTATACTTAGGTCTTTAAACTGTTTAGAGTTTATTTTTCTATATAGTATTAGAGAATGTTCTAATTTCATTCCTTTACATATAGCTGTCCAGTTTGCCCAGCACCACTTATTGAAGAGGCTGTTTTTTCTCCATCTTGTATTCTTGCTTCCTTTATGGTAGATTAATTAATCTACCCATAGGTGCATGGGATTATTTCTGAGCTTTTGATCCTGTTCCATTGATCTATATTTCTGTTTTTGTGCCAGTACCTTACTGTTTTGATTATTGTAGCTTTGTAGTATAGTCTGAAGTCAGGGAGCCTGATTCCTCCAGCTGCATTCTTCTTTCTCAAGGTTGCTTTGGCTATTTGGGGTCTTTTGTGTTTCCATACAAATTTAAAAATTTTTGTTCTAGTTCTGTGAAAAATGTCATTGGTAATTTGATAATGATTGCATTGAATCTGTAGATTGCCTTGAGTAGTATAGTCATTTTTGACAATAGTGATTCTTCCAATCTGAGAACACTGTATATCTTTCCATCTGTGTTGTCTTCAGTTTCTTTCATCGGTCTCTTATTGTTTTCAGCGTACAGGTCTTTTACCTCCTTACATAGATTTATTCTTAGAAATTTTACTATTTTTGATGTCATGGTAAATGGGATTATTTCCTTAATTTCTCCTTCTGATTTTTTTAGTGTTTAGAAAGGCAACAGATATCTGTATGTTAATTTTGTATCCCATAACTTTACCAAATTCATTGATGAGCACTAGTAGTTTTCTTGAGGTGTGTTTAGTATTTTTCTATGTATACCATCATGTCATCTGCAAACAATGACAATTTTACTTTTTCCTTTCCAATTTGGATTCCTTTTAATTCTTCTTCTTTTCTGATTGCTGGGGCTTGCACTTCCAATACTATGTTGCATAACAGTTGCAGAGTGAGCATCCTTGTCTTGTTCCTGATCTTAGAGGAAATGCTTTCAGCTTTTCACCTTTGAGTATGATGTGAGCTCCAGTTTATCATATATGTGCTTTATTTTATTGATGTGTGTTTCCTCCAGGAGGGAGGTCTGAAGGCATCCACATCCTCAAAGCAATGTCATTTAGTCATCTTAGACCCTTGTATGAGAAAGTGCCTCTTAGGCTGTATGTATAAGAATACTTGTATAAAAGTGTCTTAAACAAGTAATAGAGGTTGATTACTCTCACAAAGCAAAAGATCTGTAGTTCAGTGGTTCCAGGGACAATTTAGCTGCTCAATAATGTCATTAACTTCTCTTCCCTTTCAGCTTTGTTATCTTCAACATTTCAATCATGCCTTTTCTCAGGTTGCTAAATAGCTAGAACAGCTATAAACACTATGTCCTCAGAGGACAAAATCTAAAATCAGGAAGGAAGAGGTGTCAGGGTAGGATCATCTCCTTTTATACCTCTGTCTTTCATCAGAGAGAAAAATCATCTCTAGGAATACCCAGCAGTCTTCTCCTTATGCTTCATTGACTAGGATGGAATCATATGCTCACCCCCATAATGCAATCATGAAAGAAAATGAGATTATATGATTCCAACTGGGCATACTGCAGAAGCTCCCAAATGAGGGTCTGTCAAAAGGAAGCAGAGGAAATGGTGCTGGGAGCCAATAAATAGTACCTGCAACTACCCTTTCCCATTTCAAAGCCACAGTGCAGAGACTGACAGCTGAGTGAAGAAATCAGTAGTAATTGTGCTTTATTAAGCTATCTACTTGGTTATCATCAGCCTCAGATTAAGCAGACAAATGCATGGCTGAGCTATAGAAAATGCTTTTAGAAATAATTATAGGTGACCTACCTAAAACACACTTTAGATTAGGGTGTCAATCTGACCTGGAACACTCAAGCTGCAGATATGAAAAGTAATCAAAGAATGTGAAAGTACAATGGAATGTCAGAAATTACCTGGCCTCACATCACTATTTACTAGTGAGGTAACTGTGGCTAAGTGAGTTTCCCAAGTCACACACTGAGTTCAAGGACTGGCCCTTCCAGAGAATCACTAAGTGGGTTGGGTACAGTGTAGGTAATTCATTTATTAATCCTAAACAGGCAAGAGGCCCACATGCTGGACCACAGAGATTGTTCTTTTATGGGGATAACCTCTCTGTTCTGCTGGAAAACAGGGAGGAGCTGCTCCCCCCTGGGCTTTGGTAATTAGGTTGCTCTGGGTTTCAGGGACCTGAAGCCTGGACTCCTTGGCCATATATTTGGAAAATTCATCCTAATTCTTCCACATTTCGTTTGCTACTCAGAGCCCTCAGAGCCCCTTTTCCTTGCAAATCATGAAAGTCCTCAGTACCTTCTGTGACATGCAAGGCTGAAAAACTGCAGATGCTTTGGGGCTGAAAAACTGCAGATGCTTTGGTGCTGAAAATAAAATTCTTGAATTTTTATGTAATTTTTTTTCTCTTTGTCTCCGCTTTTTCCCACTGTTATCTCACTGATTACATTATAAGTTGGGCAGAGATAAAGAGGCATCCTAGAAATAATAAGAAAAGGAAATATTTTAGTTGGAAGATGAAAAGCATTGTTAAAAAATTTTTTTCTTACTCCTTTTTCAAACATGTTTCCTATAGTCTTTTCATCTTAAGCCTGAGGATATGTATTTGGATACTGGGTAGATCTTTTTTATATGGGATGCCTTTGGCTCTGGAAGGCTAAGAAGCCAAGGTGAAGCTTCTGTGGACTCTAAGGTTTAAGAAAGAGAAATGAAGGGGATGATAAACAGGTTTACCTTATATGTCAGTTTTGATAAACTTGTAATAATGGCCTTGAGTGCTGTATTAAGAAAGATTAAAAGCACTGAGTTTGACTGGAGAGAATATTGGCAAGGATGGAAGCAAGTAGAACTCTCCTCCACTGCTGGTTGGAGTATAATTGGTTCAACCACTTTGGAAAACAATTTGACATTACCTCATAAAGTAAATGTGTATATCTTCTGGTCTGACAAGCCTACCTCTAGCTATCTACCCTAGAAAAACTCTTTCAATGGGCACCAATTGATTTATATAAGAACATTCATAACAGAATTGTGTGTAATAGTTCAAGTATGAAACAACCTAAGTGCCCATCAAGAGCAGAACTGACACCTAAATTGTTGTTAATTTATATAGTGGAATAGTATACAGAGATGGCCCTTAATGAACTATAGCTTTACGCATCAACAGAAAAAATTTCACAAAAATTACATTGAATAAAAGAAGCAAGTCTCAAAAGAAAACATAATATATTTTCATTTGTGTAAAGGTCAAAAACAGGCAATGCAAAACTAGGTTGTTTAGATATGTACATTAGGTATAAAGCTATAAGGAGACGGAAGAAAATAACTATCATAAAAGTCAGCATACAGTCACCACCAGAAAACAAGTGGACAGCACAGTCATCCTCGGGAATAGTATTTGCATGTATAACGCTGTAGGGAAAGCTTTAGTTGAAGTACATCCTGAGTACATTTTCCCATGTGCTTCATCAGTTTGAGGAATTAGAGAATTAGACTATGTGCTTAACTTCACTTCCTGTCTGAGAACATTGGAGAGCTAACAGAAGATAGAATTCTGGAAATGAGACAACGCTTCAGAGCTGTTTGAAAGAACGTACATGTAAGCAATAGCTTCGAGAATTAGAATTTGACAAGCCCACAAATTTATTGAAAGTAATCCACAGGAAGGAAAAGTGGAGAGGGAGATGGAATATGGGCAGAAGGGAAGCAAGACATTTTTGAATTATTTAATTTACCTGGTATAAAATAAAATGCTTAAGTAGTGGGGGAAAAAAGTCAGAACAGCGGTTTTCTCTGAGATCAGTATGCACACACACACAAGTCTGTATCTGTGATGTTTCAAAAACACTTTTTTAATTTAAAAAAGAAAAATTTTGCCATGGACACAGGGATGAGAAATGATGGTCCGTGTGCCACGTAGAGGTCAACACTCTGCAACATGGACCTTTCTAGCTCATCAGGCTAGAAAAGGGTTAGGACTTAGGGGAAGAAAGTATGTTTAAGAATAACTGTAATGTGTTTGAGGATTCTGTATGATCTGTCTCTCAAGAAACCCAAGTTGGCAGAAGGTAGCACTGGAATATTATGGTCAGAATTAGAACATCCTCCAGTATGTACAGATGAGCAAAGATAATTTACAGGTTTAAAGGAAGAAGTATACTTAGTGTTTATTGTGGGATGGGGCACTCTTAACAAGCATTCTTGCAAGTGTATTAAATTGTTTACTTTTTCTAACTTTACTTGCTGAAGTAGCATATTTAGTGTGGATTTTCAACTATAGTCCTATAGTCTTTTCCCAGGATAATTCATCAGAGTTTGCCAGCAATCCAGTTGAGGATGGGAAGTGTGCCCAATTTCTTTTCTCCTACATTTTTCTGTGGGGAAGGGAAATAGGAACAATCTTCCTCCTTGATTGATGGAAGGAGCCAAGGAGAAACAGAACTTTCCCGCCACCAGCCACCTGCCTCATTTACTTCTCCCCTCTCTTCCCAGTGACCACAGGTCTAAGATCCTTCTCCAGAGGGTTTTATGTTTTGTTTCTATTCTCTAGCTGCATAGAGTCTTGGCAGGGTTGGGGGTAGGGTAGTGTCAGAGGATGCTGGATTATTCAGAGAATGAGAAATGGGTAAAATGAAAACGTTGAAATCTCTATTTTAACACCTGTGACTATTCTAATCGGTGTCCTCTTAGATGATGTACATCTTTAAAGCAGCTATTCCTCATTTGTTTAAAAAAGAGTAGCACTGGGCTTCCCTGGTGGCGTAGTGGTTGAGAGTCCGCCTGCCAATGCAGGGGACACGGGTTCATGCCCTGGTCTGGGAAGATCCCACGTGCCGCGGAGTGGCTGGGCCCGTGAACCATGGCCGCTGAGCCTGCGCGTCTGGAGCCTGTGCTCTGCAACGGGAGAGGCCACAACAGTGAGAGGCCTGCGTACCGCAAAAAAAAAGAGTAGCACTTCTAATACTGCTACTTGGGTTGGAGGAGGGAGAATACCATTACTGAGAAAGTGGCTAGATTTGATGGGCAAGGTTTGTAGGTCAGAGATCTGCTGTGTGAGTCTCACAGAATTTTATTCACGGATCTTTGGAGCTAGAAGACAAACCCTAAAACTTCAGGAAGACAATTTTGTACTGCGAGTGCAGCAGATGATGCGTTATAGGCCATTCTTAGGCAAAAAATAGGCTCGTCTGTGGGTTCTGAAATAATTTCAAGCAATGCTTCATCAACACTGAACTGACTTGAATGCTTAAATACTCCTGTGCTCCACAGCGAGCAATTGATTCTCAGTAAAACTTAGTTCTTACACTGGGAACAAAGGAGCAAAACCTTTTGTCCTTCTCCCATAAGCGAAAGCAAGTTGAAGAGCTCAGTTGGGACATGAGCAAAGGGCACATTCAAGATGTTAGTAATCTGACTGGAGTAATCATAGAATCCCAGAGCCGGGAGCAGACGGTGGGAAGATCACTTACATAGTAAGCAACTGTAGAGGGGTGGGTGATTGTTAAGCCCTGGACCTCCCTGACTGGCTGAGTCAGGCTCCCTGAGGGTGCAGCCCAGGAGCCTGAGGTGTTTTTTTTTAACATCTTTATTAGGGTATAATTGCTTTACAATGGTGTGTTAGTTTCTGCTTTATAACAAAGTGAATCAGTTATATATATACATATGTTCCCATATCTCTTCCCTCTTGCGTCTCTCTCCCTCCCACCCTCCCTATCCCACCCCTCCAGGCGGTCACAAAGCACCGAGCTGATCTCCCTGTGCCATGCGGCTGCTTCCCACTAGCTATCTACCTTACGTTTGGTAGTGTATATATGTCCATGCCACTCTCTCACTTTGTCACAGCTCACCCTTCCCTCTCCCCATATCCTCAAGTCCATTCTCTAGTAGGTCTGTGTCTTTATTCCCGTCTTTAACACGCTCTCTGGATGATTCTGACACAACTGTTTCAGAGTATCATCCGAAACCTCATTTGTAGGTGAGCATACAGCAGTCAACCCCTGAATTAAAGGTAAAAAACACTGAGCACTGACAAACTACCGGGTACAAAACTGAGTTAAACTATAGCTCTAACCCTTCAAGGGCTTGAGGTTTAGCTGCAAAGGCTCACGAGCCAAGTCCTTTTACAGCAGCCTGAACGAAGCCCAGCAGGGGAAAAGGCGGCTTCTGTAGTGTTGGGAAGCCGATGAAGGGGTTACAGAGTTGCAGTTAAAAAAGGCTTCACAGAAGGGATGACATTCGATAATGACCCCAGGATATGTGTTCTAGGATGAGTGCCAGTGTGTTTTCTGGACAGACAGCTTGTTCGGGGGCCTGAGTATCCCCGTTTGGTTAACACGGATAGATGACTATTCCTAGAATGTAGATTTACTCATATAAGTATTGCTGTTAATAATAATAATGGTAACTGTCATGTATCAAGTATGTAGTACGTACCAGACTTGATCTTAAATGCTCTATATCACTTATTCTCCGTGACTACCCTGCAAGCTGGTATTATTATCTTGTACAAATGAATCATCAAAAACCTTAATCAAAATAGAGTCAGGAGGCCAGAAGCAGGAGTTCTTATGCCCCCAGACAATGGCAGAGCCCAACAGGAAGAAGAAAGACTTTCTCTGCTTGCCCGGCAAGAGGTCAGCCCATGAGGGACTGCCACAACTCAGCCAATGAAAAGCTACTATACTTCAGACTCAATTCCTCCAGTGAACTCTTTGTTTACTTCCCGACTTCCTTTCCCCCTAGAGGAGTTCTCCCCTCCATTTTTGGGGGGATTTGCACATGGCTAGCCATGGTTGCAGAACTCGAATTGCAGTTCTTTGTTGATCCCAAATACACCCATTTTTGCAGGAAAAATAACTGGAAGCCTCTTTGTTTTAGGTCAGTGATTCTCATTTTACAGATGAGGCCATGCCAGAGAGGGTAAGTGACTCGCTCAAGATCACTCTTTCTTGCAGAGACAACATTAAAATTTAGAAATGGGATTGTGAGGGTGAGGTAGATTATAAAATTTTGAAAGAAACACTGAGGGAGGAAGAGGATTTCCGAGGTTTGAATAAATACCCGCTAAGCAACTCTGCTACACTTCATTTATGAGGTATTTGACTTCCGAGCCTCACAGCAGGTACACACAACATGCAGATCCCTTAAGCCTCAAGACTGCTCGTTTTTTAGACCCCAGATTTCCCATTCTGACCAAAAGGACTTGTTTTGCCTCCTCAATCCCGTTTAAAATTTAGGCCAGTCCATTGGTTTCTGTAATCCAGTCTTATTACTAAACTGTTTCCACTTGTCCCTTCCTGGGCCTAACTGGGAGGATGAAGCTACTTGGGAGAAGGGAAGGTATGGTTAAAGAAGATGTGATATTGTGATTTATAATAAGAACTATAGATTTGTTCTTTGACCCTGACCCTTGCACAAAGCTCCTAAAGCCCTTGGAATTTCCGAAGTGAAGAGGGCAATAAAGGTGGCTTCTGTTATGTTAATGAGTGACTTTTGGAAAGCCCTAGGTAACCTAAGGATGGGAGCTGGTTGCCAGGGCTACCAGCTAAATGATTAGAGGGTTGGAATTTTCAATTCCATCCTTCTGACCTCCAAGGAGGAGAGTGGGGCTGCAGATGGAGTTCCATCACCAATTGACAATGATTTTATCAGTCGTGCCTATTTAATGAAGTCTCCCTAAAAATCCAAAAGGGCGGCGTTCGGAAAGCTTCCAGGTTCCACTCTAAGGAAACAGGTTGGTGAACATGTGGTGATTTGGAGAGGGTGTCCTGCTCAGAGAGCATGGAAGGCCCATGCCCTTTCCCCATACCTTGCTCTATGCGTCGCTTCTATCTGGCTGTAAAGTAAAATGTTTCTCTGAGCTGCTCTAGCAAGTTAATCAAACCTGAAGAGGGGGTTGTAGGAACCTCCCATTTACAGCTGCTCAGTTAGAAGCGCAGGTGACAGCCTGGACTTGCAATTGGTGTCTCAAGGGGGATGAGAGAGTGCTGTCTTGTAGTACTGAGCCCTTGGCCTGTGGGATCTGATGCTCTCTCCAAGTAGTGTCAGAATTGAGTTGAATTGTAGACCACCCAGCTGGTGCTGGAGAATTGCTTGGTGGTGGGAAAAACCCACCCACACGTCAGAATTATCGTCAGAATTGTTAGTAGGATATAGTCTGCTCCTGCCGACCGTCTCCCCTGGTGATGGAAGGAGGGAAAACACTTTCTCTCGCTGATGGCCAATATGGTGGCAGTTCCAAATTCACCACCCCCTTTTAGTGGGTTGCTGTAGCTTTACTGACCCAAAATAGACAGGCACTCAGATATTTCTCCAGCAAAGACGGGTTTATGCAGGATCAGCAAAGAATTGCAGTTCAGGGTCTGCAACCATGGTGAGGATCATGCAAGCTCTCACGTGGCAAGGGAAGGAGAACTTTTTCGTAGGGAGGAAAAGGAAGTGGGGAGGGCTGTAGTAAACAAAGAGTTCATGCTTTTCATTGGCTGAGTCCTTGCCAGGAAAGGACTCTTCTTCCTGTTGGGCTCTGCTAATATTGCAGGCATAAGAGCTCCCCTTTCTGCTCTCCCAACTCTATTTCATTGAGGTTTCTGTTTATTAATTTTTTTTTACAGTTTTTATGTCTATTCTTAACTGGCTGTGGGTCACCAGTGCCACCTAAGTCTGAATTGCGGAGGGCATCTCACATGTGGCTTCTTCAGGGGCTCCTGCAGGTGAGGGCATTTTCCTGGGCTGTTCCCTGGCATGAGTGAGTTGGCAAGGCTGGGCTTCTTGCTGACCTTCATCCTCCCAGGAGTGAATTTTCCCCAGATCTCCTGCAACAGGTCCCCTTGCTCTAGTGGGAGGCCCTCCTAGGGGAAGGCTTTGTGCAGCATCCACTCAACCACAGGAGACTTAAGTGTTTTCCCCACAACAAGCAGAGGATGGTTCCCTCCCAGGTTCACCCCCTAACTCCTGCCACCCTTCCTTATACGGGCAGCATCAAAGAATCAGGTACCCTGCAGATTCAGTGACTCAGCAACCTTCAGGTCAGTGACCACTGACCCTACCTAGTGGAGGAAAGATTTGGGCTCATTCTTTGCAGGAGAAATGGGTACTAAGTCCAATGTATCCTCTTCTCCCACAGGGAGAGAAAGATGAAGGTATAGTGCGTTAGTGTGATAGGGCTGCCATAACATCATACCACAGACTGGGTGGCTTAAACAACCGCAATTTATTTTCTCACCGGAAGACTAGAAGTTCCAGGTTTTCTAGCTTGAAGGCTAGAAGTTCAAGATCAAGGTGTCAGCAGGGTTCGTTTCTTCTGAAGCCTCTCTCCTTGGTGTAGATGGCTACCTTCTCACTATGTTCTCATATGGTCTTCCCTCTGTACCTGTCTGTGTGCAAATTCCTTTTCTCAGAAGGACACCAGTCATGTTGAATTAAGGTCCATACTAATGACCTCATTTTACCTTAATTACCTCTGTCCAGGCCCAACCTCCAGAAACAGCCACATTCTGAGGTACTGGGAGATAGGACTTCAACACGTAAATTTGGGAAGGGACACAACTCAGCCCATGAGTCTCAGCTTGGGGACACCCCCTAGCGTCAGCCTTCTCTATATAGGCGCGTCAGGTGGGACTTTCAGAACTGATTTCTCTGAAATAAACCCTTTTGGTCAGCTCTGTGGTAACACAGCAGACACATTAAGAGCAATACCGGTTGTACCTGTGAATTTAGAGGGTGAAACATTTATTGCCTTTTGATCCCAGCTGAGGCCCATCTCCCTAGAAATTCCCACGCTCTCTGGTGAGAAGTTGGGTGGAGACTTGCAGCTGTAGAGACCCTCTAAGGTAGCAGGAAGGGCCTCTCTTGGTGATACTTCTTGTGAGCAGTTTTTACACTTATAAATACATTTGTTTTCCACTTCAGCATTTCAAAGCACTTTCCACATTATCTGGGCAGTGGGCAGGGCAGGCATTCTTCCCATCCTGTTACACGTGAGGAAACTAAGCTTTCCAGAGATATTAAGTGATTTACTCAAGGCACATGGATACAGAGATATTAAGTGATTTACGCAGGGCACATGGATGCAGAGATATTAAGTGATTTACGCAAGGCACATGGAAGCCCAGCTAGGACTGAATTTCCTACATCCTCACTCCCTATGGGAGATAGAACAGAAGCGGAGATACAGGTGGGCTTGTTAGTTATCTTACCTATATGACGCTTACTATATGATAAAAAAAGGAGAAATAGCAAAGAGGAGACTTTGTACATGATAAACTTTCTTTGATATGTTAATGTCCACAATGTTTACATAAGATTAGAAGTTATATTTTAAACATATTTGGTAATATGGCACTGAAAGAAAATTATTTTATTACTGCTAAATTGTTCTGTCTTATTTTTAATATATGTTGTAGTATTTTTTTAAAAGCCTTTGTCAAAAAAAAAGGTTTTATCAAAAGCCTTTAGAAGAACTAAGTTGTAAAATGCTAGCTCTCAGCTTCGTTACTTGCTTTTCAGAGTAAAAGGCTGATATTTGCTAGGAGAGAGATATTCCTTTGTTGGTCACCAGTTCATTCATTTATCAGTCAGTCAATAAGCATGCACCAGGGGATTACCCTGTGTAAGGTACTGAGTTCTGTATCGCTAGAGAGTGTTTACATAAAGACAGAGCTACCAGAATATTTATATCACTGGAGAAAAGATTGTCACACATCAACAAACCATCACATTGCTAGAGTTCTCGATCAGGTTATGAAGAAATGCTAGCATTGACATTTCATAGGTTAATTTCCATCATTCTGATACAGTTCACTAGTTTTCTGGATGGACAGATGCTATGGTTCTGAAAGATGCTTTTCCCTGACTTGGCCCACCAAGTCCTGTCTGATCACTGTGTTCCATCCTTTTAACCTAAGCTAAGGAAATGTCAACAACAAGGTTGGATCCAGGAAGTCATGTATCTGCATACTCCAGTACAGCCGAATGCCTCAGAGTCAAGGGCAAAGGCACATGACCTCTTTCCCTGGATGGAGGTCGTTTGCTCTGCCCCTCACTTCTGCTTTTATTCACTCTCACTCCACAGACTCAAGGTCCCACCTGTGAACACTCCCTGCCTTAGCTGATTTGGCTGGATTGACATCCTGACTCCTCCAGTTATGTTCTGGAAGGGGACTTGTAAGATCCAATTTGATATGACTAGAGCCAGAAGGATAGGATGACTGAGGATTTTTGTCCTGATGGTGAAAAGTACAGCATTTTCACAGAGAGAGGACTTGAGAGTTCAATAGGAGAATAAAGGTGTTACCTTATATTATCAGATAATTAGCTAATTAAAATGCTCATACAAGGTCTTCCCAGCCATCCCACAGCCTAAGAGTCTTCTGGCAGAAAGCATCAAGTTAAAATGAATACCAAAACTGGGAAGTTTAAACACCATGGTTTTAGCAAGGAGACATACTTGTCTTGCTAATTTTTTTTTTTTTCAGTTTTGCTCTATTTTGCACTTTACCTCTCAGAGTTAACAGTCAAAAGCCCAAAAACTCTCCTCTTGCATTCTGTTTTCTATACTTAAAATGGCAGCAAAATGAGTCATATTTTTAAGACCAATTTCTTTTTTTATTTGAATATATAATTAATTAAAATCCACAGTTTATACCATAATGTTAGAAGACAAGAGATAGCAATTTTTAAGAAGAAAGTTGAATCTCACAGAGAAATTTTAATACTCTTTTTGAATTTCAATTTGAAATGTAATCCACGGATATAACATTATCACAGTGCAAATAATATATGATTAATAGCAAAAAGAAATTACTAACTTTAATAAATTATGTGATTTTCATTTCATGAGATGGAAAAACTGTCAAAACTTATTAATACAATATTTGAATTTATTTTGTGGGTATTTATTGCCTTCATCAATACAAGATTTTGATTTGTCAAGGAAATGATTTTTGTAACTTTATGAAAGCTGATACACCACCCCTTTGAGCTAGTCATTGCATGTTGCCTTGTGAAGATTAAATGAGATTCTTTCAAGAAATAGCTTTGAATGTTGACTGTGGCACTATTCTGGAAGACAGGAGTTACAGCAGTGAACAAAACAGACTCACATCTCTGCCTTTCTGGAGCTTATTTTCTGGAGGAGAGAGGCTAAGCAGAATAAATAAGGACATTTTACAGCTCTTTAGAAGAAGATAAATGCAATGGAGAAAAATATAGCAAGTATGCGGAGGGTCTGGAGAGATGCAATTGTAGATGGCGTGGATGGAGAAGTCCTTACCGGGGAGGCAGGGGTTTGAACGAGGTAAGGGACTGAGCCATGGGGTGGTCTGGGCAAAAAGCATTGCAAGCAGAGGTAGTAGCAGCTGCACAGGCTTTGAGGCACCACCTGGCTGGTGAGCCTGGTGAACAGCAGAACCAGAGGTAGAAGTGAGCAAGGGAAAGTAATCAGAGGTTAGAGAGCGGATGCACCCCATCCCTGTTCGTATTTCTTTAGGAACTCTGATACTAGTCTCACTTGAGTTGCCCAGAGAACATGTTGAAATGAATGTAAATGAGTTGCCAGCGAGGGGTTTTGCACTGCTTTCTCCATAACAAACTCCGCCCACATCCTTGCTGGCTGCCTTTCAATAGCTCCAGCCTGCCACCAGCTTGCCCCCACCTCAGGGCCTTAGCACACACTCCTCCTCCTTCCTGAGATGCTCTCCCTGCCGCTTCTGTCCCCACTCTTCTCACTCCCTTTCCTCTTATGCCTTCATGCCTCAATGTGAACATTAGTTCCTGGAGCTAATGCCCGAAGAAGGTTTTCTCTATTTTCTCTCAGGGCTCCCTTTTTCTCCTTCTCCATGGGCTGCATTATGATTCGTAAAATCATGCTTATGGGGTTTTGTTGTTACATTGATTCCAATTATTCTTATTCACTTGTTATTATCTGTCATAGGCTCTGCAAGAATAGACTAAATATCTGTTTTATTATTAGTGCTGTTTGCGGAGTGCCTAGCACATGGTAGGTACAATGTAGATATTTGATGAAAAGATGAAGGAACAAGTGAAGAAATAAATGAATGAATGGGAACAACTTGGAGGGTAGCAAAACCAGGATTTGTGTCATCGTTTGACTCCCAAGCTCTGCTTTACTGATAGAGATCCCGAGACCCAGACAGTGTTTCAGGGTTAAGCATGAGATGGGCACAGGCTGAAGTTTCCTAAACCTCTTGTCATTCACGTGCCTGAGAACAACACACTCTCTTAATGTACCTCCCCATTCCCTGTCACTGAGGGCGTTCCTGCTTCCTGTTGAGGCCACAGAATGCTGTGCCTTATTATACTTATTAAACTCACTTTATATCTTTCAGTGAATCCCTCTGGCACTGAATTATAGGCCCCTTGAGAGCAAGGACCTAGTTTTATTTGGACAAGGATGGATGGTACATGGCACACAATAGGGGCTCAAAGTTTGGGGAATGAAACTAATTATCTGCTATGTTGCTGCTATGTAGAGGTATTCTGCTAGGCACTTTAATTTTTCCCCCCAAGATGGCTTCTGAGTTTAACCAAATCCACTTATATATATGCCCATTTCAGTTCTCCCAGTCCATCACGTATTTGGATCAAGTTAAATATGTCTTAATACTAAGCAAAGTTCTAGACAGAAAAGGTAGAAATGGTATCAATTGTCTTTGGCATTCTTAGGTTGGACAGAGCTGGACACAGAGCAAATGCTGATGACTTCTTTTGGGTTGAGACTCAGTTGCTGCTGAACCCTGATGTTTTCATTACTTTTCTCCTTCTCAAAGGAGAAGTCTGAACTGGTTCTCAAAGTACCACATGAATAAAAAGACATGTACTGAGATAGCCCTACTTCCTGGCTGCTCTGTCGGAGCAAAACTAGCTTCTCAATGGTCCCCCAAAGTTGTTATTTTTAAAATAGGGACTTGGTTTTCAACTACTTTAATTGACTTAGGAAACATGATTTACCCTACTAGAGATCAGAATGTCTAACTAGCAAGGTCATGCTCACCAGTCCAAAATTATCTCCAGTCCACAGTACGTGGGAAACCAAAACGCTCATTCTTTGAGCCCTGACAATTAACATGGCTTGCGTTTCTCTTCTTCTATGGAGGGTATGTGATTAATATCACTATTTTCTAGAAGTAACTCCAGTACAAGGTTAATAACTGTTTTACTTTTCCTCATCTCAATCAAGATTAAATAATTATAAGTCAAACTTTACGAATTATCCTTACAGCAAGGACATACTCCACAATGCTACAATGACATATCGGTTAGGTATTTTATATATTCATTTCTATTTTACAATGAGTAACTGAGGCCCAGAGACATAATTAATATTAAATAGTAGAGTCTGAATTCAAGTCCAGGTCTGCTCAGTTCTAAACACCTATGCTTTCTCCATATTAAGCTTCTTCTATTGTGGATGAATGGGTGGATGAATGGATGGATGGATAAATTAATGAGTGAATGAACACAAGAAGCAACTGTTATATGTACACTTGGGTCACATCTGACTAGGTGGTTGTAACTTTTGTACAAATTACCTAGGAAAATATTACCTTTGGAAATCGGTAATATTTCATTTGGGTCATAATTTGTGTATAGAGGTTTTAATAATGTTAGATCTATTTAATGGAACTGTATTCTAGTGATGGAAATGTATCAGAAAATAGTTGGAATTTTCCCACATGGTAGATACTACACCATGGATAATTAAACTTTATTAAACTCAATTTAGAAATATATGTTGAATATAGTAGCCACCTAGGTTTGACCTAACCTAATGGAATCCTCCATGTATAATTAGTGTGTAGGCTGTAATTTTCTGATGGTTTTATTTGTATGGAAAATAAAATTTGCAAATCTGAATTTTCATCCATAGGATGTCAATATTCTTTCTCTTCAAAGTAAGAATGACAGTAAAAATGGGTAGCTCCAGTTATAATACTCTGGGGGGCTGTTACAGAGTCTGGGGGTGGTATTTTTCCCTAGTACACTCAACTATGCTGTCTCATGTGTCATCTACATGCATATGGGCTCTGCCTCCAGACTGTAAGCTTCTTGAGGGCTTTCCTTCCCTTTTACAGAGCACTGAGTATATTGCTAGACACGCATTGGAAGTTCAATTAAGCTTATTGAATGAATACATCTCTCAAAGCTAAAGGGAACCCTTAGTGCAAGAATGGACTATTACATTTCAGAGTAAGTAAGTACCTGCTCAAAGAGGGAAGTTAGTATAACATGGAAATAGGGGAGATAGGAGAGACCCAAAGATGTACCTTCATTGCAGACCTCATTCAATTTTGAATTCCACTGCTGTGCCCCTTCCCTTCATACCAACCCGGCAAGATACAATGTGGCCTTTGGTTTGAAGCCATATTACTGCCAGCCTCCAGGACAAGTGTGGAAGTAGATACTTCCCAACAATAGATACTTGTTAGAAAAAGAAATACGTTTTCAGGTAAATTTCAATGGCTGAAGGTAGGTAAGTAGGCTCTAAGGCTGTTAAGAAATAGAAATAATATATTCTTGTTTGTTTTCCATCCTGAAGTTTTTATTGGAAGACAGCAAGTGGTGAGATTTTAATATTGCCTCCTCTTGTGTAACAGTGAGAATAACTTACACTGCATATCCTTTTTGCATATATTGTTTCATTTGAAACTTACAAAAACCTAACCAGATAAGGAGGGTGGGTATATATTCCCCCATTTAGACAAGAAAAATACTTGAGGGTCAGAGAGGTTATGTAACTTACACACGCAAGTCTGTATAACAGAAAGAAGACTTCTGACTCCTAAATCCAGCTCCCTTCCCTTTCCACCCTGCTGGCTCTCTAATAACAATAATTGTAGGACAGTCATCACTCAGTTTTATGGGAGGAGGCAAAGATTTTGTAGTCCTTTTCTCTCTCATGCTTTCCTCTGGTCTCTACCTGCCTGCCTTCTGCTATTCTGAAGCCTGTTGTTTTCTCTGTATTCCAAAGGGACGAAGAGCAATGTTCAAATGAAACCTTTGTTGTTTTTTTTTTTAGCTGATTTTGGAGCATTCGGCTTAATAGTCTGAGAGGCTCTTGGCTTATTTCACCATTTTGCCATTATAGTGAGTGTTTTTTGGGGGAAAAAAACAGCTCTTGGTGATAAAGATAGAAATCACTCACCAGTATTTGTGAGATCAAAATGACCCTCATTAAGACTATTGAAAATGAAGTGTAAATGGCATTCTATCATGCTGCTTGGCATGGCAAGGAGGAATTTTAGAGAAATTCCTAAAAGCAACAGGGGAACTGCAGTGAATAACACAGTATTGAGCAGCAGGGCAACAGAAATGGTGAGGGAGGAGTCGTGCAGATGAAGCACTGGAGGTTGGCTCTGCCAGTAGTTCCTTGAGTCTTGCACTGTCCATACAGTAGCTGGTAACTATGTGGACTATTTAAATTTAAAATAAAATCATATTAAAAAACTCTTTAATTATACTAGGCACATTTCAAATGCCCCATGTGGCTAGTGACTACCGTATTAGATAGTGCAAATACAGAACATTTCTCTTGCAGAAATTTAATTGTATCATGCTGCCCTAGGCAGGAGAGCAAAGCCCCCTCGTGCCATATCAGAGTCATTTAAATGAGGAAAGAACAATGAACTATCCCTAAGGATTCCTTCCTCTTTTCCTCCTTTCTCTCTTCTCTTCCTTCTTCTTTTTCCCTCCTTCTCCCCCTCCCTCCCTCCTTCTCTCCTTCCCTCCTTCCCTCCTTTCCTTTCATCTTCTCTTAATTGCTTTGTCCCTTCTTTTTGTTTTTTCTTCCAGTAAATATTTAGTAAGCAAATACAATGAGCCTAGCCCTGTTTAAGCATTTGAGCTACCATGGTAAACAAGAATTAATGTGACTCCCGCCCTCAGACGAGTCACAATGGATTCAGACAAGTGAAAACTGGTGTTGGGGAGAAAAAAAACTTTCCTCTACTTTGTAGGTTCTTTGGCTGGTCTCATAATTAAATTGACACAAGTCAGATTGACAGGAGAAAAGCAAATTTAATCACATACGTACGGGATCCTCATAAGAATGTGAGACCCAAAGGAATTCAGGCAGTTGAGGCTTATATGCCATCGTGAGCTAAGGAATCCTCAAAGTGGAGGAAGACAATTTACACGAAGATAGGAAGAGCAACTGTTTGGTAAATGTCTACCAGGCTCTGCAGAGACAACAGGACACAGAGAGGAATCTGCTCTGCAGGCCCAGCTGAGCTCTTCCCAGCTCTCCACACCTAGCCCATATTCTTTGTAGTTATCTCTGGTGATAGTTCTCTTCTTGAACCAGACTATCTAAATTCTTTCAGGCAATTAAGGGAGAGGTAAATGTTTTTCTTAAATCTTCTGGGTTTTGATTGCTTTCAGGTCAAAGTAGTCCAGATTCCAAAGTGACCCATTTTGGGGAAGCTCATTCTGAACCCTTTAACTGGCAATTATGATCCAGTGTGATAGGTTCTATGACTCCTAACCTAGTTTTTGGGCCTCAGGTTTACACAGAGAAAGAGATGTCAGAACATCAAGAGCTAGAAGATTAGTATAACATGTCTAGGTATAAAAGGTGCAAGGAGGAGGAAGGAAGAAGAGTGTTCCCGATAGATGAATAGGAATGAAAAAAGAAAGAACAGGATGTATTCCAGGAGAGAGAAATTGAGGATGAACAGAGGATACGGCGCAAGCAGAAAGAGAAGAGGCTACAGAAATGAGCAAAAAGCAGATCCTAAAGGGTCTTGTAAGCCATGTTAAGATGTTTGTATTTCATCCTAATGACAATGGGGAGTTCCCAGGAGATTTAACAGAAGAGGGTGACTCAATTATATTTGTGTTTCTGGTACATCACTTTTTCTGCTTTGTGGAAAGTAAACTGTGATTGGCAGAGCCAAGAGGAGGATGAGAACTGAGGCAGAAAAACTAATTAGGAGTCTGTTAAGTTGGTCCAGGTAAAGATGTTGGTTCGTGGCATGGACAAGGGTTGTGCAGGTGGCAAAGAGAAAATTTATTTTGAATAAAGAGATGTTACCCCCAAAACTGGGTTTACCTTTTCATGGGTATCGAGCCAAGAGACAAAATGAAGTCAAAGATCAGAAGAAAGAATTATTACTTGCAGCATGTAAGGAGAACACTGGGAATCCTTCCCCAAATAGTGTCTCTCTGAACAGCAAAATCGGGGAATTTTTAAGCTAAGGGAACATGCCTGTTCATGGAGGGACTTGAGCAGAGAAGAATTCAGCATAGAATTGGGGCAAAGGTTGAGAGAGTCCAAGTTTTAGTTGATTAAAATCACAAGAGTCAATGTCATTATTCCATCCTCCACCAGGGGAGGGGCCTTTGAGTTCCTGCAGAACTCAAAGACATGTATCAGATAGTTATGTATATCCCTTGAGGAGGAGCTAGGACTGTTTTATCACTAAACTATTGTTTCTTGATTGCTTTTCCATCGTTCCTGCATTTCCTTACTTCCCTTAAGATCATTAATTACTGATACCTCTTCAAGGGCAAGCATTATGACCAGGCTTAGATTGCAGAATGGCTTAGGCCAAAAATGGCTTCTTTTACGTCAAGAAAGCCATGCCTGGTTCTCTTTCTCTAGGGACCCCCTACCCTATTTGCTTACAGAGAGACAGAATGTCATGATTCAGTGAGAGATGAGGAAGAAAGAGAAATCAAAGATGAGTTCTGTATTTCTTTTTTTAGCAAACAGATAGAGAGTGGAGCCATTCATAGAGATGGAGAATGCATACAAAGAAGCTAGATTGAGGAGAAGGTGGTAGAGGTAGATCTCAGCTCAGATCCTACTTGAGAGGGCAGTCTTCCTTAATTCTCCCAGACCACGACAGGCCCAGGAAGTGTTATTCCTTCTCACAGCACATGAGCTTTCTTCCACAGTCATTACAACAGTTGAAATTTTATATTAATTTGTGGGATCACCTTATTATTTGATTGTCAGGCTCTATCCCTGGATTGCCAGATCCATGATGGCAGAGGCTTTTGATTTCGCTCACCATGGAATCCCCATACCTAGCACATTGTCTAATTTTGCCCTGACATGGTGAGTTCGAGAGCAGTGTGATAGCCGTGCCTTCCTTCCTTTCTCCGAGCACCATTTCAGGACATGCAGATACAAAATGATTTTCAGCCTTTCATTCTAAGTTCCCAATCTAACCTTTTAAAGGGAAGGAAAAATAATTTTCTCCCTACCCTTCTAGGTTCTTGGCAGAGACACCCCCTGTAATAGAGGACAGATTAACAGGAGAAAAACAAGTTTAATGAAGTGTATACTCCTGTATACATGGGTGATATCCAAGAGAACTAAGTAACTCTCTGAAACGGCCCAAGTCACCACCTTAAATACCATATCCAGTTAAAGACAAAAGAAAACATTGGGTGGGAGGGGAGTCCATTATGGGAGGTGACCAAGAAGTCACAGTAAACACGGGTAAGGTTGTTATGCAGATTTAGGTCATTTTCTTCTCTACTGATCTAGAGTCATCCATATTCTCCTGGTACAGAGAGGGAAACACCCTTACAGATGGAGATTTCCCTTAGAAATGTAAATGTCTCTCACTAAAGGGTAAATTCTACTCCGTTTTCAAAGCTTCTCCTTTGGCTGTTTCTTAAAATTAATCAGTCTAAAATAATCCTTATGCCAAAGAGCCATATTTGGGGGTGGCAAACCCTGTTCCCCCTCACTTTAGTCCCAGTGCCCTCACTGCCTATGAGCATAAATCTCAAGAAAGGAAAGAATCTTTATGAGTCATTTATACATGTGAAATTAACTCCTTGGTTTGCATTTTTGTTTGCAGTTTAACACTTTATTCTCATTACATTTATGAAGACTTTACCCCTCTTGAAAAGTAGGGAAAGAATAGTCTTTTGGAAAAGAGGCTTTCCCATATTAGACCTTATATTCTGCTTCCTTGTAGTGTAAGTTCTACACCCCTTTTTTGACTGTGAATGTAGAGAGATCTGTCCCCAAACCATTTCTCTCTCTCTCACTCATACACACACACACACACACACACACACACACTCTCTCTCTCTCTCTCTCTCTCTCTCTCTCTCTCTCTCTCTCTCTCTCTC